>NW_026068001.1:4183017-4230865 GCF_014885135.2 Alexandromys fortis
TTTCCCTCCCACTCCCCCCATCTCCCTTCCCCTCCCTCTCCAGTCCAAAGAGCAGTGGGGTTCTCTGCTCTACAGCAAGCCGACAGCTAACATTAAATTAAATGGAGAGAAACTCAAATCCATCCCACTAAAATCAGGAACACGACAAGGCTGTCCACTCTCTCCATCCTCTTCAATATAGTGCTTGAAGTTCTAGCAATAGCAATAAGACAACATAAGGGGATCAAGGGGATTCGGATTGGAAAGGAAGAAGTTAAGCTTTCGTTATTTGCAGATGATATGATAGTATACATAAGCGACCCCAAAAACTCTACCAAAGAACTCCTACAGCTGATAAACACCTTTAGTAATGTGACAGGATACAAGATCAACTCCAAAAAATCAGTTGCCCTCCTATACACAAAGGATAATGAAGCAGAGAGGGAAATCAGAGAAGCATCACCTTTCACGATAGCCACAAATAGCATAAAATATCTTGGGGTAACTCTAACCAAGGAAGTGAAAGATCTATTTGACAAGAACTTTAAGTCTTTGAAGTTTTTTTTTATTTATTAACCAATAAAAGCAACACATACACAGAAGAACTTCCCACACCAGTGGGACTAAAATGGTGAGTCTTCTACCTTAGCTTTTGAGTGCTAGGATTATAAGTTTGTGCCACTGCACCCAGCCCAGCCCCTTAGTACTTTTCTTGTGATTTCTCCCAGGTACAGTGTACTGAATGTGTTAATAACTTGCTAGTTTTTATTTTGCTAATCTGTCTTTTGTTACAGGGGTCTATTGGAATCAAGAACTCATGAAGCTTGAAAAAAGTTATTTTTTTCTACAGGTAACCAAGAGAATGTCCCAGTAGAATCTTGCCACACATATCTAGGAACTGGGGTCTTATTTATGAGCAGTTAGAAACCATTGTAAAATTTTAAGAAGAGGACCTTAATGATCTAATCTATGTTATAGCTACTATGGGAAGTATGGGTTAAAGGGGACAAATATAGCATGAAAAAACAATTAGAAGGCTACTGCATTGGTTCAAATTAAAATCACCAGTGCCTTCAGAGGCTAGGACTGGGGTTCAATAGCAGAATATTTGCCTACCATTCATGAGACCTTGGTTCTGTATTCAGCACTGAAACACACACACAGAAAGAGAGAGAGAGAGAGAGAGAGAGAGAGAGAGAGAGAGAGAGAGAGAGAGAGAGAGAGAGGGAGAGAGAGAGAGAGAGAGAGAGAGAGAGAGAGAGAGAGAGAGAGAGAGAGGGCGCTATGCATAGTTCCGTTGGAGGAGGGATTGCTCTGAGAAGTGACAGTGTGGTCAATATTTCCCAAGCCATAGGAATCATGTATTACTTCTCACCTTCTTTTTTCTATTTACCATCAAGGTATCCTTATAAATGTACTAAAGCATTAGATAAATGAAATGGATTTCTATTATCAATTATTACTATTACTTATAAGTCTGCACCTTTTCATTTATTTTTATTCTTTTTTTCTTTTAAGACAGGGTAACTCTGTGTAGCTTTAGATGTCCTTGAACTCACTATCTAGACTAGACTGGCCTTGAATTCATAGGTCTGCCTGTTTCTACCTCAAGAGTGCCGGAATTAAAGTCTTATGCCACTACTGCTCAGCTATTTTTACTCTTATGAGGCCTGGAAAACTGGATAACAACCTCTTCTCAACTCCCTATAATTAAATCTAGGAGGCACTGCAGCAACAGCTTTTTCCTCTTTCCCTTTAGCTGAGGGAGAATCTAGGCAAGTATATTTTTTCTCCTTGTAGTATTCTTACTATTCCTTGCTTCTTTGTTTTGTTCTTCTCCTCTTTTTCTCCCCCCCACCCTCCTTCTCCCCTCGTCTTTCTTACTTATTTTTCTCTTCTTTATGAGAGATGATAGAAGACATGGAAAATAATGTGACATGGGAAGAAGGAGGAACAGCCCCTCATCCCAGAGTCTTTTTGAAGTCTATTGCTATCTTTTAGAAACAAGTTCATGGTTGCAAAGAAAGAGTCCCCCCACTCCAATTAATCTGTCTCAAAATGGCAAAACTTTACTTCTGATACAATGAGTAGGCTATTCACAAATATGGATGAGCAAGTAAATGCACCAGGACACGAAGTTCATTTGGATTTTGGACATTTAAGTCATTTATATTCTAAAAATGCAGCGCAGCTAGGTCTTTGTATATAATTTGGTGGGAGAGATTAAAACATTTGCCATGATAGATATGCTAACATGGAGGTGGGAAACCATACAAGGCGTAAAAGCTCTAGACAAATATCTATAGGTAACTAAAGAATGCTAAGAGTGGTAGAAATAGTCTTCCCAAGGGAAGAGCACAGCGACTGGTTATCCAACACCTAATGATCAGCCCTGAAGACATAGGCTTACAGGGAACATACAGACTGAGCAAGTTGTATCTGTGTTTTAAGGAATACATATATAAAAATATAGGTAACAACAATTAAAATTAGGCCATTAATTTGAGAGAGATCAAGGATGGTATACATGGGAGCAGTTGGGGAAAGGGAAATGATATATATTAAATTCAATTTCAAAAAAATAATTATGAAATACACTTGGATAAAGGTCTTACAAAGTGAAAGAGATAAAAATTGAATAAAAGTCTTATATTTAAAAAGTCTTTGAAGTTGGGAGAAATAAATATATTTTAATTTTTGTCATAAAAATTTTCTTACACATTCATAAGTCAAGAATTCCAAAATAATTAACAAAATTTGCTGTGAAGGTTGTTGATATACAGACAATATTTTATTTCAAATGCAAATGCTGTGGTGTATGTGTGTATGTTTTATGTGTGTGTGTCTGTTATACATGTGTGAGTGAAAGCATGCAGGTGCACATGTGACATCAGGGAACAGCTTTGTGGAATCATTTCTCTCCTTCCACGTTTAAAAGGATAAACTCAGATCAGCATGCTTATATAGCAAGGGCCTTTAAAGCATGAACCATCTCCCCAGCCTGTTGTGGAATATTAGTTTAAGATGTGTTACATTTGTTTATGCTGTGGGATATTTGTTTAAAATTGTAAAGGTGTGCTGTGCTCTTTCACATTGCATTTGTTTAAGTCTGTGATTATGTGTTACTTTGCCAGCCTAAAATACCTGTTTGGTCTAATTAAGAGTTGAACGACCAATAGCAAGGCAGTAGAGAGGGATAGGCAGTGCTGCTAGGCAGAGGGAATAAATAGGAGGAGAAATCTAGGCTCAAGAGGAGAGGGAGTAGCAAGAAAAGGAGGAGAAAGAATGCCAGGGACCAGCCATCCAGCCACACAGCAACCCAGTCGGCCATGGGAATAAGAAGTAAAGAAAGATATACAGAATAAAGAAAGGTAAAAGAGCTCAGAGACAAAATGCAGTTAAAGTGAAACAGATAATTTAAATTAGAAAAGCTGGCTAAGAAACAAACTAAGCTAAAGCCAGGCATTCATAAAGTAAGACTAAGACTCCATGTATTTATTTAGGAGCTGCGTGGTAAGTCCCCAAAGAGTAAAAATAATCAGCTACACTAGCCCCTAGTTTTTTCTCTTTTGCTTTTATTTGTTAGCCATTCTATTTCTAAACTCTCCTCAAAAAAATGTAGCTATACTCTGTTAATCCCACTGGGCAAGAATAAGACTACTACTACAATTTTGAGCATATCATGGCCAGCATGATGGGCTCTTGTCAGGTCCATTCCAGGGTTCCCAGAAAATGGCCACAAGCTATATACCTCCTGCCTTCATCCAATAGGGGCAAGCATACATTCTGGTATACTTCCTGTCTATGTACCTCCCACCTACTTGGGATCAAGCATATCCAATGCAGTTGGGTTAAACTTGTTTAGGGAAATAAAAATATATGGCTTTTTAATCTTATTTGATCAATAACCTTCAGCATCTCAGGAAGTGCCTGTCCATGGGCAATGGGCTTACAGCCTAGAGGGATTTCTTTCTTTTATGAGTCTCTTAGGCACAGTAATTAAATCTTATAACTTTAGCTCTCACAGCTCATGTTTGGCCTACCAAGACAAAACAAAACAAAGCAGCAAAGGAAATGGCTTTTGTAATCCCATCCTACTTCACCTGTCATTCTCATTTTCTTTCTTAGCTGCTTTCCCAGTCCCTTTCCATAGCCAAACGGTCTGAGTTCCCTAATTCCACACCCAGTATGTGTATCCTATTGCTACTTACTGTCCTATTCTACCTGCCTTTGTGAATCCACATAACATAACTTGACTGGCATATTGTTTAGCTTTCTCTAGCAATCCACATTTCTTCTGTCCCCAAAGCACTCATGTCCCTTCACTTCAAGCACGGCATACTCTTGAATTTCACTCTGATTTTCTCTTATATCTTTTCTTCTACCTGTTCCTGGATTTTTTTTTTTTTTGCATTTTAGTATTTTTCTCTTGGCTCCTGATCACTCCATGCCCTTTGACTAATGAATTCCTGTACTCTTATGATCTCTGTTACTAGTGTCAGAGCTCTAAAAATGCCTGAAGATTAGCACTGGTCATTGCAAAGAGGTTCTCTCTGTGATTTTTAAATTTGCATTAAGGGTAGAGTCACGGAAGGGAGTACAATTGTCTTCCATCCCCACTGGGAAGTCTAACTACTCATCTCAGAAAAGAAGACCGTGCCTGTAATTATTCAGCCACAAATAAGGCTGCACTTCCATTTTCTAGGTTTTTAGAGCCATGCATGTGCACATGCAGACAAGCCCTCAGGCAGAAGTGCCTGAATGTTAAAGGGCCCCGCGTGGCTCACATGTGCACATGCATGGTTATATCCACGTATGACTCAGCTAAGCCCTGCGTGCATGTGTGAGCCCTGCCATCTGCATATGACATAGTCATGCCAACTCCCTGTGAGCATGCACTAGGCAGCTTTTAATAAGCTAGACGCACCATCTTTCTCTCTCTCTCTCTCTCTCTCTCTCTCTCTCTCTCTCTCTCTCTCTCTCTCTCTCTCTCCAAACTGACTTCCCTGGCCTGTGCACACCCCCTCTAATAAACTCCTAAGCAGGTTTGTTACATGTTTTGTGGTTCTTTCTCACGTGCACCACGTAATTTCATCGGTGCTATGCCAGGTAATTTCATTAGTTCATTGGTGCCATGAGACTTGGGAGACTCTCCCATCCCAGCGCCTCTCCAGGGGTCAGGATCCAGAATCAGGTTTTTTTTTTTTCTACAACCATGTGTTCCAGATGCCTGAGTATGATCTCTCCACACAACACCAGCTTCAGTTGGTGAGTTTCCCTCATTCTGGTCAGCTTAACCATTTCTCTGAAGCCAAGGAATTGACTGTTGAGCTTCAGGAAATCTTCTGTTGTTCTTAAAAACAGGGGGACAGCCCCCAACCACACTCTTTAAGGCTACAGTTGAGCCCTTCACTGACATCCATTTCTTGATTGCTTCCCTTAGCTTAAATCACGTTTGGATGACCTGGGGTCAGTCCTCCAACGACTGGGGGCCCAGGGTCCCTCAGATTCTTCTTTCTCTCTCTCTTTTTTTTTTTTCTAATCAGCAGGCTGAGTTAATAGCCCTTACCCATGCCTTCCAGATAGCAAAGGGACAATCTTTAAATGCTTACACGGACTCCAAATATGCCTTTCAAATACTCCGGTCCCACGCAGCTATCTGGAAGGAGTGTGGGCTTCTTATGATGAAAGGAGGATCCATTACTAATTCAGGTTACATTATGGACTTAATAAAGCCTCCCATCTCCCCAAAGCTATAGGAATTACTCACTGTCGGTCTCATCAGACAAACAGTTAACAGTATTTCCAAGGGTAATAACTGAGCTGACTAAGCAGCTAGAACAGCAGCATTCCAGAGACCAAACCTACCTCAATCACCTCAGGGGGTTTATACAGTATGTGGGGCCCTCACCCCTTATTCTCAAAGGGGCAAGAAGAAATTTCCTAGCAGAATGTTTTCCCAGGAAGATAGTGACCTTCCCCTCTTCCACCCAGGAGATTCCAAGCACAAGGTCACTTAGCTCAGTCCAGCCAAACACCTGGTACAGGCTGATAAAGATGGCCTAACTCAAGAACAGTGCCTTGCTCTAAGAACAAAAAGAAAGCTGACTTAACAGAATAGGAGGGAGCAAGAGTCCTTGTACCCATGCCAAAGCATCTTCAAAGATTCTCTTTGTAGTTATGCCTTTAAAAGCTTAGCCCACAGAGGAGATACAACTCCTCTCTACCTCTTTGTAATGGGGATAGGGATGAGTTCCAAACATGTTTGTATTATGCTGATTAAATCTTGCTTATTACAGTCTGGGCCTCTCTGGTGGTCTCTCTCTGGGGGTTGTAATCTGGGCACAACACAGTACAGCCCTCATTCTCACAGACACCCCCTGACACTCAACAAATCCTGTCGTACCTACATCAGCTCTTCCATCCTAATAGCAAATCTGTGTTTCATTTTGTCAAGGCTCACCTCTAACCCACCCCTGAGGACTTAGAGTTCTTAAAAGCTATCACTGCCTCTTGTAAAATCTGTAAAAAGTCAGATCCCAAGACCAAATACCATAGCTTCCCTTTCCCCACCCACCAGGCCAGGGGCTCCCTTCCAGGAACTGACTGGCAGCTGGATTTTACTCATATGCCCATGGTCAGAAGAGTTAAATATCTCCTGGTATTAGTGGACACCGTGTCTGGGTGGATTGAAGGGTTTCCCAACACTAACAAGAGGGCCCAGATGATTTCTTCTCTGAGAAATCATTCCCCAGTTTGGAATCCCAACCTCTCTTCAGTCAGATAATGGCCCAGAGTTTACTTCCCAGATTTTGCAAACTTTGTCTAAGGCTCTTAACATTCCCTGGCATTTTCACATCATATACCACCCTCAGTCTTCAGGGAAGGTAGAACAAACTAACCATTCCTTAAAAAATGTTCTTGTTAAAATGTCAGAGGAGCTTCACCTTGACTGGGTAAAACTTTTGCCTCTGGCCCTTCTTAGGCTTAGGGCTCTCCCCAAAAGCCCCCTTTTCATCTCATTCTTTGAACTCATGTATGGGTGGCCAGTTTTAGTCCCCAGCCTCTCACCTAAAACCTCTCCCCTTCCTGATCACCTGCTTACTCTGCTGTTATCATATCTTTGCTCCCTATTAGGGGATTTTACGGACTACTCATTACCTTAACCATGTGCTAATTCATGCCCATCGCCAATTAAAATAGGGGATCAGGTACTATTCTCTCCCCCAGATCAATCCCTCTCACCCCTTTCTCCTAAATGGCAAGGCCTCTTTAAAGTAATTCTTGTAACTCCCACAGCTGCCAAGCTCAAGGGACTTCCTCATTGGAGTCACCTGTCCCACTTTAAACCTTTCACTCTTCCATCTCAAGATACTCCCTTGTGTGTGTGTGTGTGTGTGTGTGTGTGTGTGTGTGTGTGTATAGTAACTCAAACAGGGCCCTGTTCCCTTAAGTTTCAAAGGGCACCAAGATGAGCCACTCTTTCTCCAGTTCTGAAAAAATAAAAGTCTCATCACTGTACTCAACTCTCCTGTACCAAAAACTCCATATACTCTCCTTCTTCCTCTTTATCCTATCTGCTTTACCAACTTCTCTATATCTCCAATGTCATGCTTAAATTTCCAGTTAATCACTTAGCTGTTATCACAGAGACCATCATTAAACATAGAGTCAGAGGTACAAGGACTGTCAAAAACCCAGTTGGTAAGAAACAATAACGAGTTTGCAGCCTCAAACTCTAAAAACTCACAAAACAGACTCTAACATAACAGATTTATCACTGACTGCAGCAGTGTCTCCTGGATGTTAAGGTAACACCATGATACTAAAGGAAAACAAGTGCCTTAAGATTCACTTCAGGTAAAACATTAAGGGGTCTAATAATTCCCCTTTCCAATAATTCCCCCTTCTTTCCCCCTCCCCACAATCTTCCATTCCTACAATATATTATTGTAATCATAAGCTTTTAATATGTATAAAATTTATTTCTTTTCAAACATTTTTCCCATAAGCTCCAGGGAGCCAATTGGACCTACCTAAATGGACCAGACTTGCCCAGAATAAGTATAATTTAATTATTTCCTTATCATTCCTGGTCTTGGGAACCCCTAGGAAAATCCCTCCTCTACTCCTGTCCAAAAGAACCCCCCTCTGTCTTCCATCTTGGGACTCTCCTCCCTTAGTACCAGGATCTAAAACTTTTTCTAGACATAATTCTCTGCCTTTCCAGCATCTTGCGAGATCCAAGCTGCCAGCCAGTCAGTTCCACAGAGCCCAGAAAAACACAACAGTAATCAGCCACCCCAGGACATGGTCAAGCATCTCAACTCCCTGATACTCACAGAATCAGCAAAAAGCAGTCTCCAGAGGCCTGACAATGCCCACAAAATTAGCATAAAGCAGTCACGAGAGACCTTACCATGCCCCATTCCCACCCATTAAGACCCTCAAACTCCCAAATTTTTATAATAAACGAAAGGGTGGAATATAATTATTCAGCCACAAATAAGGTTGCACTTCTGGGTTCTAGAGCCACGCACATGAAGACAATCCCTCAGGCAGAAGTGCCTGAATTAAAGGGCCTTGTGTGAACCATGTGTGTGCAGGCATGGTTACACCAACACTCTGTGTGCATGTGCTAGGCAGATCTTAAAAACCTGAATGTACCATCTTTCTTTCTCGGTACACGGATTCCCCAGGCCTGTACACGCCCCTTCTAATAAACTCCTAAGCGGGTTGTGTGTTTTGTGGCTCCTTCTCATTCGTGCCAGGTAATTTCAGTGCCTATTTGAGACAGACTTTGTTTCTAGATGCTGTCAGTCCCAAGGGCTCATTTAAATGCCAAAGGGAATCATTGTACAAGCTAATTTCTCTATCCCTTTACCAGTAACAAAATGAAGGCAGTTAAGGAGAAACGGATGCAGGAGTGTTCTTTTTGCCTTCCTTTTTGCAGCCCTTTCTGCAGGAAGAACGAAGACAACATTGGGCCCTACTTGCCCTACAAAGCAGATGAAAATATAAACGTCTGAGAAATAAGCCAGGCCTTGCCAGGAAGAAATTGCTTACCTTTCCCTCACATTTGATATGCAATGTCAACAGTCTTGTTATCTCAGCTTTCTTCCCTTCCACACCCTCCTCCTCCCAACCTTTATCACTTTTACTTACGGAACTGGACTGAATGGTGTTATTGACCACAACCCTGGAAACTTGGTTTGAAGCTCATTCAAAAAGAAGTGTGCGAAAGCTGTGAGCAACAAAGTGTCAAAGAAAAGACACAGACAGACCCAGAGAAGACAGAGAACTTCACTACCTCTTGGAAAAGGGAGCAGGAATTTCCCATCCACTGCCTTGACCTGAACACTTTCAGATTGCCTTGTCTGGGACAAAGGGGAATGAAAAAAATGACAGACACACATACAGAAGAGCCATACAGAAAAGCTGGGGTCAGGTGAGTTGTCTGCTCCAATGAAAGTGAAGCAGCAGCCTGAAACCTCAGCTGCATTGTTCTACACAGGGGCATGAGAAGGTCTACTCTCAGTAGAGGATCTCCATAGCGGAGCTGTCTCAGGCTGCAGTGATCCCAGGAATAGGAAGCTGTGACTGACTGTTTTCTGAACATATTCTTTTTAATTTGGCTCAAGGTCAACAGTTAATCAACATCCCATAGTCTGACTAGGGAAAGGTCTTGCAATTACTATGGGTCTGAGATACTGGGGACTTGAACATGGACATGCTTATTTCAACAATACACATTTGCTCTCCCAAACCCACCATTCCACAAGAAAAACCTTGAGATGCAGGGCAGTGGTGGCACAGGCCTTTAATCCCAGCACTCAGGAGGTGGATGCAGGTGGATCTCTGTGAGTTCAAGGCCAGCCTGTTCTACAAGAGCTAGTTCAAGGACAGGCTCCAAATCTATAGAGAAATCCAGTCTCAAACAACAACAACAAAAAAAAAAAAAGAAAGAAAGAAAGATGGAAAGAAGGAAGGAAGGAAGGAAAAAAGAAAAGAAAAGAAAACCTTGAGATACTTCCCTTTTTGAAAATGGGGGAATCTTTGAGGTGGAAGGTCTATCACATTTGCCTCAGACCTGAATCTCAATTAATAAACTGCTTCCATTTGGCTTTTTTTTTCTTGGTGAGATTTGGGCCTCTGAGTGGTTATTGGGAACAGGTAGGCAGAGAAACTGGTCCAGGGGGACTTTGGGATAGTGAAAAGCCTTCCAGTCACAATTTCAGATTAAAATAACAGTGCTACAAGAAGAATCTAAATGAACAAGGTTTGCCTATGTTTGATTGACAGGTATAGTTTCCCCCAAGTACTGCTTTTATAGATTACATTTCTTTTCCATTTATCAGTGGGCTGCTGTGATGGAGACACAGCTTCACATAACTTTTATAAGAGTGGTGCTTTTTTATTTTATAAGAATGATGTTCAGGGAAAGAAGAGAATGTGGGATGCATTTCTCAATAGAGAGTCTCACTCCGTTGTCTTTACTACAGTCATATACGCCTCTTTGGTAGACTATTAAAATGACCTCAGAAGGTTGCTGAGTAACTGAAATGTAATACAAGGTGCTTTCAAAGGTGTACCCAACAACAAAAATGTAGGAATTAAGGGCGTCCTTATTGTAAACAAAAGTTAATATAGGTACAAGTGAGATGGCTCAGTGGATAACGATACTTGCCACCAACCTGATAACCTGACTTTGAGACCCAGAACTCACCCCACATGGTGAAAAGAGAGAAGTTACACATGCAAGTTGTCTTTTGACCTCCACATGTGCGCTGTAGCATTTGTGTGAACGACCATGTGCACACATATACATAGTATTTTGTTAAAATTCTTGACTTGCAGCTGGCAAGAGATTTCAGTCAGATGCTCCAGTGAAGGAATTCATTTCTTTCCCCTGTCACCAAACCGTCTACCTTTGTGTCCTGACTTACCTTGTCTTATTATTTGTCTGAAATGTTTACTTGTTTTCCTCTTTGGAGACAATTTTTTATATGGCCCAGTAGGATGGCACTTACTTTGGCTCTACCACAGGAGCAGGCGGGGCAACAACTTGATGTTGGTCTCTGTACAGCCTGAAGAGCATCCAGGGACCTTTCCTCCATTAAATCAAGCTTTTGACTTCTGCCACAAAATTTCAGGATGAGTCAGTGTGAAGCAGAATTGGAGTTTATTGGGTTTACAGACTCAAAGAGACAGGCCTGAGTGCATACATAAAAGGATACACATTTAAGTGAAATATCTATAGCTACTCATGTGATTTTATGGCTTTTGAAGTTATATTGTTCAAAGGTTGTAATGTATAACTAGGTTTAAAGATTACATAAAACACTTCAGAATTAAGAGGTGAATTGGTTTCTTCTTCTTCTTCTTCTTCTTCTTCTTCTTCTTCTTCTTCTTCTTCTTCTTCTTCTTCTTCTTCTTCTTCTTCTTCTTCTTTTAATGTAAAAGACTTTCTTAGCAGGACCGGAGATACAGTTCAGTGAGCCTGGAGCCTTCCTAGCACACCAAGGGTCCTTGATTCAATTCTTCAGCACTCTGCAAATCAGGGTAATGGCACAAGGGTCTGTAATCTCCTTCTCCAGAGGTGGGAGCAGGAGGTTCTGGTGAAAAAAAGTTGTCTCGCAGCTTCAGTTAGCTTTTGGCACCCCTGAACTACATAAAACCATGTTTTAAAATGCCCACAACAGGAAATTCAGATCAACTGCCTAACAGGGTGTGGTTAGATATAACTCAGGGGATGGCAGGAAGGATCAGTAGTTCAGGGCCATTTTGTAAAGGAGATTGTATAATTGTCTATGGAGTTGCTTGTTCAGATTTATGGGTGAGAAAGGTTAGCTAATAAAGCTAAAATCAAGATCATATGAGTTTATGATGACATATATTTTGACCTTTAGCATGAGTTATTAGCTCTTCCAATACTCTTATTTGAGATCATCAGATAAATATACTTCTATTGCAGTAAGTCTTTGGTATGGTATGGCCAATTCTATCAAAATTCTTGATCCTCAGACAGCAAGAGATAAAAGCCAGATTAAGAAGGCTAACAGGATTCTTATCTTTCCCCATGTCCCTTCAGTTTTCCATTTCTTTCTCTCTTACCTCTGTTCAGGCCAGCCTTGAACTAATGGTGGCCCTGCCTCAGCCTCCTGAGAGTTAGGAGAATGGATAAGTGATAACATGCCCAGCTGGAAATGCACTAGTTGTTTTTAAAGATGCACTGTAAGCTACCATTTAAGGCAATTTCTTTGAGAATTACTACAGTGACTCCTATATGGAATATCTCATTAACAAAA
Organism: Alexandromys fortis; assembly: GCF_014885135.2. Classification (NCBI taxonomy): domain Eukaryota; kingdom Metazoa; phylum Chordata; class Mammalia; order Rodentia; family Cricetidae; genus Alexandromys; species Alexandromys fortis. The sequence goes on from NW_026068001.1 coordinate 4,195,305, forward strand.
TTGCCCATTTTTCTTATTATGCTTACTGTTGAATTATAGGACTTCATTTCTACTAAGAACCTATGAGTGTTGAAGAAAAAAATCATTTTTCTTGTCCACCATCATCATATACTTTGTGGTGCTTGGGGACCTAACCCAGTGTCTTGCTGCACTTAGTGACAGAACCCTTTCCTAGCACATGCGATGCTCTTGGTTTGTTCCTGAGCATCACAACAAAAAGAAAAGCACTGGGCATGCTAGGCAAGTATTCTACTCCAGAGCTCTACATTACTACCCCTTCTCCATTGTCTCAATGAGTGCTATCATCTTTGATCTGGCAAAAACATTAGTTTCTACATGAAATATTATCTGATTGTTTCCATTTGTTTAGGTCCCACTGTTAGTGCAGGCATTCAATTAATTTTTGATATAACTTATTCATTTAGTTAGAGACAGAATCTTGCTATGTCGCCCTGGCTGGCTTGTTATTCATTATATAGTCTAGGCTGTCCTTGGACTCATAGTAATCTTCCTGCCTCAGTTTCTCAGCTGTGTGCTTGCTTTGCTTGTCTTTAATATTTTTAAATCCTTAAACATATACAAAGCATTGATTTCAATATAAAATAACTATCTAGGAACTACAAAAGCAGGGTATTTTTTTAAAGATAGGGTCTCATATAACCAAGATTGGCCTCAAACTTGCTATGTAGTTGAAGATAATTGAACTTCTTATTGTGGTGCTTGGGGACCTAAGCCAGTCTCTTGCTGGGTTTAATGACAGAACCCTTCAACTTTCCCAATGTTATGGTTAGATGCATGACCATCATGCTCAGTTTTCTGCTGTGCTAGGGATTAAACTCAGAGTTTTGTGAGTGTCAGGTAAGCATTCTTCCATAGGAGCTAATTCCCCAGGCCCAAACAGTTCCATAAAACTTCAAGATTTTTTTCACATAGAATTTTTTGAGCTGTAATCTAATAGCATAGTTGTCATTATTTTCATGGAATTTATTTTCTCAACATAGAAGAAAACTATTAATTATATGGTCAGTGAAATACTATGTACATATCAAAAAGCAAAGTAAAACACAAATATTTGTATTATTAATATTTCACAACTGGGTATAGTGACATATTTCCATATATAAGCTTTTTTAATACTCATATATATTATATATATAGTAATACATGTGTGTGTGTGACTAAGTTCAGAACCAAGGTTAATCTTGAAGCTAGAGGGGTATTGGCTTTTCACAGCTGTTTGTAAACTTATACTGTAGGCCATCAGTTCTATATAAGTAATTCTTACCTAAATTGTAGTAGTTACTAATAAAAACTCAGGAGTCAGACATTGAGATAAAAACCTGATAAATCTAAGGAAAAGCAAAGGGGCGATTGGTTGACCTTACTTTTCACATTTTCCCATTCCAAAAGTCTCAGAAATCCCCCTCAGCTTCCCCTTCTCTCTTCCTGTCCCTACCTAACTGACTACCTCAGTCTTCCAATATCTCTATGGCTAATCTGAGTCAGCCAATTGCTGCTGACTCTACAGCAGAGTGGCAATGTGAACAATGCTCTCACGACATACATACCTATACTACACAACCTTAATAATTGTCCATGTCACTCAGGGTGAGGTGTCTTGACAGAATGCAAATGATTCATTTCTGAACATTTCTCAGGAAAGTCTTTTCACAAACAAAGAAACACATTTTCCAACTCTTTTTTTGTAGTGTGCAAGCATTGACTCTGAGTACAATGTGTGGAGGCCAAAGGTCAGCCTGGTAATCTTCCTCTATCACAACTTCAGTTTGTAGATAGGGTCTATCACTGAACCTGGATCTTGCAGCTTCAGCTAGACTAGCCTGGCACTAAGTACTCAGAATCCTGCAGTTTCAGCTAGACTAGCCTGGCGCTAAGTACTCAGGAGCCACTGACCTTTCTCACTCCAGTCCTGGGATTACAGTCAGTTCTTGCCATACCTGGCTTTTGCATGAGTCCTGGGGATCAAAATTTGCAACCTCATGCTCACACAGCAAATGCTTTATCCACTGAACCAACTCCCAGTCTTGGAAATTCTCCTTTTCCTCAAGGTTTTAAGATTCTCAGCCTTACCAAATTCTAGTTTTAGTGCCATACTTTTGTGAGCCTATCATTTTCTTTGGAGACTGCCCTGGTGTTTTCTACCAAAATTATTGCATGGCACGTTTAGACAGATAGAAAGAAAAGAACAAAGTTTATATCATTTTGAATAGTCCAAGTGGGATGTTCCCTATTTACTCTGTATTTATTCCCCCAGGACAAATATCTGTAATAAGAGATCACATGTCATTTATAACATCTGAATAATTCTCAACTGGCTTGAGATTAGTAATCATTATCTGTGTATTAGTTATCTATGGCTACATAATAAGTTCTCCTCAAATTTAGCAACTCAAAACAGCAAACACTAAACACATGGTGGTAGACAACTATAAGCCCAGCATTCAGGAGCTTGAAGTTCAAGAATTTGAAGTTGGCTTAGGTTATAACAAGTTCCAGGTTACCCTGTGCTAGAATATGATCAAATTTTACCCTGTCTCAAAAAAATTTGTTTCAAGTTAAAAGAAATCCAAAAAGATACATTATGTCTTGTATGTGCTTACATAGCTTTTCTTATGTCTCAATTATGGATCTGAAATTTAAGTGTGGTGGCTTAGCTGAGTACCTCTGCTGGCTTAATGAGTACCTCTGCTTCTCCTACATGCTGCTATCAATGTGTCTGCTGGGACCACAGTCATCCTAAGTTTCTGCCAAAGGACAGCCACTTCCAAATTCAAATATTTAGTTGTTGGAAAGTCTCTGTTTCTCTGAAGTTTCCTTCCATATAGACCTCTTCACAGCAAACCTCAGAATGCAGGTATTGGTTTCATCAGAGCAATCATGTATCATGAATAATAAAAACTCAGAAATTAGGGTTCAAACCGAAAACCAGAAAAGCAAAGCAGCCAAGCCACTCAAGAAGTCTTACCTCTACCAAGGCTAGGCAACCGCAAACTAAACCAAGCTAAGGCTCTTTCTCTTCTCTCATTTTATTTTTTTCTATATTGCTGGGATTAAGGACATATGACTCCCTCAGATTGGAATTAAAGATGTGAGGCACCTTCCCCTGGATTTGTTTCTGCTTTGATCTTCAGTAGCCTAGGGTGGCCTTGAAGTAACAGGGATCTGTCTGACTCTGTCTTCCAAATCCTGGGATTAAAGGTGTGTGTCACCATTGCCTGACCTCTAGTGGCTTTAGCTTTGCCTCTGGTCTTTTGGTAAGATTTATTTATCAAAATACAAATAATATACCACTACACAAAGAAAAAGTGCCAAGAAGAAAATGTGATTTCTTAATCTGTATTTTTCAAGAGATTTCTATTTCTTTCTCGTTTCTTTAATGTCTCTGAGGTGCTGGGGACTGAACCAAGGGGCTTATGAGTGCGAGAAAACTGATCTGTGGCTGAAATCCTTTCCTAGAACCTTTCTATTGAAGTTAAATTTATGTTAAGTAATTCTGTAAAAAGAAAAAATCTCTAAAGAAACTAAATTTAATAGAAGTTATATCATAAGCAGAGACAGAATTCATACAGTGGCAGCACTCTGAATTAACAAAAGTTCTGGGAGCACCACCCACCAGGGTGGGTAGGCAGCATTCATAAAAAACAGAATAGGTCGGACTGATCCCAGCACTCAGGAGGCAGAGGCAGGCAGAGCTCTATGGCTTCAACATCAGCCAGGTCTACAGAGTGAGCTGGACTACACAGGACAGCCAGGACTACACAGAGAAACCATGTATTGAAGAACCAAACCAAACTAAACCAAACTACAACAAACCAAACCAAACTAAAAGAAAACAAAAAGAAAATCAAAAGGCATTAGATGCGTAGAAATAGCTGGATTGAACTACATTTTTGTGTTTGTCTTTTAAAGATATCTGAGCACATTGGATCCTATGATTTGCTGAAAACTAAGCTGCTATAATGGGTGGAGACTCAGTTACTTGTCATAAGAATATATTGTTAAGTTGCAGTTTGTTTCCACTTCAAGTTAGGTTACAGTTGGTTATGTGCCATGGTGAGTTGGGCTAAATTTAATTTAACAATTGCAAAATATTTTTGGATTTTTAAAAAGAGTATTTAATATAGCCATTTCATGAATTCTTCTCTGTTGGAGTAAGATTTTGTTATGCTGCCCATGTTGGACTCCATTGTCTAGGGTCAAGAGATCTTTCTACAAGTCTAGATTTGGGTTGTTTTCTGAATGTTTGATTACAGTGTTCTTGTCTTGTTTCATGACTACAACACTTTTTGTTACCTGTGTGTGTATATGCTGGGAATGGAGTGTCAGAGATGGTTGCCAGGGATTGAACATAGGACATACCAGGCAAATACTTTACCTTTGAGCTATATTTCCAGGCCTCTGTTTTTCTCTTAACTATTTAAAAATGCTGATAACTGAAGTATTTGTATCCCCATAAAGCTACATCTCTGTTAAAAATTCTGTTGAATGTTTGACTCCAGGTGAGCAAAACATGGGGATTGTAAGAGAAGTAATACTAAATGTCCACAGCCATAATTATCTTGGGATATCTTAGGCCTTTTAGAAAAAATCCATTTATCTTTAACTCTGGGATATGAACTAACATTCTTATGATTACTTGGCAATGGGATACTTGGAGTGTATTAAGTTTAGCAGATTGCCACCTTCAGAAACCCTAGAGTTAAGAATATGACAAGATAACTCCTGAAGCCTATGGGAAAGAGTTTCCTATTTTGCTATATTCCGCCTACTGAACATCATCACCAAGGAATTTGTTGAATGCATTGATTTACGACACCCTTTGTTCCTTGGTTTGTAAATGTGTATGTAAAAGGTTTTATTTCAGTACATGTTGCTCAGGGTAACTTGAATTTGTATTCTTGGGCCATGAACAATCATATTTAGATTGTGGCTCAGAATAAACAATTTACTATTTTTTCTTAAAGTAAAATTATTTTGTGCTATCATCCATCATGAAAGTGAATAAGCAGACCGACAATGTGTGCAATGACCGCTGCTTCCTACTTGAAAATTACCCTGAGTCTGGAATCTCCATCTCCCTCTCTCAGAGTCTTAAGTAAGCTGAGTTAGCCATGGTCTTACCAAGTAACTGAGGTTAGCCATGATCTCACCATGTCATTGTGAAAGACATTAAATTCATATTCCTCCTACCTCTGCCTCTCAAGTGATGGACTTTCGGGCATTACCATAATGCTCAGTTCTCAGGATCTTTATTGTGACTGTCCCTAAACAGAAACAAACAAATTCTGAAAAATATAGTTCAGCCTACTCAAGGAGACCTACTTTAAAATTACCCTCAAACTATTCTTTAAAATTTCTAAAACTATTGATCAAAATATTTGAAAGTGTATGTTATAGACATTTATTAATCTAACATTTATTGACTCAATATATTGGCTTCAAAGAATTTACAGTTGCATAGGAAAGACAGACAGATTGCTGGAGAGCAAGACTCCAGACTGATTTCCAGAACTGTGCATTCTCTTCTTACAAAAATCTATTCCTCATTCTACATTCCTCCACTGGCAGATATTTGTATAGTTTTTTTCAGAACCTCCACCCAATCTCCACTACAAGCGTTATCATCACCAATCTCTGGATACTTACTTACTTGTTTCTCACCACAACCTTTATCACCAATCTGTCTCTGAGTACTTATTTATCTGTTTCTCACCGCAACCTTTACTTTGGTTCATAGTAGTCTTCTAGGAAGCTCACATCTTCTTTCCTATTTCCTCAGATCCCAATCCCCAGAGTTCCTTTATTTTCTGACAGTACTCATAGCTATGACATCATGCACACTAGGCAAATGTTCTTTCTACCACAGAGCTACAGTGCCACCTGCATCCCCTAAGCAACTATAAGTCTTATGTTAGTCCCCATCTTTCTTCCTGGCTCTACTGCTCTATTTTTCTCCTGAATACATACAACCTTCTGATATAACTTTTATTTTACTGAATGCTTTGTTTGCCTGTCTTTATCAGGCAAACAATGTAAACTCTTTATGAGTCAGAATTTTTTTTCTGTTATGGTCACTATTCTCTCTCTAGAGGAAAATGTCTTATATATAATATACATCTAACCAACACTTGTAGAGTGAGTGTAAATCATATATTCATTTGAAGGAGGTAAAGTGCAGTACTTGTCTGTTAATGAATCAAAGCTTTATTAAATTAAGGACTTAAGAAATTGTGGTACCTGTCTGCTAACGAATTGGATTTTATTGAACTAAGTAAGTGATGGGGCCAGGCTCTGTTGAGCATGCTTGCAATTTCAGCACTTGGGAGGTAGAAGGATCACAAGGTAGGTGTCAATATGTGCTGCACAGTAATGTATGGAGGAGGAGAGGGGACAGAGGAAGTAGGGAGGGAATGAGGGAGAGAGGGCGAGGGAGAGAAAGAGAGAGAGAATGAATGAATGGATATGAGAATGTAAGGTATTCCGATGTCATATTCATACCTCATCTTAGATGGCATGGCTTTAAAGGAGACATTTAACTTATATTTTAAAGGAAATGATCCATAGAAACAATCCCAAGGGGTTCTTATGGTTTTTTTTTCTTTTCTTTTCAAGACAAGGTCTCTCTATGTAGCCTTGGCTGTCCTGGAACTCACTGTGTAGTCCAGGCTAGCCTCAAACTCACAGAGAGATCTGCCTCCCTCTGCCCTCTGAGTGACATGGACCACCACTACCCAGCTCAAGAAGTTTTTTATTTTATTTTACCTTTTCAAGTGGGCTATGGAAGAATGATTATCTTGCTCTTTGGTGTTTTGATACAACACTACTCTATTTGCTTGAGTTGATGTGGACATCAACACAGCTTTTCAGTTGTACATCATTTTGTACAGTCCAACTTGTGGGACCCTCACCCCTTATTCTCAAAGGGGCAAGAAGAAATTTCCTAGCAGATGTTTTCCCAGGAAGATAGTGACCTTCCCCTCTCCCACCCAGGACATTCCGAGCACAAGGTCTTTTAGCTCAGCCCAGCCAGCCACCTAGTACAGGCTGATAAAGATGGCCTAACTCAAGAACAGTGGCCTTGCTCTAAGAACAAAAAGAAAGCTGACTTAACAGAATGGGAGGGAGCAAAAGTCCTTGTACCCATGCCAAAGCATCTTCAAAGATTCTCTTTGTACTTATGCCTTTAAAAGCTCACCCCACAGAGGAGACACAACTCCTCTCTACCTTGTTGTAACGGGGATGGAGAGGAGTTCCACACATGTTTGTATTGTGCTGATTAAACCTTGCTTATTACAGTCTGGGCCTCTCTGCTGGTCCCTCTCTGGGGGTCGTAATCTGGGCACAACACAACTCTTTCAAGATTTATACACAAATCACGCCAATAATCTCTGACTACCAAATTATATCAAAGTGTAATTTAACTGTCTATTTCCGGAAACAATTGTTATGTATTGCTAGCATGCACTTCAAACAAGAATTACTTAGCCCAGATATACATACCTAGGAGTAACTGATGGGGCTTAGGAGTGGGGTTCCAGAGTAGAACAGTTGCCTAGGATGTGAAAGACCCTGAATCACACCTCAGCTGTGCTTTGAAAAAACAAACAAGCAAAAAAAAAAAAAAAAAAAAAAAAAAAAACAAGAATGCAGATGAGAGAGATGGCTCCGTGGTTAAGAGCACTGTCTGTTCTTCCAAAGGACCTGTGTTAGATTCCCTGTATCTACAGAGTGGCACACAACCATTCATAAGTCCATTCCCAGGGATCCACTTCTATTATCTGACCTCCATGGGTACCAGGCATGCATGTTGGTACACAGATGTATGCAGGCAAAACACCAATACACATAAAATAAACATCTGGAATAAACAAAAATGGCAGAGGGGTTTTTTAAATTTACCAGGTTTTTCTGTATACTCATATAATTAAATATTCCTCATTGTGTCAGAGCCAGTGATAAATGCTCACTCTCCATTTAATTCTATTTGCGATTGCAGACACACACAGAAAGGTTACAGTCGACAGATTACCTTGCTGGAGGTTGCAGCCATGTAATTGGATTTTGGATAATAATTGTATATGTAATTGGGAGGAAGTCATGTGTTCTGAAAGAAATTCACTCAGGATGGTGGGGCTTCTGTTACTTGGGTGGCTATAGCGCGCAGTCTGCCACCAATTGTGCTGTTTATACAATGTGAGAAACAATCTTTTCTGCATTAAGCCTTTGAGACTTTAGAGATACTATACTTTTTCCTGACAGACACATCTACCCACTGTTAATAAGAGTCTGTGACAAAAAAAATTCAAAAATTAAGTTAGATTCTTTCCTTTCCTTTTCGTCTCCTTTCTTTTCCTTTCCTTCCTTCCTCTCTCTACTCTCTCTCTTCTTTCCTTTCCTTTCCTTTCCTTTCCTTTCCTTTCCTTTCCTTCCTTCTTCCCTTCCTTCCTTCCCTTCCTTCCTTCCTTCCTTCCTTCCTTCCTTCCTTCCTTCCTTCCTTCCTTCCTTCCTTTCTTCCTTTCTTTTTTCATTGCTAACAAGATAGGGTTTGAACCCCCCCCCCCACCTCTGTCTCACTTGAAATGAAGTAACAAAATTCTTTAAGCTGAAGAAACTCAAGGCCTGGAACTATAGTCACAAAGGTCATTATGATCTAGCACTTCAAGTAAGCACAGACTCACTAGTATAATGATAATAAATGACCAGAGGAATAGCCTGTAATTTACTTTTTATCACAGTTCTTACCTGGAATGCATGACATAGATGAACAACTACTAACTATATTCTGTGCTATTGCAGTGCTTTGAATGAAAAGTTGTCCCCATATGTTGATAGGAAGAAGCGCTATTGGGAGATGTGGCCTTGTTAGAGTGTTTTGTTGGGCAAAGTGTTACTGGGATGAGCTTTGAGGACTCAGAAGCTCAAGCTAGGCCTAATGCATCTCAGTTTCTTACTGCTGCCTACAGATCCAGATTTAGAACTCCCAGTTACCTCTCCAGCACCATGTCTGCCTACCTGCCACCATGCTTGCCACCATGCTAACAATGGGCTCAACCTCTGAAACTGTAAGCCAGCCCCAATGAAATGTTTTCCTTTATAAGAGCTGCTTTGGTTATGGGTCTCTTCACAGCAATAGAAGCCCCGAGACCGCTGTTCTTGTTGAGCAGTGCAGTTCTAACAACTAAGTGCTTTACTTACTGTTCTGCCAATCTTTTGGTTTTTCAGATGGTTTCATTGTCTTGCTGTGGGCTCAAGAGATTCTTGTGCCTCGGTCTTCTAAGTATTGGGACCATAGGCTCATGTCTCTGTTGCAGTCTGTTTTGTTTTGTTGTTGAAACAGGGCGTTATGGAACCCAGGACAGCCTCAAACTCACTATGTAGCTGACACCAACATTAAATTCTTCACCCTCCCGCTTCTCCCTTTCAAATGTTGGGATTTTAAGTGTGGCTACTGCAACAGACTTAATTTCCTTTAGCTCTTATCTCCCAAAACAAATCCTTTTTCTTTCCTGTCAGGAAAACCACATCCTGCCCCACAGGAAAAGGGTCATCTGGCTCCCTGTCAGAGACAAGAATTTGTTCCCTGGATCTCTTAAGGAAAAATCTGCTTCATAGCCACAGGGAGCACAGTCATCAGGTCCTTCTATTCCTTAGAGGCTGCCTAACCTGGAGAGAGCAGCTAGATGCATTGTTGGAGGTCAGGCCTTTCTGGAGCATCCACTATCCAATGACTCACATGAGGAAGAGATATAAAAGCTCTGCTATTTGTGCCTGAGGTGATTTTAAAGAAAATGGCCCCCAAAGGGAGAGGCACTATTAGGAGGTGTGGCTTTGTTGGAGTAGGTGTGACCTTTTTGGAGGAAGTATGTCTCTTTGGGGATGAACTTTGAGGTTATGCCCAAGCTAAATTCAGTGTCACACATCACTTTTTGTTGCCAGCAAAAGATAGGACTCTCAGCTCCCTGTCCAGCACCATATCTGTCTGCAGTCCACCATGTCCTGTTGTGATGACAATACACTGAAGCTTTGAACTGTAGGTGAGCCACTCCAAATAAATAAATAATTATCTGTATAAGAATTGTCATGGCCATGGAGTCTCTTCACAGCAATAGAAACCATAAAAACAGATAGGGCCTAGCAAAGAACAGCCCAAATGGGCAACATGATGTTCTGAGATTCTTGTTGGACTGAACTAATTGGTCTGTATTGAGCCTGTGTGGTCATACATCTTCTCCCTCTATTATATATACTTTTCAAGCATGTTCACCCCTAGTAAGTATTGTGTACTTTGGATACTATCACAGTCTCTGTTTCCCAATGGCCAAGGCACTTTGGTTTCTGGAGTTACCTCTGGGCTTCTATTTTTTTCCCTCAGCATTCTTTTATTGCCTCTGACTACCAGCACCTGGGAGTTTCACAACCACAGTGCAGGCATCAAGAAAGAGCTACAAAGCATTCCAAGGGAAGACACCAATAGGCCACATCTCAGATGGTTTACTCATGGAGACCTTGCTGTTGAACATCAAAATAAAAATTGGCAGCCTCCACATAGCAACTCTCCTTAAAATGCTCATGATGGGCCTAAAGTTCCTCTCCTGGGATGTTGTCAGAAATGTTCCCACTGCCATGGAAGCATGTCTGTCAGGTGTTGCCATAGAAGTGTCTTGTCCTCTGGACTCAAAACATTGGTCCTCTTCAGGAGTTGTTTTCCAGTATCTTTGGTTCACTCAGCAATGAAGGAGTCAAACGAAACCTTTTGTGAGAAGTCTGTTGGTGTAGGAGGTTCTTCTATATGATGCTTTCATTGATTAAATAAAGAAACTGCCTTGGCCTTTTGATAGGGCAGAACTTAGATAGGTGGGGAAAAGAGAACAGAATGCTGGGAAGAAGGGCAGTGTGGCAGACACCATGGGTCTCCTGCCAGAATCAGAAATGCTGAATCTTTCCTGGTAAGCCACAACCTCGTGGTGAACACAGATGAATAGAAATGGGTTAGATCAAGATGTGAGAGTTAGCAAATAAGAGGCTAGAGCTAATGGCCAAACAGTGTTTAAATGAATACAGTTTCTGTGTGGTTATTTCGGGGTTAAGCAAGCTTGGCAGTGGGTTGCAGCCTGCTCCTCCGACAACAGTCTATTAACAAAGTTAATCTCTCAGGTACCTTAAAACGTGGCATAGCCATGTTGCTATGGGCTGATCAAAAGAGACTCCAAGGTAATTAATGCTGCCAAATTCAGGTCAGTTTGTGACGAACATGTCCAGCAACACAAGAGGCACTGGCTAGATGATGTCACCAAAGAATGTAGAATAGCAATCAACAATTTTCAGTGTGATGACCTTGAATTTACAGGGTGTTTCACCTCAAAGGGATTGGGATGGCTTCAATTCCTATAGCCATGTTGTCAATCTGGTCAATGAAAAATGATATACAGAAACCCTAGTCTCAAGACAATGGTTTCATTTTAATAGAAATGTGGGAAATTTTGCATATTATCCAATGCGTCAGTGTGACTAGCCAAAAAGTAGTGCTCATATAGGATACAGGTGTCACTGGAGAGCTAAACATTGAGAAATGCAAGGTATTTTTAAAGCGGATTTTAGCAGCTGACTAAGCCCAACATGTTGCTTGTTGGCAATATTGTGTGAAAGCTTCTTATTGCCAGGTATGGTGGTGCATGCCTTTAATCCCTGTTGAGTTTGAGGCCTGATTGTGACTTTCCTCCCTCTATTCTGCCCAGTTCATCTCCACCTCTCCTTCTTTGCATATCCACACCCTTTCTGTCTTTCATTAGAAAACAAACTTTTAAGAAATAATAAAAATGTAAAATATAATAATATGGAACAAAAACTAGGTTTCTTTATATATTCAGGGAAGTCTTAACTGTTTTCACAGGTCATTCAGAGCACAGGGGTAGCAGCTGAATGTATGTAGATATAGTTCTACTATCCAAATCAACTACCAGCTATGTAGCACCATTACTCAGTAACATAGTCATATTTTCCATTTATTCATTCATTCACTCATTCATTCATCAGATATGAGGCAGGGTTTCCCTACATAGACCAAACTGGTTTTGAATTGGTGACAATCCTCTTACCTCAGTCTCCCACGTGCTAAGATTACAGGTGTGTAGCATCACACCTGACTCTACTCATCTCTTTTAAATGATAAAATTGGTTTCTAATAGAGATCACATAATCCAAATACATAGTGAGGGGCAAAAGAGTTTCCCAATTAGTAAATGGATTTCTCTTCTTTTAGAGAAACAGTGTGGTGTGAAATGTGGTTTTGTTGTATTATTTGAGGATCATACAATTGCTATGACACATATTTTTGCTGTAATTCAGTAATACAATTCTGACATAATAAAAATTGATAGATGAAAGCAAAAAAATGTGTTAACCATAAATAGCATTATGTCAGAAGCCTATAAATTACACACAAAATTCAGAGTTGTGCTAAATATTAATAATGAAACTGGCAAAATATATAAGGTTTTAAATGTAAATCATAATTAATCAAATTATATGTTAAAAGACTGAGACAAGAGGACTATTGTGAGTTTGAGGTCAGCCTGCCTGTATGGTGAATTCCAGGACAACCTGAATGAAGCACAGTGTGAGGTTTTGTCTGTCTTACTTTCTTTTTGTTGCTCTGATAAAATACTTTTACTAAAGAAACTTAATGCAGAAAAGGTTTGTTTCAGTGTATAGTTCAAGGTTATGGCAGGGAAGTAAAAATAATAGGAGCTTGAAGCAGCTCATCACATTAAGTCTGCAGTAAGAAGAGAGCAATGAATGCTTGTGTGTTAGTGTTCTCCTGTCTTTTCCTGTTATATATAATCTAGGTCCAGGAATCCCTAGAGTCCATGTCTAGGGAATGGTTCTAGCCACAATGCCACATCAATTAGTAAAATCTAGATAATGACAGACATTTTCAGAGACTTACTTTAATTTAAATAATCCCTCACACATGTACACAGAAGCCAATTTTCCACGTGACTTTAGATTCTGTCAAGTTGACAACACAAATTATTACAGTCTCAACAAAACCCCACAAAATCATGGCAAGCATGATAGTTTAGCTGGCAAAGGAATTTGCTACCCACACTTACAACCTGAATTTGATTTCTGGGAATCAAATGATAGAAGAAACCAATTCATGTAAGTTATTCTCTGACCTATACACACCACGTTATACCATGCATGCATCCACGCCATAAATAAAATAAATGTAATTTAAAATTATGATCACACTACCCCTAGGCTTACGGTTATGTGGCCCCTAAGTTGGTCATCCATTGGCGAGGTCTAGTAGGCTGTAATTCTATGTTTGCAACTGCCCACCCCCAAATGATTTATGTTCATAACTGTTCAGCAGGCCTATTCAAGCTATCTGTTCAGGTGAGCTTGTGCTTGGATCTCCCCAACATAGCAATCGTGTGTCATTGGTTTCTGGCATTTCCTATTTGTGTGGTGAAATGCCATGGTACATCCTCTTTTCTACCTACTCCGTATATTGTTGAAATATGAGTGGTGGCGGGGCCCCAACACCCCGGCCGCTTGGCTAGCTCATGCCCGAAATAACAACACACAAACTGTATTCATTTAAGAACTGCTTGGCCCATGAACTCTAACCCTTACAGGCTAATTCTCGCACCTGGACTAGCCCATTTCTAATGATGTGTGTAAGCACCCCAAGGTGCGCTTACCGGGAAGATTCTAACCTACGTCCATCATGGGTTGCAGCTGCCTGGGAGAGCAGAGCATGGCGGCTGTCCGGTCCCTCTGGAAGCAGGGCAGAGTCTGACCTCACTTCCTCTTCTGCCCAGAATTCTATCCTGTTTATTCCGCCCACCTATCTTTTAACCTATCAGGGCCAGCAGTTTCTTTATTGCTCAGCCAATGAAATCAACAGATTGATATGACACTCCCACATCAGTATAATATAGATATTATATTATAATATGTAGTATAATATAGAAGGAAGGGACTGGGAAGGATGGTTGGGAAGTCGGTGCTTGTAGTTCTTCTATCCTGCTTATTATATGCTTATTATATACTACTCGAAGTATATTATACTTCCCTCTCTCTTTTTGAATTTTGTTCTGTGTTCTAATGGAGTTAACAAACTATATATGGTTCAAGAATAATAATTTGTTCTTTAAACCTTCCTGTTTTTTAACCTCTGGAATATCTCACTAACACAACAGTATTGCATAAAATTGGCTTTGTATGTAATAAGGCACCATTCTTCTGTCTTCCTACTAAGTACCTCATTACTCTTACGAGAAATTAGAAAAGACCCCCACTAGTACTTTCCCTGCCTCATAAGAAAGCATACTGTTTATTTTTCACTTCAATCATTATGATGACTTTAAAGTATTACTTGATGTAGGTGTATCAAAGAGTTCCACAATAGCCCGGAATGGAGTATAACAAAGGTTTGTTTATTTGGGGGATAAACTTACAGTCAGGGTAGTGAGCCTCAGTCCTCTGTGTGCACTGGAAGCTGGGAACTGAATCCAGTAGAAAAGAGGGCTGCACACACACTTTTGTCTGCACTTATTGTACCTGAGACCATGCCCAAAATGGTCCGGCATCTAAAAGGTTATTGGCTGAAGGTGTTCCCACTTTGATGCTCTGTACTTTGATATACAAAGGCTAATTTCCTTTTTTTCGAGTATGGTGAAAGTGCTAATATGTAAGTTCTAAGACTAAATTATATTACCACTGTGTCTTCTTCCTTTACTTGGTATAGCATCATTTTTTACAGGGATGTTCTGTGTGGCCAGAGAATCATCCTCAGTAGCTATAGTTTTGGTCTCGAATGAGCCAGTTAAGTGTATAGTAAAAAATGTATAGTAAAGAGCAGGAGATATAGAAACACATATATATGTAGGTATGTATGTAAGTAGATAGCAAAACATCATTACATTGTGTGCTCAAAACATCTGTCAGAAATAGACTAGGGAAGCCCTTTTGAGGCTCTCAACTGGAGTTTCTAATAAGGAGAATGCCAGGCAGAGCAATGTCCCAATGGGTGAGGCTTGAAAGTAAAAGAACAAAATAGCAATAGATAGAGATAATATCATCAAGCTGGGCGGTTGTGACATAGACCTTTAATCTCAGCACTTGGGAGGCAGAGGTATAGTCAGAGGCATAGACAGGTACAGGTGGATCTCTGAGTTCAAGACCAACCTAGTCTGTAGAATGAGTTCCAGCCAGGGGTACACAGAGAAATTATTTCTAAAACCAAATCAAAACAACAACAACAAAGATAATATTATCAAATAGGGCACTTAATGCCCAGTAGAAACCAATTGGGGAAGTTGATTCAATCAGATAGATTTACATTCTCTTGCTTCCATAATGAATTTCCCATGGCTGAATTTCCAGATTCTCTTTCCCAATGTAGGCACTTTCATATCACAGGATAAACAACAATAACATTTGTTGGACATGGTTTATCTTCTAGCTGTTTTCAGGGACACAATGTTTTTACTCTATGGCTCTTTTGTGGTTCTCTGTCTTCCCCAGACAAGGGGCCTTGGAGGATACTCTGAAGCAAACATATTTGGGTGTGCAATGGGGGAGAGAGAAGGCAGTCCCACTTCCAAAGCCAACTTCCCAGTGAGCTCAAATAGCACATGACAATTTAGAAGCAATAATGCGTATGACAAGGGGGAAGGCACCTGTCATGTCAGAACACTTAAGCAACCCTATGGCATGACCAATCTGGTGAGGAATAAAGGCCTTCAGATGGCAGCCATGTGAGTGAGCTTGAACTGGGAACATTCATCTCTGGCCAGACATTCAGATGATGACCACCCTGACCAATACTGGTTTTTCCTTCATAGAAAGCTGTGAATCAGAACTACTCGCTAAGCTATTGGTATAGATTTAATCTAGAACACTATTAGTTAAATCATGTTTGGGACTATTAAGTTTAACATAACAATAAGTAACAATGCAATGCTCAGCCATGACGGGAAGGGAAGACTAAAGTTTCTTCTCATACTCATGGGAAAGGGGCTTTTAGTTTCTTGAAAATATCTGACGCCATCTTGTGACACATAAAGAACAAACAAACTATCCAGTTTCAGAAAACATAGAATAAACATTTCTACATTTTATGGGGAGGATTACAACGTTGAGATTTTTTAAGGGTGTGTCACCTTCATGATACTAAAAACAACCTGAAATAATTTATTTTGATCTTTCTGTGTTTGAATCATAACTGATACCCTCAAGGGAGTCAATGCCTTACCATAAACAAAGCAAGCAAGAAAACAAGCAAGCAAAAAACCAAAAGAACTCATATGTATTTAATAATGCCTTATCATAAATCCTTAAATTTATATTCAGGATGCTGCAATCTAAACTGACTTCTCTTTTCTATTGAGAAAAATATATCTACTTAATTTACCATTAGACTTAAACCAAGCTTTAGGAAGCCATAAGAGTTGGAGGCTTGCAGCAGTGCTGGGGGTCACAATGCTGCAGCAGAGCTATTTAGCAACACACTTGAGTAGATGCCCTTCCTATTGTCGGGACCTGTTTTGTGACCATGCTAAGGTCATGGATTCCTGATAAAAGACCTCCCTTTGTTAGAAGGAGAAAAATTTCAGTTCTTAGCAAGTTTTTCAGTTTTACCTATTGAAGATAAGCTGAGAAACATGACTGTTTGGCTGCCGTAGGTGCACTGGTAGAGAAAATCAAACCAGACACCTATCCCTTTCTCAGCTTATCTTCAATTAAAAAAGAAGAAGAAGAAGAAGAAGCATAAAGAGTGGGTTATCAGCCTACTGACAAGAAATGTCATGAGGGAATTCACTAGAAAGAAAGGAGACATCTTGTCTGCTGAAGTTCAAGAAGAGTTACCATAAAGAAGATTGGCTCTGGGACCAGAGAGATTGCTCAGTGGTTAAGAGCATTGCCTGTTCTTCCAAAGGTCCTGAGTTCAATTCCCGGCAACCACATAGTGGCTCACAACCATCTTTAATGAGGTCTGGTGCCCTCTTCTGGCCTGCAGACATACACACAGACAGAATATTGTATACATAATAAATAAATAAATAAATATTTTTTAAAAAAAGAAAGGCATCAAGATTAAGACAGGAAAGAAACCAGGTAACCAAGAAAGATTGTAAATCTGATGTTATGGGTAACAAACAGAATGCTTGAGACATGCCTGCGATGTAGAAATGGGAGGGCGTGGAGTTATGAAAATTGTCATGAGCCTGGTGGCCCAGCCCTTTCTGAGTGGATGCTTTTCTCCAGATTACTAGCCTGTTCCTATTCTCTGTCATATTTTTCCATTCTTAATAAACAATTTCTATATTTATTTCTAATTGTGTGTTCCTGTCTCTTTTTGTCACTTTTTTTTTTGCTGTAGGACAAAAAAATCCGGAAACTTCAGTGAGTGTACCCCTAACCCTAATCATGTGGCCATGATAACACATGGCCACAAAAAGCAGAAGCAAGTTTTAGAACCAGAGAGACATAGTTTAAATAATTATGATTCTGTTATTCTATTACTTACTAAGCACATGACTCAGCACAACAATACTGTCTTAGAGATTTGTATTGCCATCTCTAAAATGAACATATTGAATTGTTCAACAATGGTATTTGATAAGGACTCAGTGAGATAATATATGCTACAAACCTGTTATTCGGCAGACACATTTTTCCTACTTTTATCCATTCATGCCTCTGGCCCTTTTATACTTAAAAACATTTGGCATTGCCTATATAGTGCCTCTTAGTGCATATTTACTAAATTTTATCCTCCCTACCGTGTGTGTGAGAGAGTGTGTGTGTAATTATATTGCCTGATGCATTATAGAACAAATTGGTTCTGACAGAATTATGGCAGTTGAGATAATTGCCGCCTTTAGAAACTGCTTCATGTCTTTCTTCTTTCCTGTCATTCAACCTGTCTTTAGAAATACCCTTTGGGACAACATTCGTGAGTTCTTAAGATTGTTGTCTGAATACCAAAAAAAAAAAAAAAAAAAAAAAAACCCAACAACAACAATAGTGCTGTCAGTGAACTTATACGTAAATTTGATTTAGAATCTATTCTTCATGTTTTCTTTTCTTCATTTTGAGACAGTGTCTTTCTATGTTCAATGCTGTCCTTGAACTTATATGCAAACCAGGATGGTCTTGAACTTTCGGCAATTCTCCTGCCTTAATCCCCGAGTGATAGGATTATAGAAAAACACCATTATTCTTAGCTTGCTACTTATTCTTAAAAAAAAATTGCAGTGTCTATGTATCTCAACTTTTTCTCCTTGGACAGTGAGTCCCAAATGACAGGACTTGCTATAAAGGTAGATACTAGAGCCCTACATTCTTCCAATTAGATTCAGTAGGTCTGGGGTACAGGGAGGGTTCTGCATCTTAGAAAAATCTAAAAGGATTTTAATGCACATCAAAGTTTGAGAATAAAAGACATAAACCTTTATTTTAATTAATTGTGATTGTAGGGGACTAGAGATACAGCTCAGCAGTTAAGAGCATTGGCTGCTCTTGCAGAGGACCCAGGTTCAGTTTCCACCATCCACATAGTGGCTCATGATCATTTGTATACCCAGTCCCAGAAGATCCGATGTCCTCTTCTGGCCTCCTCAGGCACAGCAAGCATGTGGTGTGTGTGGTACATATTGGTAAAATACCCATATGCATAAAAGTAAATAAAATTTTTAAATTGGATAATTGAGATTATGATATTCTGTAAAAACAAGTTTAAAAGGTCTTTCTAGTAACAACCTGCTGGCTTTACCACACAAGTCTAAATTGTGAGGTATATCCATTTTCTTCCCTTTGTGTGTGTGTGTGTGTGTGTCCCCGTGTGTATGGTGTGTGCATACCTGTGCATTCTCCTAAAGAAACTACTGCAAGGCTGACCAATCATTCTCTCTGCCTCATTCCTTTGAGTCAGGATTTCTAACTGAACCTGAAATCGAGCTAGTGGTCACCAAGGCCCGGCAATCCTTGGGGTCTCCATTGCCAATAGTACTGGGACTACAGGTGTGCACAGCTACACTTGGCTTTTTACATGAATGTTACAATCTAAAACCTTGTCTTCATGCTTGCACAGAAAGCACTCTTACCAACTGAGCCATTTTTTTTAAAGCTTAGTGAATTTCCTTCTTGTAGTCAATATAACTAATCCACAGGAGAATCTAGCACTTTTTTTTTGAGAGAGATTCACCCGCCCCAGACTTTCACCCGGGGCTGGGGTTTCCGGCTTCAGTCGGGGGGCCGGGACTCCAAGCTCTAACTTCTGGGGACATATTCGTGACCGAAAACCTTCTCAACAATGACAATATGTTCCACCTGCCTCTGAACACCAGCTTCTAATTGTGAGTATCCCCATTTTGGCCAGCTAAACCATCTCTTTCAACCCGGGGAATTGATCGTTGAGCTCCCAGCAACCCTCCGGTGTTTCTAGAGATAGGGGGACTACCCGCAACCGCAGGTCTTCAGGTCCTTGGTTGTTCTCTTCGCTGGCATTCAATTTCAGCTTGCCTCCTTGCCTGAGACGGCAGGGCCTTGGCCAGCCCCCAGCTCACCCACAGCTGAAGGCCCGGGGTCCTTCAGTTCTTACTCTTTTTCTTTTTCATTCCTTTTCTCTTCTCTTTCCATCGTACCCCTGCTAGGAGCGGCTCCCATGGCCTCTGGATTCTGAGTTACCTGCCCAAATACAGCTAGGCTATAGCACCCCACCCGTGGACGGAGGACGCTCCCCCACGTGTCCCCCAAGTGTCCTGGGTATTCGCACCATCTGCATCTCACCTAAACGGGAAGCCGTTCTCGTTGTAGGCTTTGTGGTGCTGCTGTTTTTGTGTTTTTTTTCCCCCCCCCACAGCCTTGGCTATGGGAGACAAGCCATCCAAGCCTATCAATCCAGCCTCCCCGTTGGGATGCCTTTTGGATGCCCTGCAGCCTCTCGCTTTAATGCCTTACTTACAGACCTCCACACTTATCCGTCTTTGTTCAAAAAAGCTTAAAATCCTTACAGCTCAAAATTGTGACTTTTTTCACACAACACATGGCTGCCGCCATATTGACTGGGTTTGGGTGACTTTACCACCATCTTGGCTGACAGCCAAGTCAGGTGATCAAGCTCTCCCAGTTTTACTTGTGTATACCCTGCCTTGTCCCCTGGTTTTCACTAAAATCCTCTTGTTAATTCTGTTACGTGTGTTTTGCACAGCGGCATGCCTTTGATAAGGGCCCATCAAGGGCTTCCACATTGCCTAATCCCTGTTCACTCTATATATAATAATTGTTCATCACATCTCATTTCAGACTACAAAATTATAAGTCTCATACTTTAAACTAGTATGTACTTTTAAGTCTCTTAAAATATATTAAGCTGTTCTCCACTATTGTCAGTTCTGTCATTAACCTTATATTACAAGCAGTTTTCTCTTCTTTCTGTCTTTTTATGAGTGTAAATCTTACCTGTTAAGAGCCAGTGCAGTCAAGCTCAGACCAAACCTTCCAGACAGATTCTATACTGCAGCTATACATAATAAACAGCCCTCAACTGCTCAGAGATCTGGGAAATGTAACATTTAAGTATTTAGCGCTTTTTTGTATAATTATACTCTACTTATTTTTACCATTATCCATTGGCACTTTTCTGAACCAGGCATGAACTACTGCAACAGCTTCAAACTGACTTTCACTCTTTCACTCTTGAACTGCTCTACAGCATCATTCTAAGCAGCAGTAGACATTATCTTGAAGTATCAGATCATGTCACTTCCTAGCTTAAAGCTTTTTCATGGCACCCTGTCGAGATTTCCAGTTTCCTTTTCATACATAGAAGACCCTGTCTCACAGTAGACCCCTGTCCTGGTTCCCTGGCTCTTCAAATCTCTCCTCTCTCTCTTTATCTCTCTGCCAGGATGTTCCTCATGTACAAAATTTGTATTGCAGATATATTAATTGGATATAGGTATCTCATAGCCGCCTGAGGTGCTTACTACCTTGCCTGCTTTGGGAAATGCCATACCTAATGGGAACATGTAGAGGAAACTCCTTTCTTTTCATGTTTGTAATATTTATGGGGATGCAATACACAGAATACTGACTTTGAGGAGCAAAGTGGTGTGGGACATTTAGATAGATCTGCTGGAATCGCTGTGAAAATGGCTGATTCTTATATGAGATTATATCTTTGTTTGCCTTGCTGTGATCAAACACCATGACCCAAAACAACTTGCGGAGAAAAAGTTTTATTTTATCTTACAACTCAAATATCACACTCCATCACTGTGGGAAGTCTAGGTCACACATCATCACGGGGGAGGTCAAGACAGGAACTCAGGGCAGGAATCTGGAAGCAGAAGTTAATGCGAGGCTGTGGAGGAGCTGTTTTCTGACTTGTTCCCCCTAGCTTGCCAGCCTGCTTTCTTATACACTCTAGGACTTATCCAGAGGTGGCACCATACACAGTGGACTTGACCCTCTCACACTAATCAATAACTAATAAAGTACCTTACAGCAGGATCTTTTGGGGGCATTTTCTTAATTGAGATTTCCTTTTACCAAACAACTCTAGCTCATGTCAAGTTGACACAAAACTAACCAACATTATGATAATGCAGTTAATATCCACAGGAACCCTAATTATGAAGACTCAGTTAAATCCAGGAAGTAAAGAAGGTTGTTTATGCATAGATTGTCTCATTAAATATTTCTGGAACTTACTGGCAGTGTCCATCACCAGTTGGTTTATTCTTGCTGCTGGTCTCTTAGACCAAGGTTTGGTTCATTCATTTGTCAGTTCTTTTACAAATTATTCTTCTTTAACAGAATGAATTTTCTATCATTTCCCTGCCCCCAGCTCCATACATGTTCCTCTCTTAAATTCATAGCTCAGTTTTCTTTAAGTATTATTGTCACACACACACACGAATAAATGTATAAATGCAACCTGCTGAGTTCATTTAGTGGGAGATATATATCCTTAGTTAAGATTAGTTAAGATTTTTCTGAAGAGACACCATGACCATGGCAAGTCTTATAAAGAAAAATATTTAATTAATTTAATTGGTGGCTGGCTTACAGATTCAGATATGTAGTTCATTATCATCAGGTGTGACATGGTGATGCAGGCAGACACAGTGCTAGAGAGGTAATTGAGTGGTCTACATCTGGATACACAAGCAGCAGAGAGTGACAGTGAGCCACGGGGCCTGGCTTGAGCTTCTGAAACTTCAAAGCCCACCCCTAATGAAACACTTCCTCCAACAAGGCCACACCTCCTATTAGTGTCACTCCCTATGAGTTTATGGGGACCATTTTCATTCAAGCCACCTCTCTCTCTCTCTCTCTCTCTCTCTCTCTCTCTCTCTCTCTCTCTTACAAGTTTAGGGCTTACTACTTAGAATTTGATAGCCATTTAAGGGGTTCATCCCTGGTAAAGATTAATTCTCTTTCTTAACAGTTGATAATTACCTGTATCTCATCATGTAAGGGTGGGGCCCTGTAGTATTTCCCCCAACCATGTTGATATATCATTTGGTGGTGTCACTATTCAAGTCTCATTTTGGTAGTCATATTGTAGTGATTACATGGATGTATGTTCTTGTGTAGAAGATATCATTTCACAGCTAACTTTTTGGTACCCTTGCTCTTACAGTTTTTCCACTCTCTCTTCTGAAATGTTTCTTGAGCCATAAGTGCAGGGGCTGTGTTGTAGATGTATTAATTGGAGCTGGACTCCCTACTGTCAGTTTTCTGCATTTTGACAAGTTGTAGTTTTCTGCTATGATCTCCCTCTGTGGTGAAAAGAAACTTTTTTGATGAGGGATTAGCTCTGTACTTATGTGTGGGTAAAAGGATAAGCAGTTAGAAATTGTATTGGCTAGGAACCCAGCAGAGTAGTAGGTTCTCCTCTCTGGTCCTGGTTTCTCTAACCATAGGTAATGGGCAAGGTTTCCAGTATCAGGCATGATTTTCCTCCTGTTGAATGGGCCTTGAGTCCAATTAGACAGCTATTGTTTACTGTAAAAACAGAAGTGGCACTATTATTCTTTTCGGGATATCTTGACATTGTGGTTTATAGATATCACAGTGAGTTAGGGCTATTGATTTCCTTCTTTCCTTAGCAACTTATATGAAATCTTCCAGTACTCGAAAGTTAGTTCTCAGGGCTTTGTCATTAGCTCCAGCTTATTTTTTTTCTAAATTCTATATCCAAAATATGTGGTATCTTCAGTAATAGGGACTTATTATCAACTTTTGGGAGACACCAAGGACAATAGCAATAGCCTATATTGTTTTGGGAGTCTCTTGGTCTTGTCTGACCAAAAACTCTAAAGAATATTTCTCATGCTTGGTACTGGGGCTTTTGTTAAATAGTATATGGCACTTGGGGGGAGACATTATCATCTCAAATGGCATAAATACAGTTAGCATATAAATTTTATATTATATACTGGGGAAGTATTATATATATTAGGCACTTTTAGATGAATATAAAACAGTATGTTTCCCTATGGCCACTTTAAACATCTTTATTGGTATTTATACACCTTCTGTCCCTCCTTTCTATTTTATCTTTCCTCACACACCCCATTTGAAGTCCCTCCCTCATTTTTTTACAGTTAAGGCTCACAACTAAAACAACAAAAACCAGTTATTTTTCCCCTTTTATTGGAAAATATTTTTTCTCACATAATATATCCTGATTATGGTTTTCTCACCCTTTATACCTCCCAAGGTTTTCCCACATCACCTCCCATCTGGATCTATTCCTTTATGTTTTCAAGAAAGTAAACAGGCCTCTAAAAGATGATCATAATATAATATAATATGATAAAACAAAAACTAACACACCAGATTAGCACAAAACAAACAGGAGGAAAAGAACCCAAGAGAAGACAATAGAAACAGACATAAAGACCCACTCTTTCTCACAGTCACAAATCCCATAAAAACACTAAGCTGGAAACAATACTATACCCACAAAGACCTATAGGGTGAAAATCGAGAAAAATAGCACTAAAATAAAAAGGAAAAAAATAAGAATTAAAAACAAAGGAGAAGCCATCACATGCCATTATGAGACAAGGGACCATTATGAGACAAGGAACCATTAATGATTCCACTGAGTTTGTTTTTTGTTGGACATCTACTGCTGGACACGCAGCATCAAAAAGAGTAGTTTGTTTCCCCAGTTAGACTCCCTTGGAGAAAACTGTATTTTGACTTGCAAGTGGTATCAACTGGAGACAGTTTCTGGGTTAGGGTTGAAGGCATGTGTCCTTTTCCCCTTTTAGCTCTAGAAATTCATCTGGCATAGACCTGTGCAGGCTCTGGCCATTTTGCCTTAGTCTCTGTATATAGATATGTGCATTGATCCTGTGGATTTAGAGTGCTGGAATCAAATCCTAAATCATAATCCTGTAGGCTTAATTTCTCTGTTTACTATATTCACGGTAACAGAAGGTGAAACATTTATCTCTGACATCCTCTTTTTGTAACATGCACAAGAAAATTGATCTGGCAAGTCCTAATGGTCCACCTGGCTTCTCCCTCAAGAAGAATAAGAAACAAAACAAAGCAAAGAACTTATTTGGAATCCCCAGGGGGTCAAATCTGTCTTGCCATTCAATTTCATTTTGTCTCTATCAGGTGTCCTGTGATGATGATTGAGGTGCTGTCATTGATACTTGGTTGCCTAGTGTTATTCATAATTGTGACACAAAGTCTCATTTAGCTCAAGCTGGCCTTGAAGTTTGTCCTGTAGCTGAGATTCGCCTTGCTCTTCTGATCTTCTTGCTTCCACCTTCCTGGTATTTAGATGACAGGTATGTGCACCCGGCTTGGCTTACCATTTTCCTTCAGTTTCTTTTCACTGTGAGGAAGGTCTTATCACCAAGGTGTGGTTCTACATTCTGTCACCAAGGATTAGACAGACATCTAACCACCAAACTTGTGTTTAATAATTGAATCTCAGGAAGCAGTTTGTAGCCTTGGTTTCTTCCCTTGAGAAAAGGTTTCAAACAAAATTTCCCACCTCCTCATAGAACCAGAAGCAGCTTAATGGGTCCAGGTGTCTTTGGGGGGCAGTCAAATGCTTTGGAACTGCAGTGATGGTTACACAAGTGATTGTGCTAAATGTCACCGAATTTCACACTTTTATGGATCTATTTTTGTGCCCTGCAATTTTACCACAATAAAAATTAAATTTCAAAATGGCTTTAAAATCTATTTAATTACCAGTGTGTGGGCTGTCAACTTAACACAGGCTGGAGTTAGTTGAAAGGAGGGAACCTCAATGGATACGATACCTTCACTAGATCTTAATTTTCTTAATTAGTGATCGTTAGGGGAGGAACCAGAACATCACTTTGTTGGTTTTCCCGGGTTCTCAAAGAAAGCAGCCTGAGTAAGCCAGGAAGCAAGTCAGGAAGCAGCACCACTCTATAGTCTCTGCAGCAGCTCCTGCCTCCAGGTCCCTGCCCTCTTTGAGTTCCTGCCCTGACTTCTTTCAATGATGACCACCAATATGGAAAGGCAAGTCAATTAAACCCTTTCCTTCACAACTTACTTTTTGGTTATGGTGTTTCATCACAGCAAAAGAAACCCTAACTAAGACAACCAGGAACTAAGAAATTACTTCCTCTTTAAAGAGGTAATGTAAAGATCATTGCAGTTTGAACAACTTTCACCTGTTTCTCTTAGACTATAGTCATCAAATGTACAGGTTTGTGTTTCCTGAGTTGGTTGCATTTAAATTGTACCCATCCTTTAATGTTATGGTTATCCCTGCAATCTATTCAAATGACTGATGATTATAGCTGTGAAAACAGCCACATTTTAATGAAAGGCTCTTTTTAAATCTCACTGTGTAAACCTGAGTAGCCTCATGTGCCACATCTAAGAAAACTTTCCTAGTTTGGGGAGATGGTTCTGTGGATAAAGTGCTGGCACAATCATGAAGACCTTCCATTTTCTTCATCCTTCAGTATGCACCAATTTTTAAAGAGTGGTAGCTGCATGTGCAATTATGGTATTATGCCAGATCTCTTGGAATATTTTACTTGCTCTTATTTGAACAAATATTTACAGAAATATTTGTATATAATTTTGAATAAACATTCTAAATTTCAGAGTGAACTGTTGTCTTAGGAACTATTAAACTTGAAATTTAGCCATGTCAAATTAGTGAAGAAAATACTACAATCGAAAGAACCTGGATGTACTTATTTATGTGATTTCAGAAATATAAATATAATACATAAATGCATTTGGATATTCACATTCTGATTTTATAACCAAAGTAGAACAAAAAGAAAACATAATAAGAAACAGCATGATTTCTACATTGCCAAAATCTGTAATTGTGCTGACTTGCTCATTTTTTATAACCCAGGCCACATTATTTCCTAGAACAGTCTTTGGGTATTTAATTTTATATTATTGAAGTTAAAAAGGACAAGATAATCAATTAAAATTAGATTGCTAAGAGAAAGAGAAGGACAGAGGAAAGAACAGTAAACACACTAATTTGAGAAGTAAATGTCAAACCATTTGTATTTCAAAATACAAATTTAAATTAAAGCAGTTAATTCTACCGCAAACCTGCTTAGAAAACCTGAGGGGAGAAAACGATAGATTTGTGCTTAATCACATTGGACTCAAAGTATTTGTTTCTGTGAGTTAATACTATTAAAGGAATTCTCATTTAATTTATTTTTCTTAAGAAACAGACAAAAACAAAGGTGCAAGAGGAAACAACAGTAGAAAAATATTGGCACATCTTAGAAGCTAGGAAACATTTTCATCTCTGTTACTTCCTTTCTGCTAGCAAGTGCTGGGAGAGCAGAGGTAATCCACGAAAAGGGCTGTTATGTGCCCTGTGAAATAGGGAGTTCTCAGGACAAAACAGTGTGCCTCAGAAGATGGGCTGACTCAAGAGTTGTTTTTAAAGTTTATGCACTGAGTTATTGACCTCCCAACTCTTTTTGAATCGTGGTGATCATTCTTCTCAGAATGGCACAGGAAAGTGAAGCTTGTACCAAGAGCATATTGTGCCAGAGAAGCTCTATATTCCAGGATATTAGCATGGCAGGACTTGAAGGAGGGAGGCCATATTGACAGGGATAAGAAAGGAAAGGTGTTCCTCATTGAATGGGGAGATTTTCAATACTTTGTCATGCTTACCCTGTTAATACTGACCATTGGTTTTCTTTTTCTATGTTCCTATCTGCACAGGGAATTGGTCCTGTTCAGCATGAGTAGCAACAAAATTTCTAAAGAAACTTCCTGATTGAAAGGTTCAAGAGACTTCAACAAGCTTATGGGATTTTAATTATCAGTGTCCAGTGAAATGTAGATAAAAAACTAAGGATTCCAAATCAAACATTGGAATTTTTAAATTCTCACATAAATTTTTATTAACAATTATATATTTATGGTCTTCACAGGTTTATCTAAGTCCTTCCTAACTAAAAGTTTATATGCTTTGACAAGTGTCATTCTGTTTCTTCCTCCAGTGTAGCCTCTGGAATTCTTTTCTTCCTTTCATTTTATAAGTTTGACCTTTCTAGATTCTGCATATAAGTGAGATAATATGGTATTCTTGTTTTTATATCTTGCTTATTTCATTTAGCATGTCTACCAGGTTCGTTCACATTATTATTAATCACACAATTTCCTTTTTTTCTTTTTTTCTTGATTTTTATTGAGCTCTACATTTTTCTCTGTTCCCCTCCCTGCCTCTTCCCTCCCCCTTCAACCCTCCCCCAATATCCCCATGCTCCCATTTACTCAGGAGATTTTGTCTTTTTCTACTTCCCATGTTGATTAGATTGATATAAGTCTTTCTTAGGATCCTCATTGTTCTCTAAGTTCTCTGGGATTGTGGTTTGTAGGATGGTTTTCTTTGCTTTATGTTTAAAAACCACCTATGAGTGAGTACATGTGATAATTGTCTTTCTGTGTCTGGGTTACCTCACGCAAAATAATGTTTTCTTGCTCTATCCATTTTCCTGAAAAATTCAAGACATCGGTATTTTTTCTGCTGTGTAGCACTCCATTGTGTAAATGTACCACATTTTCCTCATCTATTATTTGGTCAAGGGACATTTAGGTTGTTTCCAGGTTCTGGCTATGACAAACAATGCTGCTATGAACATAGTTGAGCACATGTCCTTGTGGCATGATTGAACATCCATTGCATACATACCCAAAAGTGGTATTACTGGGTCTTGAGGAAGGTTGTTTCCTAATTTTCTGAGAAATCACCACACTGACATCCAAAGGGGCTGTACCAGCTTGCATTCCCATCAGCAATGCAGAAGTGTTCCCTTCTCCCCGCAACTTCTCCAGCATAAGTTGCCATCAGTGTTTTTGATCTTGGCCATTCTTACAGGTGTAAGATGGAATCCCAGAGTTGTTTTGATTTGCATTTCTCTGATGACTAAGGGTATTGAACATTTCCTTAAGTGTCTTTCAGCCATTTTAGATTCCTCTGTTGAGAGTTCTCTGTTTAGGTATGTACTCCGTTTTTGTAAATTGGATTATATGTTCCTTTGGTGACCAATTTCTTGTGTTCTTGTATATTTTGAAGATCAGACCTTTGTCTGATGTGGGGTTAGTGAAGATATTTTCCTATTCCATAGGTGATCATTTTTTCTTGTTGACCATGTCCTTTGCTTTACAGAAGCTTTTCAGTTTCAGGAGGTCCCATTTATTAATTGTTTCTCTCAGTGTCTGTGCTGCTAGGGTTATATTTAGGAAGTGGTTCCCTGTGCCAATGCATTCAAGTGTA
Source organism: Alexandromys fortis (assembly GCF_014885135.2). Taxonomy (NCBI): domain Eukaryota; kingdom Metazoa; phylum Chordata; class Mammalia; order Rodentia; family Cricetidae; genus Alexandromys; species Alexandromys fortis. The sequence goes on from NW_026068001.1 coordinate 4,224,133, forward strand.
TTTCCTACTTTCTCTTCTATATGGTTCAGTGTTGTTGGCTGTATGTTGAGGTCTTTGATCCATTTGGACTTGAGTTTTGTGCATGGTGAAAGATACGGATATATTTTCATTCTTCTACATGTTGATATCCAGTTATGCCAGCACCATTTGTTAAATATGCTTTCTTTTTTTCCATTTGATATTTTTTGCTTCTTTGTCAAAAGTCAAGCGTTCAAAGGAGTGTGGATTAATATTCAAATCTTTTATTCAGTTCCATTGGTCCTCCTGTCTGTTTTTATGCCAGTACCAGGCTGTTTTCAGTACTGTAGCTCTATAGTAGAGTTTGAAGTCAGGGATTGTGATGCCTCCAGAAGTTCTTTTATTGTACAGGATCGTTTTGACTATTCTGGGTTTTTTTGCTTTTCCATATGAAGTTGTATTTTACTGAAATTTGTTTGGTGAGGTTGTCCTTTTAAACTGACAAAATATCTCAGCTATCAAACTGCATCAGAGATCTTTGAGAAGGACAAAATTTTACTTGAGTTACCGCTTAAAAAGCAACAGCAAACTTACTTGTTTGGCACTTACAATTACTCCTCAGGGTCCTCCATGGTCACTGTAGGTCATATTTGGGCCTTTTGCTGTATAGTGCATGGCCTGCCAGACTCCAGAAGTTCCTGAGGGCTAAGACATCTGTAGGAAGGCAAGCATACCTTGACTTGAGCAGCTAGGCTGTCAATTCCAGTGATTCTGTCCATGTCTGGAGATCTTCAGTTTAGATGAAAGGCAGTTTACCCAGTGGTCAGCGTTCGGCAGTTGAAGCGAACTGCAGATGGATGTTGTTTTGTGCCCATTGGTGTTGTCTTCTGTCTTCTTTGGAGGAAACGGAGTGCTGCTGCTAGGAGCCAACCTGTCTCTTTTTGTTATGAATTTTTTTTAATAATTACATATTTAAATGCCATATTTCCCAGATCTCTGAGAAGTTGAGGGCTGTTTATCAGGTACAGCTACAGTATAGAATCTGCCTGGAGATCTGGGTCTGAGCTTGACTGTACTGGCTCTTAACTAAACAGGTAAGATTTACACATGTAAAAGGACAGAAAGTAGAAAAAATTGCTTGCAATAGAAGGTTAACAGCAGAACTGACAATATTAGAAAACATCTTAATATATTTGAAATGAGGGTTGAATTAAACATATTTTTGTAAGAGATGTAAAAGTCCATACCAGTTTAAAACACGAGAGTTATTGTTTTGCAGTCTGAAATGAGATGCAATGAATAGACAATTAGAATATTAAGCGCATGGGCATTTACGTTACATGTATGAACACACACAGAGTGAACAGGAATTGGATGAAGTTGATGCTCTTGGTGGGCCCTACCAAAGGCATGCCACTGCACAAAGCACATATGTAACAGAGTCAGCAAAAGGAATTTAGAAACAAAAACATAAGTACTGGGGTACCAGGCAGAGTATCCCTCAGTAAAGATGGCAGAACTTGGTCACCTGACCTGGCTTTCAGCCAAGATGGTGTTGAAATAAGGAGCGGCGGCGGGGCTGCGTCCCCAACACCCCAGCAGCTTGGCTAGCTTATGCCCGAAATAACAACACACAAACTGTATTCATTTAAGAACTGCTTGGCCCATGAACTCTAGCCCTTACAGGCCAATTCTCGCACCTGGACTAGCCCATTTCTAATGATGTGTGTAAGCACCCCAAGGTGCGCTTACCGGGAAGATTCTAGCCTAAGCCCATCGTGGGTTGCAGCTGCCTGGGAGAGCAGAGCATGGCGGCTGTCCGGTCCCTCTGGAAGCAGGGCAGAGTCTGACCTCACTTCCTCTTCCGCCCAGAATTCTATTCTGTTTACTCCTCCCATCTATGTTCTAACCTATCAGGGCCAGCCAAGCAGTTTCTTTTATTGCTCAGCCAATGAAATCAACAGATTGATATGACACTCCCACATCAAGATGGTAGTAAAGTCACCTGACCTCAGTTAAGATGGAGGTAAGGTCACCTGACCTCAGTCAAAATGGCAGAGGTCACATGTTGTTTGTCAAAGCCATAATTTTTTGAGCTGCAGGGATTTTAAGTTTAATAATAAGAGAGACCTAGAGGCATGTTCTGCCCTGTGGTAGAGCAGCCATGTCACAAGCTGCAGTGGGGAGCAAAAGGCTGGAATTGAAAACATCCAACTTATGGATCTGACCAATCTTGTTGGCAGAAGTAGCAGCAGCAGGGACAGTTTGAGGAAACACCTTCCATTTGCCTATGCTCTGATAGTAGTTAGAAAGCTCTCATAAAAGTGGAGCCAGTGGGACACCAGAGGAGCGAGGGTAGGAGCTGAAGAAGTAGGGTGTAAGGTCTGGGGTTTTAGAGCCTCTAAAAGGCATTCATCCCAGAGGGGGACAGACATGGAAAGCTTGCTACCCATAGCTGAATCTGAAAACCCGTGAAATTGTGGCACCACAAGACTTGTAACGGGACATCTCCCCCTATAGGTAGGGTGTAAATCGGTGTGAATATTGCAGGAGTCATGGGAGAGTGCCCTCCGCCTGCGTGTAGGATGCAAAAGCCCAAGTGGATCCTGTTAGAATGAATCAGAAGTCAGAGAGGCCAGAGGCCACTCCGAGTGGCCTTTTTCAGCAAGGGGAAAAAAAAGAAAAAAGAATCTGAGGGACCCTGGGCCCCCAGTCACAGGTGGATCAGCTCTGGGCCATCCAAACACAATCTTAGCTAAGGGAAGCAATGCAGAGATGAATGTCAGTGCAGGGCTCAACTCTCTGTGTTTAGGGGTTGCTTCCTCCGTTTCTAGGAACACCATAAGATTGTCGGGAACTGACCGGTCAATTCCTCAGGTTTGGAGAAATGGTTAAGCTGACCACAATGGGGGAATCTCACAAATTGAAGCCCATTGTGTGCATAGAAATCACGCTGGAGAAATCACACTCAGGCATATGGAACTCATGGTTGTTGTGGGAAAAAAATACCCCAGGAGAGGGGCTTGGGGAGGGAGAGCCTTCTGAATCATGGCACCAATGAAATGGTAAAAATAAAATTGCAGCAGGAATTCTTCAGGTCTCCAAGTGGCAGCAGAGGGCAGCGGGTCCCCAAAGCAGCCAGTCCTAGGCAGGGAATGGCACAGGCCCCAGAGTGGTGGCAGTGGGCCATGTGGCAGCAGGCAGTGAACAACGGGTCCTGAGAGCAGCTAGTCCCAGGCAGGGATGGCACAGTTCCCCCAGTGGCTGCAGCAGGCCATGAGGAGAGAAAGACAGAGGGCATACTACGAGACCATGGTGCAGTTCTCCAAAGGTGGCTGGTTCCAGGGAGGGAACCACATGGCAGACAAGAGACAGATAGATAGGCCAGCCATGCATGAAGGCATAAGTAACAAACAATGCCACACCAGTTTGGAATTATGATTAATAGGGTGGTATTTATTTAAAGAGGAAAAAACTTACAGATCACCGTCCCAGACAACAGCCCTCTGTGCAACCAGGAAGGGAGTCTAGTCGCCATTGGAGCAGGAAGTGAAGAGAGAGAGGAGAGGGAAGTGGCCGCTTTTTGAAAGGGAGAGAGACCACGCCCCAATGGGCTGGTATCTCAGCGACTATAGGCTGGAGGAGCGGAAGGACCTCCCGCAACACATGCAGAGTGAAGTTGGATATTTATTTAATGGGTTATGGAAGGGAAGGGGGAAAGGAGAAGAGCAGAGAGAGGGGAACAGAAAGAAAGAGACAGAGAGACAGAGAGAAACAGAAAGGGAGAAGTGGGAAGAGGCAGAAGCTGCCTCTTTGAAAGGGAGATGGAAAAGGAAGAAACTCTGGCTGGAAGCTGAATATCAGCTTGCCTTCTTGTCCTCTCCCCCATCAGCCTCCCTCCTTATTGCCTTCCTTCATTTTCCCCTTCTTTTTCTCAGCCTCTCCTGTGGGGCTGTTCTTAAGTTAAGCCTAATTCCTGGATTTTTTTTTAATCCTGATATCAGCAAGAGTTTGTTTTCTCCCCACTTGCCCAGGTGCCAGCAGACCCCAAGTAGTTAGTCATCCTGTGGATGTGCCCCAAAGTGCCCCAATGCATGTAACATCTGATAAGCTGATGTGTCTCCAAAGCTACAGGAACCAGTCGCTGCTTATCTGACCACTGAAACAGCACAGGCTGGACTTTCTATGACCTTATAAGGTTCCTTCCTCTGGCCCCTGCTGCCTCTGAGAACACGAATGAAGCACCCTCGATATTATTCCCCCAAACTGATGACATTTCACCACATGGACCCAAGAAGCCATTTTTCCTAGAGTAAAAAAATGTCCCTTGCACCCTCTGGATAAGAAAGCTCTCCACTAACACAGCCTCCAGGTTGCTATTCCCCCCATGCACATTGTACAAATGGCTGATCAGGATGCACCTTTGGTCCTGCCCATGCTCTGTCTGTTCCCCTCTCAAGCATGCCAGGACAAAGCTAGGGTTTGAACCCAGCACTCTCCCTCCTCCCCCTCCTCTTCTTCCATAGCCCTCTCCTTCCTTCTCTCTCCCTTCTTCTCTAAATCCATCTTCCAACCTTTCTACTCCTCATTTTCTTCCTCTTCATTCTCTTTCTAGTGCTTTCCTTCTGTCTTGCCCCTTTTCTTCATCTTCTTCCTCTTCCTATTGTTTCCTCCCCACTCTCTTTCTCCATCCTCCTTCCCCTACTTGTTCTCCTTTTACCTTCTGCCCTTTACCACTGCTACCATATCTTTTGGGTTCTTCTTTTTTCCTTCATCTTCCACTACTTCTCTTCCTCCTCTTCTACTGCCCCTCCTTCTTCTGTTCTATCCTCATGTTATCTTCCTCTTCCACTTTTTTCTCCTTTCTTTTATATTCCATTTTTCTACTCCTCTCCTTCCTCCTTTCCTTCTCCTCCTTGCTTTGTCTCTTCTCATATTCCACCTTCTGTTATTTCCCTCTTCTACCACTCCTTCATTTCTCCTTTCTCCTTTCCTCTTCCTCCTTCTCCTCCCTCATTTTCTCACCTTTCTCTCTCCTTCTCCTCCCTCTTCTCTTCTTTTTCTTCCCTCAACTCCCCTCCTCTCTTCCTCTTTCCCCCTCACCTTCTCTTCTACCTCTCCCCCTCCTCTTTCTACTCTCCCTCCTCTCCTTCTCCACCCCTCCATTCATTCCCTATCTTTCTCCTTTCCCTCTTTCTCTTCATTCTCTCTTCCCTCCCTTCTTCCCTTCCTATCCCTCATCTCCTTTTCCTCATCCATATCTTTCTCCATATCCTCTTGCGCCTCTCCTCGTGTTTCTCCTCTTTTCCTTCCTTTCCTTTTCTTCATTACCCTTCTCTGTCTCCTCCCACTCTTTTCTTCTTCCTCCATTGTCTTCTCTCCCATCTACTTTTCCTCCTCCTCCTCCCCATCTTGTCTTCCTTCTCCCATTTCTCCTTCACCTCCTCCTCTTCCTGCTCCTCTATCTCCTGTCCTTTTCTTTGTTCCCCTCCTCTTCTTTCCACCTATTTCTCTCCTCCCCTCACTACCTCTCCCTCCTCACCTCCCCCTCTCTAGCCTCCCTTTCACTTTATACCCATTCTTCCTTTTCCTTCTCCTCAGTCCTTTCTCTTTTTCTTCCCATTTCTTTCACTTTTGAAACCAAGGAGTAAACCTAGGGCCTCCTTAGCTATATCTCCAATCTTTATACATTTCTAAACAATTTTATATTTTAAATTATGTGTATGCATATGTTTGGAGTATATCCATTATTTTGAACGTTTAGCCCTGGGAATGAGTGCATGTTATCATATATATATGAACACCTAATAGAAACTCATAATGTGTAAGAATAGAAGCACCAACATTCAAGCAATGTTGTCAAATAAGCAACACAAATTCCTTTAGTGAACATTTATTTGTCATTGAAATACTGATAAAGCATTTAATATTTTTATTGCTGTTCACAATAATAAGCAGACTGAAATATTAAACCCTGTTATACTTTGACAATTTTCAAGAACAACTATAATAAAAACAGCAAACACACAAATGTTTACTGATCCAGGTCATAACAGGGAGTGGTCAGCTGACCTTCACAGGGCTTGGCAACAATACTCAGCAGAAGCCACTTTGTAATTGCTGGCATTAAATAGAGAAGTGGAATTCTCAGCTAGGTATTTAAGGAAATCGTGCAGATACCTAGACACTCGCATAAGACTATGCCTACTAAGGAGGGAATGGGTCAATACCGTCCCAATTTGAGTAAATAATCGTAGGAGGTGTGGAGCCCCATAAACCTGAGACATTGGAATATGAGGATAAGCTAGGTAGATTTCGGCAAACTGGGGCTTTTCAAACTTGCAGAGTAGCTGGGTGCCCAGCATCCTGTTGAAGTACTCTCTTATTCCATATACAAGTTCATCAACAGAATATTCCCTATCATCAGCCTTTCCCTGTGATTTCACAAAAGTGACATACTCCGCGAGAATAGTATCTACATTCTTCTCAGCAGGGAGTTGGAATAACTGCTTATGCTTGTTTATCAGTTCCCAGTCCTCAACAAGACATGGCTTAAGTTCATCAGGCAACTTCAATTCAACTCCCATTCTCACCGTCCCTGCCTGCCCAGATTGACCAGTGGTGACAGTCCCAGCCACATTCTGGTGAGGAATCTGTGGTACTGTGCTGGTACCACTGCCAACTCTGTTTTCTTGAATATTCTGCATGTTCTTTGCCACTGGCATGATAGGTGCAGATCCTGAAGAAGAGGGTTTCTCCACAGGAAAGCTTTTGT
>NW_026068001.1:4233044-4250147 GCF_014885135.2 Alexandromys fortis
AGGGAGGCTTTTGATAGAGCGAGCAATACCTGAAGGGCGATCTTCACGTGCAGAGGGTCCTCTCTCCTGAGAGTTACCCCACTCAAATGAGTAACCCTCTTCTGCAGGATAACTTTTTCTGAGGCGAAGCCTCCTTGTGCGGTGATCTTTTCCAGGAGAGAGTCCTTTCTTTGCAAAGTTACCCTTTTTGGATAAATGACTCTCCTCGTCAGGGCAGCTTTTGAAGGGGCGATCTCTCACTGCAGCGCTAGTCTTCTCTGGTGAGCGACCCTTCCCTGCCAGGTGACTTTTTTCAGATGGCCGAACTCTCCCTATGGGGTGACCTTTCTTCTCTGTGGAGAGTCTTCTCTTCACAGAATGGCCTCTCTGTATCTGGTGATCGCTCCCTGCAGAAATAAATTTCTTGACTGAGGGGTCTTTCTCTTTAGGGTGATGGTTCTCAGTAGAGCGACCTCTCCCATCAAAGTAACCTTTCTCAGTAGAAGCACTCTTCTTAGTAGAAAGTCCTTTCTTTGCAGGTCGACCTCTCATGATAGGGCGGCCTCTCTCAGCCAATCCACATTCCTCTGTAGAGTGACATTTTTCTGTAAGACGGCTTTTCTTGATAAGGCGACCTCTCTGTGTGGGAAGATCTTTCTCAGATGAATGTCTTTTCTTAGAGAAGTGACGCTTCTTCCCAGGGAGGCGCCTGTCAGAGGGGGACTTTCCGGCAGAGGAAAATTGCCCTATAGTATGATGTTTTCCAAGAGAATGGTGTTTCCTGGCAGAGGAACTCTTCTCTGTAGCACGATGTTTCTCAGCCAACAAAGGCTTCTCAGCCAAGGTGCTCTTAACTGTAGTGCAGTGCTTCTCAGCAGTGGGACTTTTATCTGCAACGTGATACTTCTCGGGGGAGGGATTTTTCTCTGTTCTTCGGGATTTCCCATGGGAGCGACCTCTCTCTATGGAGCGACTTTTTGTGGCAGGGCAACCCTGTGGTCTTCCAGGTTGACGATTCCTCTGCTCGGCTGGCTTTTGTTCTGAGGGGCGATTTCTCACCTTTCTGACCTCCCTGTAGATTGGTGTCTGTTTCCCGAAGTCTACTCCTTCCCCAAAATGTTGGTCACGAACATGAGGTCCTTTCTTTCTGGAACTCATTTACATAATACTAACGAATTCCCAGGTTTGCTAGAATAATCTGGGAAAATGGACTGGGCAAACAACCCAGAAGTCTGTAGTCTGAATTAGTTCTACAGCCAGGACCAAATCTCCCGATTGTTTACCAAATTTAGCTCTTTTTTAAGGACAGTAGAGGAGCGGCACTCTGCATGTCTAACCGCCAGCAGAAACTGAGGTTTCTCTGGAAACTATCTGTAAACAAACGTCATCTTAGGGGCGGGCTTACGCCCTTCGGCCAATCGGTAGTCATATGTAAATTATACTATGTTCCATACCCAGATGATTGGCCCACCACTCTGATGTCATAGTGGTGACATGTGGGGCAGGTGAGGGGGCGTTTTTTAAAGACCCAGGTTGTAGTTCCGATACCTGTGCTCTCACCTTGACCCTACAAGAAGTAGAAGGGCTTTGACACTGGTGTTTGTGGGTGTTCCTAAGAAATTCCACAAGCCAAAGGCTCATTTAATTTGGTTGCCTTGCTTTACAAATTATGCCTCTAAACAACTGATCTATTTTAAATAAAATGATATTAAAAAGCATGCTTACTGCTGTCAGTGTGTGGTGACCTAGAGACTTGTCCACTGGCAGAAGGAGTCAACAGTTGATATTAACCTTCTTCTCAGCTCAGTCAATGTTACATTTATTATTATAAATTTGACATGACTGACTGCTTTCATCTGTTGGTTAAGTGTATGGAATGAAAACGTTTCAGAGAATTTTTTAAAGGTTCTGCTAATAAGATTAGTTTTAGAAAACTTTGCAAAGCTAATGATTCTCTTTAGTCAAGGCAGTCATTGTTTCTGGGACTATACTTTTTAAATTGGAAATTGAAAAATAATTTCTTTTGGGGACTACAACTTTGAATTAAATTGTCTTTCCATGCAGCTGATATTTACTAGAATATACTTGTTGGAATGTATTGATAACAATTTGATGTTAACAAAAATATGTATTGTCATGTTTTCAAATACAAAATATTGTCATTTAAGGCAATAGGACCAACTGTTAAAATTTCAACTCATCAGATTACATCTAATAAAAATATTGTTTCACTTAAAATACTCTGTTTTGTTATTAAATAACAGCTGGCATTGTTACTATTTGAATCAGATATACAAAGTTTACTATATATGGAAGGAAGGAATATCACTTAGACCCTTTCTGTTCAGATTCATTCCTTGGATGCTGACTTCAGCTGACTTCTTTTACAAACCTTCCAGGTGCTTGTTCCTTATGTAAGAGTCTGATGTAAACAAACACCTAACTACAGTCACCTTATCCTTCTACAGAGCTCTGGTACACGGCCCAGCCAGTTGTACAATTACATTTAACTCGTGTTAATCTTGATGTCAGAGTTTTTCTCATGTAATGCTCCCCACAAAGTCATCCAGTTACTACCCCCTGACTTGTTTGTGTCCTGCATCTCTGCCAACTGTCAAGTTATCTCATGGCCCCTTGGATGGATCCTCTTGGAGACACTCTAACTCTGTTTCCCTCATTGTCCTTCTGTCAGTCTTGAAACAGTTACTGAGAAACAGATAGGAGAGAGGGGACCTGTGGTTCATATGTAAAATAAATTAAAAATAATAAAGAATAACTACAAATAAATTTGCCATATGATTCTTAAAAAAGAAAGAAAAGAGTATAAATCACCTCACTTTGCCTTGTGTAATCAGCTCTCACAATGAAGCCTGAATGGATAGTATTAATTTTAAATCATTTATCCTTTCATGCTCTCAACCCAGAATAATGTGTACATGTGTTTGTGTGGGAGGTGTGTGTGTGTGTGTGTGTGTGTGTGTGTGTGTTGGCCACTTGCTGAGATCAACCAATGACTTGAAGGCAGTTTAACACAATAAATCTCCACCTATGTAAGGATGTAGGTTGATAATACATGTGCACTTTTGAGTTGTTAGGGTCAGTGGGGTTCAGTAAAATAACCTCCTCACATGTAAACTTTGCTAAACATTTCTATAGGAAAGAGTTTCTTTCTCATACCATGTTTTCTATGTTAGTCAATAAGTGTAGAACAACTGGGGTTATACATAGGAACTGGTCTCCTGTGCCCGTGTATTGCAGTCTACTTCCCACTTTCTCTTCTATCAGGTTCAGTGTGGTCAGACTTTTTTGAGGTCTTTAATCCATTTGGACTTGAGTTTTGTGCATGGTGATAGATATGGGTCTATCTTCATTCTTCTGCATGTTGACATCCAGTTATGCCAGCACCATTTTTAGGGTATAACCTGTGTTCCAGGTTTATCTCAGTTGGCAGTTGAGTGAAGTAATTTTTCGAGGGTGTTCACAGCAACTTTTTGGGAGGTCGTGGTCTATCATACCATATTGGGATAGAATCAATCCATAGGGTCTGGTCCTCTGTGAAAACAAAAAAAGACCCTCTCCAAAGCATCATATCCTTAGACCCAAATTTTGAAATCGTAATATCCTTATATCCATTCTGGTTTAGCTTGCCAGCCCATGTAATGAAATGTCTCCCTGTACTTAGCTCCTTCACAGTCAAAATTTTTAAAGAAAACACAATGTACATAATCCAGACTCTCTGTGAATTTTCCATTTTTACGTGGCTTATTTTTCTTTATTTTTCTTAATCTATAAATATCTGTACTCTGTCTCTTTAAAGATTTTACCCTTTATTTTTTAAAGGCATTAATTTTATGCTCTCTCTATATTTTTTCTCTCTCTCAAGCCTATGTACACTTATCCAACATTGTGATGCATAGAGGTCTTTTATGTCTGAACCTGTCATATTATGAATCTGTAATTTTTTTACTATCCAGGAGCATTTCTTAAAATGTTAAGCACTTCTTAAAAACTTAAGTTGCACCATATAGGGGTAATACAATAAGGTACCGCCTGCTTCCTGCTGGGTCTAAACCTTAACTGCACTATTATTATGGTAATTACGGCAGTTCCTGCCTGAGGTCAGCACAGTTCAACATGGAGCAGTCTCCTCAGAGCCATTTGGTGCCCCTGAGCCACACATAGTTCCAGGCACATAGCAAGTCCACATTGGAGCCACAGTCAGCAGTTTAATTCTGAGACTGAGCATGCAGCAGAGAAACTCTTTTCATCCAAGTTACAGCCAAATCTGACACGCAGAGCACCACGCAGTCTGAAATCACATCTCTGTATGGCGGCATGAATCCGCCATGCTTGCTCTTCTGCCTGCCTAAGCCTGATTCGGCCGTCTGCCCAGGTGCAGGCGGGGAGCGCTGAGCCATCCGCATGGTCTCAGAACACTCTCCTTTCAATCCCAAGTGGGAACAGAAACATCCAGTCCCATAAAAGCTCTTGAAATGCTTTTAAAGCCAGAGTTTGCATTGGCAGCACAGCCCCAGGAAGCCGTGCTTTAAAATGACGCAGCTTTTTTTCTGCTGCTGTTGCCAAATCAGGAAATCTCTCTACAGCATGCCACCAACAAATAGCAAAAATCTGTGTTAAACTCTCTCTCCCTTATTTTTAAGCCTTCTCAGGTTTTTAAGTGGATTTAGCCCCACGTTGGGCGCCACTCTGCTGTGTTAGGAGCGGCGAGGCAGCACCTGGCCGCCCGCACGGCTAGCTTTACCTGAAATAATTACACGGAAACTGTATTCTTTTAAACACTGCCTGGCCCATTAGTTTTAAGCCTCTTAACCCATTTCTAGTAATCTATGTAGCACCACGAGGTATGCTTACCAGGAAAGATCTTAACCTGCATCTGTCTGGAGTGGGAGAATCATGGCGACTCCTGACTCAGCTTCATTCTCCCAGCATTCTGTTCTGTTTACTCTGCCTATCTAATTTTATGTCCTATTAAAGGGCCAAGGCAGTCTCTTTATTTAACCAATGAAATCAACACAAAACAGAAGACTCCCACATCAAACTATGCTTCTGTAAACTGCAAGTAGTTAGCCTCTGAGATGAAAGCTTCAGAAGTTGTTTTAAGATTAACTCAGCTAAGAGTTAAGAGTGTAGTGGCTGGCATGGGGCTTGGGAAGCTTGGGAAATACGATGAATAATGATGTTCTGATTTCAAAAAATCTTTGCATTTTTGTGAACCTGCCCTGCAGCTGATGGCCTGTCAGCTTACATCAGAATCCTGTGTTCCTGTACTCATTTCACCTTCCAGATATCCCAGATTCAAGACCCACTTCTCTGCTGAGGCTGGTCCCCAGCAATTGTTGATGTATATTGTATATTCTTTGTACTTATTGTATGTAGTTTTTCTTATATTAGTTATAGCCTTCTTTTTTATTTTAGACAAAAATGTAGTAATATTTCATTTTGAATTTTAATAAGTAAAGCTTGCCTGAAGACCAGAAAGTAAAGCAACCACACTGATCAGCCATACAGGTCAAACAGTCGTGGCATACACCTTTAATCCCAGTAGCCACACTAATTTGCCACAGAAACCGGGTAGTAGTGGTGCATGCATTTAATCCCAGCACTAGAGAGGAATATAAAATGGGAGGAGACAGGTTTCATTCACAGTCTCGTTTTGAAGATTCTTGGAGGCAAGATCACCACTTTTGGACTGAGGTAGAGGTAAGAGCTGGCAGTTGGCTGCTTTGCTTTTCTGATCTTCAGGTTGAAACCCAATATCTGTCTCTGGGTTTTTATTAATTGTGCTATCCTTAGGCTTTACATAACCAACTGCAAGAGAGAAAAGTCTGTTGTGCTGTTCTGTGGCTGTGCACATAGCTCATCATTTTAAGAACTTCCAGTAAAAAGATACCCCAGCTTCAGTTGAGAATGAAGATCTCATTCTATGGCAAAGTAATTAAGGCTTGATTGTGGGGAGAGTAACAGTACAGGCAAGAAACCACATTTATGCTACAACTGTGGAAGTATAGAAATATGTCCAGAAATGAACTTTTTGAGTTGTTTATTTTAGAGGAAGAGAAGTGGGATGTGAAGTGTTGGGTGGGGACTTTAACTTTTACCTTCCCTTTCAGTCCCCCCTCCAAATCTTTTATTTGCTTTTTCCTCTTTTCCCAGTTAATTCTTACTGTATTCTTTAAGGATTCATACTTTTCATGTGGTACCCTTTTTCCCAACTGCCCTCATGTTAATACAAACATAAGAGATTTTCTACGCAGAAAATGTAAATGATGATCCAGGAGGCCAGAAACCCTAACAGAGATGTACCTGGATCTACATGGGAAATAGAAAAAGACAAGATTGCCTGAGTAAATTGGGAACACAGGGGTCAAGAGAAGGTAGAAGGGTAGGGGGAGGAAAAGAGGGGAGTGGAGAAAAATGTATTGCTCAATAAAAAACAAGAAAAAAAGAAAAGGAAAAGCAGATAGATCTGAAGAGATGATTTCATTTGATTCTTTCATTACCGTCCACATACCCTCTCATCCCAATCTCTTCCAAGGTATGCCTAGGTTTGTGTCAAGCTGACAGAAACCAACCAGCACACTCAGCTAATATTGACATACAAAATCCCCTTTCTGACACTTAAAATACTCGTATGTTTTTCTTTCATAGGGGACAAAACAGTGTATTTCTTCAATGACATGTTATCTTTCACCTGGAAAGTTAGTCTCAATTTTATATCTCTTAAGCCTTTATTTTTTTTTTACGTTTTCTTTGACACCTTCATATTTGAATGTCATGGTACAATGATTTTTTGAACCTTTTAAATATTTACCAAATGGACCCAGAATGCTGTTAACCTCATTCTAATTCATATTTCTTGCTTAGATTGTGGTCAGTTTTCTTTAATTGTTTTCTATAGTACTTTCTGCCTCAAACTATAGCTTAACCCTCTTCATTGAGTAGAAGATTGATTTGGGACTTTAAATTTCTTATTTTATTTATTGTTATTTTTTGTTTATCTTGTTTTTCTTTTATTTTTTATTTATTTTTCTCTCATGTACGGCATTCTGACATCCATGTATTCACCCCCTTCTTTTTCCTCCTAGCCTTTCCCCAACACATCTTCTCTCTGCCCCCATTCACTCCTCCATTTCCATTCAGTAAAGAGCAGGTCTCCCAGGGATATAATCAAACATAGCATAACAAGCTGTAATAAGAATAGGCACAAGCTCTCATTTTAAGGCTTGTGGGACTTCTAACAGTTGGAGCAAGGCCTGTCTCTGACTTTATGGTTATTTTTTTAACCGTGTATGATTGTTTTCCCTGAATGTATTTCTATTCACTTTGTATGTGTCTGGTCCTCTTAGAGGTCAGAAGAGGCCATTGGAATCTGTGGAACTGGAGTTATGGATAGTTGTGAGCTGCCGTGTGCATGCTGGGAATTAAACCTGGGTTCCCTGTTAGTGCAGCGAGGGCTCTTATTTGCTAGGTCATCTCATCTCTCCAGCCAGCCAACAGCTATCATCATAATCATGTGAGAATGCATGTGTGTGTGTGTGTGTGTGTGTGTGTGTATGTGCAGGTGAGGGTGCAGGCTCATACATGCTATGCTACATGTGTGGTAGAGGACAACTTTGGTGGGGGGAAAGTTTTACTCATAACTTTCAGCTTTAACTGAGTCTACTTTTTGGACTTCTTTTCTACTGAAACGGAAAAAATTTATAGTCCTCCAGGTGGGCCATTTCTGGTATCTTTACCTTTAGCTGAGTTTCCTTTTAGGGGACAAATAATTTATCTAGGTGTAATGTGATGGTTAATACTGTTATTGTGACAGGCTTTAACATCGTGTAGGAGACAAAACTCTTGGTGTGTGTGTTGGTTAGTTTTCGTCAACTTGACACAAACTGGAGTTATCTAGGAAGAAGGAAACTCAATTGAAGCTTTGCCTCCATAAGACAGGTCTGTGAGAAGGCCTGTGAGGCCGGATGAGCAAGGGTCCATTCACTGTGAGCTGTGTCACCCTGGTCTTGGGGTATGAAAAGCAAAATGAACAAGTCCCAAACAAATGGGAAGCAATGTTTCTTCATGGGCTCTGATTTGCCATCGGCCTCAGGTTCCTGCAGTGATCAACTGTGGTGTGCAGCTATAGGTCAAGTAAACATTTTCATCCATCCAGCTGCTTTTGGCCAGTGTTTTGTTATAACAATAGAAAATATATAATACAGTGTGTTTGTGGGGACACTCCCAGAGAGGCTTTACTAAGGTAGTAAGATTTTCTGAATGTGTGTGGCACCATCCCATGGGTTGCTGTTCCAGACTGAATAAAAAGGAGAAATGAGCAGAGCACCTAACCCTAGTGAGCCCCTGGATACCACTGTTGCCATGCCTTCCCTGCCATGACTTCATATGATTTGTATGTTCAAATTGTGAAGCCAAAGAAACCCTTTCTCCATATGGGTGCTTTGTCAGGGCTTTTGTCACCACAATGAAAAAGGTAACTTAAATATGCTGTGTCAGGCAGCGTCATAATAATATCGCATAAACCACATCATGTAGGATACAGTAAGGAAAGATTATTTACAGAGATTTTAATGAACAAAGCCTGGGTGAGATGAAGAACACTGTACCAGTGCAGGAGACAACAGCATCCTACATCAGAAGAGATGATGGGGAGGACCGATTGCTGCCAGTGAGAGGGAGAGTCTAGAGCAGAAGAACCTTCTGGAAGAAGAGGGGCTTTTTGCAACAGCTTCTGGCTGAGGCAACATTATAAAGAGGAACACGTGGGGAAAAACCTCCTGCACACTGAATTTTCTCTTCTGATTCCCCTCTAATTTTCAAATTCTGATGTCCTCTGGCTTTAAGACTACATAGCTCAGCCTTTCAGGGGCAGAGGGTCATAAGGAAAAAAATAGAAAGCGATTCTGGAGATTAAAGGAAAATATCAGCACAGACATCAAGACATCATTCCAAAACCTTTGTCCCGTTTTTTTTTTTCCTTGTGTTTTTCTAACTGGAGGTTCATTAAGCATCTTTCTCCAAATACTCTATGTCCCAAAGGAAGTTGTTTTACTTTGGTCCAGATGTTTAACGAGTTTAACTGGCCAAGTTTTCTTTTTCATTGGAATTGGGCATCCTAGAGGTGATTCTTGATTACCTTGTGCCTGCTGTGTCTCTTGGCCTCAGCTACAGTGATACTACATTGGATCAGTCCTGAATGACGGTGGGGGCCTAGCTGTGAAAACTAACTTTGTTCTCTCTTCTAGCATAGCCAGCCAGTGGACTTTTTCTAATAAATAGTATTTTGCTGCCACCTTCTGACAGCCTGACTACTTGGGATAGTGAAAGAAATGACACCTCCCATGCAGACAAAGGCTGTGGCAGAAGTTGGTAGGCAGTGGATGAAACGAATCAGCCTCAGAAATAAACAAACAGGTCTAAGTGCCCAGTGTCTTATGTTAGTAACAGGGCAGAGAAAGGAGCATAGACTACAGAACCTTAATCTGGATGTCTGAAATGGTATAAAAATTGAAATATCTTGGGTACTGGAGGGGGCTACAGATGGAAAATTCTACATCCGGCTTCTTAGGAACTGTTGCGATAAAAACGCAAACATGGTAAAATATCATATAAGATTATGTTCGGAGGTTGGGAATGTAGCTCAGTGGCAGAGTTCTTGCCCAATGAGTGTAAGGCCCTATGCACAATTCCTCATACAGTAAATAAATAATAGAACTTCTGATTGTTTATAAGATGTGGATAAAACATAAATGAATTTTCTATTCAGACTTATTTTCCTTCTCTAATGTATATGCAAATATTAAATGATAAATTTGTAACATTTCTGGTCCAAGGCATTTTAGATATGGGAATTCAAGTGATAGAAGAGAATTGTTTTCTTTTCTTTTTGAGATAGAATAGTTTTGAAAATTAATTTTAAGTTAAAACATGTGATGTGATACAGGGAAAGATTATTTTCCCTTGATACAAAGTGATGGAATTCACTACGTCACTTTCATACATATGTTCTATATTTTGTTCTTATTCATCCTCCTTGCTCAGTGTCCTCTTCTGTCCTCCCTACCCTCCTCTTGCTGATCCTCTCCCTTCTTTGAAATGTTCCTGTCTTCAGCTTCCATGCCATGTGCATTCCATTATCCTTTTCACTTACTCCCAAGAACTCTTCCTCTGTTCTTCATGATCTCCCAACCCATCACACACTTTTTAAATTAATTGATTATTTCCAGCCTGTTCACAATTTCCCCTCCCTTCCTCTCTCCTCCAAGTCTCTTCCTTCAACCTCCACTTTTTTCAGTTGCATTCAGTTAAAATCCCTTTATCTACCTCCCAGTCATATTCTCTTTCCTTTCTTCTGCTAAAGAATCTTTACTTTGAAGTTGGTGGGATTTCTTCCATTTTATATAACATGTTTGGTTGTCAAAAATCACAGATAATATTCTTTTCTATTTTAATATTCATATACATAATACCACAAAGTGTTATTCTTGTTCTCACTTTTCACTCTGCTGTTTTCAAGATTTATTCTTGTGGATATAATTCTAGTTCATTAACCTCTGTTGGTTTCTGCTTTTATAAGCATATTCATATGAAATATCAGCCATTCCTTTATTGCTAAACATTTGAAATGTCTCTATTTTTTACTAGTGTCAGTGATGCTGTTATACATCTTTTTGTATCTTTGTCATGTATTATTTGTATCTCTGTAACATACCATTTTCAGTGCAAATATTTCCTGAGGTCCAGCAGACACAGAATCACCGAGCCCCATACATTTTCACTTTGGCGAGATACTAGCTGCTGCTAAATTTCTATCAGTATAACATAATAGCCTTCCCATTTCTGGACAGCAGTGTTAAAGAGTTACCTTTCTTCTACATTCTTGCCACCAATTAGCATCAACCACCTTTTTAGCATTTAACAGTCTGGGCATAAAGTGGTCTTTCACTGCTGTTTTAGTTTTTATTTATTTGAGACTTTGGGGAGGTGGGGTTGCATAAGCAGGTTGTTCAGGTTTATTAGTCATTTGGATTTACTTTTCTATTTATATTTTAGAGCCTGAAGGGCTTCAAAACCCCTTCAGCAAGAGCTTTTAATGAGTGTCAGCCTAATCCTTTCCCAACATTTGGAAGCAGTTAAATGTTTTAGTGCTTGCTGCCACCAGGTGGCAGCACTGTATCACAATCCTACCTTTCTGCCATGCCAGGATCTTGTTTTCCAAAAGATTCAAGATGGTGTTTCTTAATCACATAGGTAATACAGCTCGATTTCTGCTGTTGAGGCTTTGGATACCACCCCAAATATGGCCTCAAGGGATCAGAATATACTACATCAAAACCCACTCTTCTGACATATTGCAGATTGATTATTGGCAGCAACTGCACACAGGAGGGCTTCTGTAAAACTTTCCTTTTTGAATGAAATTTACATCAATAAAGGCAATCTACATAGTAAAATTACACATGCAACTTTTATTACCTGCGAGACATCTGTTTAACAAAGGAGCTTATATGCAGCATACCATTCTCTCAGTTTTCTGTAGCTCGGGATCCCTCCAGGGCCCCCTGTTACTATTCTTTTCTGTAGCTTTGAATGCGATATAAGCTTTTACTAACTGGCCCTTCTTTAAGTTTTGGAATTTATTGAACTCCATTTGTACATATATAGTTACAGGTTATGTTTTAATTTGTATTATTGCAGCTTAATTTGTTGTCTCCTCCAAAGAACCTAGCAGGGAAGTTAGAAGCCATTTTTCTGCTCTTACACTAAATATTTCTACAAACAACTTGTGACCTGATGCTTGAATAAACAATTATTATTTTTTAAGAGCAGAGTCTCATATAGCACAGGTTCGGTTGGTTTCAACTTGGCTTCATCACTGAGCATGACCTTGAACTCCTACAGGTGAGTGCTATCATCCTCACCTAACAATAATCTTTCCCCTATTTTTCATCTGTGTGTGTGCCCTGCGTGCATCCATTATGAATGTGTCTCTAAGCATGTTTACATGTATGTGGGCATACAAAGGTGTGGGTGTATGTGCACATAAGTACTCAGGCATGCACAAGTCCAGAGTTGATGTTGGGAATCATCCTCCATCACTCTTCTACTTTATTCACTGGGGCCTGGTCTGTGAATCACAATAAGACCATTTGGCTTGTCATGCTAGCCAGATTGCTCTAGGGATCCTTATCTTTGCTTTCCCTGGATGAAATCTCAGGTGGGCTGCCTCTCCTACCTAGCATTTTTGTGGATTCTGAAGATCTGGACTCTGCTCCTCACTCTTGCACAGCAAGCACTTAAATGAGCCAGTTCCCTGCCCACAATATCTTTTAGTACAAACATTTATGACAAGTTCTGCATCTGAAGAACTAAATATTGGATTTCTGATTTCTACTTAAAATGAGATGGTGACAAAAATGTCAACAGCAACCATCTTTGGAATGATTAGGTGCCAGTAACTGTGCTAAGCACATTTTACATAATGCTACGTAATTCTTACCATACTTGCATAGTTAGGCATCCTAGTTTCATTTGCTGAATATAGGTAACAGATGTAGAGAAACTAAATACATTTCTCATTAATGCACAGCTAGTTAAATGTCACAGCCATGTTCCAGAATCTGTGTTCCCCACTATTACAGTCCTCTGGCTCACCACAGGTAGTTCTGCAATCAGGCCATGTCGAAATCCAGGCAGTTTGTGCTCACGGATAGGAATAAACTGGAGCTAACAAAAGGGAATCTTTTCTAAAACTGTCTCCTTGTGGTAGAGACACATCTGCTTATTTCTGAGGTCAGCTGTATCTTCTAGCTAATAAGCCTATAAAAATCATCTATCTCCCTTTCAGAGTTAGTGTTGACAACGAAAACCCAATTTTTTTCTTACTTTGCTTCTTTGCTAATTTCCTCTGAATTTTACAGCACCTAACAGGAAAGCAAGCTTATTACTGCTGCATGTGCCAGTGCAGCTTCTAGCTCATTTTCTCGCTTGCCATTAGTACCTACACCCCACCTCCCACAAACATCTGGAAAAACGAAGGCATTTTCCTGTTTCTCTGCAGCTTGTGTCTGTATTCACAGCAGATTAGTGACCTGTAGACAACTGATCCTTCGGTCTCTACCTCACAGTGATGGGGGAATGTAGGACCCAGCCATGACAAGCTCAATAGAGGCCCCTGTTCAGTAGTTCACCCTGAGGCAATACCTGGTTCAGATAAAAACCACAAACCGAGACCACCCAGGCACCACCCAGGAACAGACCATCTAACGGAAATTCCTAATGTTTTGAAACATTGTAGATAAAATCACCTGTCAGCACACACCCATCACTTTTCATTAGTACAACCCCAGACAAATGTCAGCCAATCAGGGATCCTGAACCTTAGAAATCTCTCACTCCAACCTCTGCTATTGTAAAAACCTCATCCCAACCGAGCTCAGGGCTCTCTGATCATGTCAATGCATTGGACATACTGAGTGTCCGAGTTCAAACTTAAATGGGGAGTGGAGTGGGGGGAGGGGGAGAAGAGTGGGAGGAGGGGGGGGAAAGGAGACGGGGAGGGAAATGGGAGGCGGGGAGGAGGCGGAAATTTTATTTTCAATAAAAAATTATATTTACAAAAAAAGGCTCTTTGCTTTTACATACAGGACTCAGTCTCCTGCTTGGTCTTTTGGGGACTCTGTGAACTGGGCATAACAGTGATCACATGTGGGTATGGGCAAGAAAGTGTATTGTAAATGCCTGAGAGAAGCAGACACATTCAACCCTCATCCTGGCTATCCAGTGATATTTCACTATCATAGGGCGATTCTCTTATCTTAGTCTATTTTTGTATTGCTGTAACAAAATATCTTAACGTTGGGTATTTTAGCAGGGTTCTGGAGGACCAAGAGCATCACACGAGCATGAATTTCTGGTGACAGCCTCATGGCAGGTAGCGTAGTATCTCAAGAAAATGTACAAGGAAGAGCTGCAACATAGAGAGAAAAGAAAAAATAGAAAGTAATCTAAGGGACCCAAATTTGTTTTGCAACCATGTGATATCACAATTACTAGTCCAATTCTATGATATCTAATTTAGACTTAATGGAATCCACCTAAATACCCAAGAGAAACATTAACCTATTCATTGAAAGCCAATCCCACATGACTCCCAATGTCTCACAGTCACTACTACCTCAATACTGGTGGAATTAAGCTTCAGCATTTTGGCAGAGATAAGCCACATTAAACCATACATCAATTCTCTGTACGTAGTGGGAATCTCTGTATGAGTTTCATGCCTCTGTCCTGTGAAGCTAAGTATCACCCAGTTGTTCTTTCAATAAAAGGTTGGGAAGTCTTTTAAAAAATGAAGGTGCAGAACAAACTGGATTGTGTTAACTATTCTTCCTAATATTACAAATCTTGATTGGATTAGCATGATTATGAGTCTGTCCCTTCCTTCCTTCCTTCCTTCCTTCTTTCCTTCCTTCCTCCCTCCCTTCCTTCCTTCCTTCCTTCCTTCCTTCCTTCCTTCCTTCCTTCCTTCTTTTCTATCTTACTTAAATCCTCTTCATATAATATATTCTGATCATGTTATTTTTCCCTCCTCAATTTTTTGTTTTGATTTTTTATTTTTGTTTTGAGGTTTTCTATGTGTATATATGAAGTTAGGTGGGTAGTGAGATGGGGCGTGGAGGATGGTAAGTCTTAAAGGACCTGCTACTTAATCTTTTAGTCTAACCCTGTTTCACTGCTGAACACATATGCTTAAACTTAGGGTTGGGGTGGTGGTGAGAAAAGCAGGAAAATCCATATTGGAATGGCCACACCAGGACACAGCCTTCCTAGAGCACTGCTTTATTTCCAGACACACATTTAAAAGACCAAGACAGTGGAGGGAGAAGTTTGCTTGACTTCTGAGCAACGTGGGACAAAGGCTCTGAATAACCAAAGCTGTCCCTGTTAAAGTGCTCTCAGGAGGCCAACACCCATGCTGGCAGGTTACCACTGCCTCTAGGGGGCAGGGTCAGGCTGACATCTCAGTTACCAGGCAGCAAAGTTGGAAAAGACAGAAATAGCTGTTACTACAGACTGGCCAAGGGAAATGTTCCTGGACTTTGGTTGAGTTATTCTGTGGAGACATCCTGATATAGTGCTTTTTGTCTCTGCTTTTTCCTCAGCTTGAAGGCCTTGCTTTAGCAAGTGTGAGGAAAAGATTCAGAGAAATATTACTGATAACTCTGACTTGTATATGTCCAGGTTCAATGAAAACCATGTGGCAGACATAGTGCCACACACCTGTCATTGTAACATTCTGGAGGCCCAAACAGGAAGATCAGGAAACACAGTGAGACTCTGTATTAAAGGAACAAGCAAAAGAGAACCCTGTGTTAGTTTTTTGTAACTATAGCAAATACCTGAGAAAATAAAGTTATAAAGAGAAAGAGTTTATTTTGGACTACTGTTTTGGAGATTTTTAGTTCATCATTCATTAGCCCTGTAGCTCATCACAGTGAAAGTCTATGGCAGAGCAAAACTGCTTGTCTCATGGCCAGAAAATAAAAGGTAGAAAGACAAAGGGAATATGATCCTGTACCTGTTTATGTGCTGGCCACTGATGAGCCAAGGACCTCCCTCAAGTACTAAGTTCTCAAAATTTCTAGCATCTCCCAGTACCATCATGCTGTGAGCAAGCTTTTAACTAATACACCTTAGAGGGATGTCCATCATCCAAACTAAAGAAGATCTTCATGGAGGTGCCCACCAGGCACTACCCATGAATGGATCATCCAAGCAGAAATACCTAACATTCCAGTCATTATACATAGGATTATCTAATGTCCCTTAGCATAGCACATACCCATCTGCTATCACCAAGGCACCCGTAGACAAATGTCAGGCAATCAGGGGTCCTGAACCTTAGAAATTCCCTCACCCAACCTCTGCTATGATAAAAACCCCACCCCAAGTGGGCTCGTGGCTCTCCAACCTCACCAATATATCAGACTGACAAATGGACAGAGGATCCAAGATGGAGCTTGAATAAAGGCTCTTTGCTTTTGCATACGAGTGCAGACTCCGTGGTGGTTTTGGGGGGACACCACAATCTGGGCATAACACTTCTTATACCAAAACAGATAAATCAAAATGAGCTAGGGAATGTTATCCTTAGGGATCCTTATTTGGATTAAAATTTAGCATAGTTTATATTTTAACTTTTTTTCAAATCCTAAATCATAATCCTGTAGGCTTAATTTCTCTGTTTACTATATTCATGCTAACAGAAGGTTAAGCATTTATCTCTGACATCCTCTTTTTGTAACATGCACAAGAAAATTGATCTGGCAAGTCCTAATGGTCCACCTGGCTTCTCCCTCAAGAAGAATAAGAAACAAAACAAAGCAAAGAACTTATTTGGAATCCCCAGGGGGTCAAATCTGTCTTGCCATTCAATTTCATTTTGTCTCTATCAGGTGTCCTGTGATGATGATTGAGGTGCTGTCATTGATACTTGGTTGCCTAGTATTATTCATAATTATGACACAAAGTCTCATTTAGCTCAAGCTGGCCTTGAAGTTTATCCTGTAGCTGAGATTCGCCTTGCTCTTCTGATCTTCTTGCTTCCACCTTCCTGGTATTTAGATGACAGGTATGTGCACCCGGCTTGGCTTACCATTTTCCTTCAGTTTCTTTTCACTGTGAGGAAGGTCTTATCACCAAGGTGTGGTTCTACATTCTGTCACCAAGGATTAGACAGACATCTAACCACCAAACTTGTGTTTAATAATTGAATCTCAGGAAGCAGTTTGTAGCCTTGGTTTCTTCCCTTGAGAAAAGGTTTCAAACAAAATTTCCCACCTCCTCATAGAACCAGAAGCAGCTTAATGGGTCCAGGTGTCTTTGGGGGGCAGTCAAATGCTTTGGAACTGCAGTGATGGTTACACAAGTGATTGTGCTAAATGTCACCGAATTTCACACTTTTATGGATCTATTTTTGTGCCCTGCAATTTTACCACAATAAAAATTAAATTTCAAAATGGCTTTAAAATCTATTTAATTACCAGTGTGTGGGCTGTCAACTTAACACAGGCTGGAGTTAGTTGAAAGGAGGGAACCTCA
>NW_026068001.1:4252699-4266400 GCF_014885135.2 Alexandromys fortis
ATCTTCTTGCTTCCACCTTCCTGGTATTTAGATGACAGGTATGTGCACCCGGCTTGGCTTACCATTTTCCTTCAGTTTCTTTTCACTGTGAGGAAGGTCTTATCACCAAGGTGTGGTTCTACATTCTGTCACCAAGGATTAGACAGACATCTAACCACCAAACTTGTGTTTAATAATTGAATCTCAGGAAGCAGTTTGTAGCCTTGGTTTCTTCCCTTGAGAAAAGGTTTCAAACAAAATTTCCCACCTCCTCATAGAACCAGAAGCAGCTTAATGGGTCCACGTGTCTTTGGGGGGCAGTCAAATGCTTTGGAACTGCAGTGATGGTTACACAAGTGATTGTGCTAAATGTCACCGAATTCACACTTTTACGGATCTATTTTTGTGCTCTGCAATTTTACCACAATAAAAATTAAATTTCAAAATGGCTTTAAAATCTATTTAATTACCAATGTGTGGGCTGTCAACTTAACACAGGCTGGAGTCAGCTGAAAGGAGGGAACCTCAATGGATAAGATACCTTCACTAGATCTGACTGTAAGGCATTTCTTAATTAGTGATCTTTTTTTATTTTATTTTTAATTTTTTTTAATTAGTGATCTTTAGGGGAGGAACCAGAACATCACTTTGTTGGTGGTCCTGGGTTCAAAAATGTTGGGACCATTTGGAGTCCTGGCCTTCAGCTGCTCTTCAGTGCTAGAGCCTTCTGATTGGAGTTACTAAAAGCTGTGCCTTGAGGGGATCAGAGGATGGGGTTTTCACCTGTTGGCTCACTTTACTGCTGGGTATTTAAGCCTCCATGATGCTATTAAATAAGGGACTTCTTACCAGTGATTAGACATCCGTGTGTCTGTTTGTCTCTCTGTGTTTTCTCAACCTCCAGCCCCTTGCCCGAAGCTCACGAACTGTATTGTGGCGCATAGAGCACAGAAGGGGGCGCAGTGTGCTGTACTAAAAGAAAGCAGCCTGAGTAAGCCAGGAAACAAGCCAGGAAGCAGCACCACTCTATAGTCTCTGCAGCAGCTCCTGCCTCCAGGTCCCTGCCCTCTTTGAGTTCCTGCCCTGACTTCCTTCAATGATGACCACCAATATGGAAAGGCAAGTCAATTAAACCCTTTCCTTCACAACTTACTTTTTGGTTATGGTGTTTCATCACAGCAAAAGAAACCCTAAGACAACCAGGAACTAAGAAATTACTTCCTCTTTAAAGAGGTAATGTAAAGATCATTGCAGTTTGAACAACTTTCACCTGTTTCTCTTAGACTATAGTCATCAAATGTACAGGTTTGTGTTTCCTGAGTTGGTTGCATTTAAATTGTACCCATCCTTTAATGTTATGGCTATCCCTGCAATCTATTCAAATGATTGATGATTATAGCTGTGAAAACAGCCACATTTTAATGAAAGGCTCTTTTTAAATCTCACTGTGTAAACCTGAGTAGCCTCATGTGCCACATCTAAGAAAACTTTCCTAGTTTGGGGAGATGGTTCTGTGGATAAAGTGCTGGCACAATCATGAAGACCTGAGATTGCATGCCAAGGGCCATGTAAACGGTTGAGGCACTTGCCATTATGCCTGACAACCTGACTTTTAACCCCACACGCACATAGTAGAAGGCAAGAACCAACCTCTATAAGCTGCCCTCTTATCTCTGCATGAGTGTGATTTGTGCAGTCATGCCAAAGTGGCTTACAGGCAGACATCACAACATAAATAGATTTAAAAAGAGAGGAAAAAGTGGGGGAACCTGTAACCCCAGTGTTTGAAGGCTGACACAGCACAGCACAGGAGGATCAGTCTAGCCCAGTCAACTGGTGAGTACCAAGTTCAGGTTTTTTTTTTTTTTCTCAGAAAGGAAAGTTACAAAGAGAGAAAGGTGCTGTGAACATGAGCATTTCATTCTCATTCCCTATCCTATAGATTCTAATATTCAAGTGTGTGTTTGTTAACTTTTCTTGTTGCTTTCATCAACTGTCTGACAAAAAGCAGGAGGGAAAAGGTTGGTGTGGGCTCCTGGTTTAAATGGCACAAGTCTACCATGATGGAGAATGCATGATTACATTGATAAATTATTTGGATAATTTACCAATAAATTATTTGAATGAATTTAACACACCAGTCCAGACATAAATATCAGTAAATATCAAATTATAAGTCTTTTAGGGAATGGACTATCATGAATACCTTATATATTTTGGTATTCTATTTGGGTATTACAAGTTTTTAGTGAACATTTATTAATGGAGCTAAGTTGAAATACACTTACTTTAAGAAAGAAATTGTAGTCTGGTGTGGTAGTGTATGCTTTTAATCCCAGTACTTTGGAGGCAATATCAGGTAGATCACTTGAGTTTTAGACTGGCCTGGTCTATATAGCAATTTCTAGACCAGCCAAGGCTATATAGTGGTGTCCTGTCTCAAAAATAACAAACAAAAGGAAGAAATTGTGGTAGTTTTAATGTTTGGAAGTCTAGGTAATTAAAAAAATATGAATGTTTAAGAATATTTAGAAATTAGCATATTTGATTAACCTTAAGAGATTTATTCTGAGAGCACATTGCTTTATATTCTATGGACATGGGCATGCTGCAAAATGGGACAGAGTGATTTTATATCATTTGCCTTTTCTTCTCCCTACCCCTTTCTCTCTTATTATTTTTGTTATTTAAAGCAATTTTTTTTTTTGGTTTTTCAAGATAGGGTTTCTTTGTAGTTTTGGAGTCTGTCCTGGAACCAGCTCTTGTAGACCAGGCTGATCTCAAGGTCCCAGAGATCTGCCTGCCTGCACCACCCAGTCTGCAATTTTTAAATTTAAATATATTTGGTTCATGTTCTTCCCCTTCCCGAAGTCCTTCTAGATCCTCTCCCCCTCCATACCCACCCAACTATATGTTCTTTCTCAAAAAAAAAAAAAACAAACAAAAATTAACACAATGACAAAATTCCCCAGTACCAAGCAAATAAAATAAAAACAACACCCAAAATGAAAAGCAAAGCAAAACCAAACAAAACACAAAATTATACCAAATAAAAGCACAGAGAAAACTGTAGAGTCCGTTATATGATGATCAACCCTCCTGACCACGGGGCCTGTCTTGGAGTGGTTGATCCAGTGTCACTATCTTTGAGAAAACTAATTTTCCCTATCCCAGCAGGTACGAGTGACAGTCCAGTTGTTAACCTTCATTGTAGTGTCTAGGTTTCATTCATTCATTTTTTTAAAAAAAATATAACAAAATAAAGAATAAGATTAAACTGTCACCTTAAAGTCATGTCAGATAAACCAACAGAAGGAAAAAAATCCTAGAGAAAGCACAAAATGAGACACCCTTTAGTTTGCACACCCAGGAATCCCATAAAAACAGGAAACTGGAAGCCATAATGCAAGTACGGTGTATATTTCTGACCCTTTTTATCAAAAAATAACAAATCCATAGGTTTGTGGATTTATGTCTGGGTCTGACATTCTATTGATTTGATTAACGTGCTTGCTTTTATGCAAATATGTATTTGCATTATGTGTATTGTGCCGTGTGTATTATTATGGCTCTGTAGTACAACTTGAAATCAGAGATGGTGAGACCTCCAGCAGTTGTTTTGTTGTTCAGGACTAGAGTATTTTTGTGTTTCCATACAAAGCTGAAAATTGTCCTTTTTCTGCTCTCTGAAGAGTTGTATTGGGATTTTGATAGAGATTGTCTATCTATTGCACTTTCTAAATACTTGATAGGATGGAGCTGTCTGCCCTTGTGGTTGGGTTGAATGATGGAACCATTTTAGTTTTGCGCTCTTGACATGTAACTGAGTATTGCTATCAGTACCTCAGCTACTGGAAGTATACCGTGTTGCTTCTCTTTCAACTTGGAATTCTTTTAATCTCACTAGGTAACCCTGAATAACCTGGAACTTGCTATATAGATCAGGTTGGCCTCTAACTCACTGAGGGCTGCGATTAAAGATGTGTGCCACCATGGGCTTTCAGCTTGGATTCTTTTTTTATTTCTCTCCTGTGCATAGTCTTTATTTACTTTACTATCAAGGCTAATCTTGGCCTTGCAGTTAATGTTTTCTTTTTAAATTTTTTAATTCATTTTAAATACCAACCATAGTTTCCCCTCCCTTACCTTCCTCTTCTTCCCTCCCCCCAATCCCCACTCTGATTCTTTCCTCAGAAAGGATAAGGCCTTTCAAGGGGAGTCAACAAAGCCTGGCTTATCAAGTTGAGGCATGCCCCAAGCTCCCCCGCCATCCTGCATCAAGGCTGAGCAACTAACTGGTCTTTTGTGGGGCCCCTGGCAGTGGGACCAGAATTTATCTCTGGTGCTTGAATTGGCTTTTTGTAGTTCAGCTTGGATTATTAATTTGAGAACTAAGCAGTATAAAACTAGAGAATAAATGAAGAACATGTAAAGTGACTAAAAAGAAAAAAAAAACTTAGCTGAAAGACTAGGTCATCATGGTACCATATTGTTCATGGATGTCCTGCCAATAAAGAATTGACAGCCAATTCAAAACACAAAAAAACACAACAGCAAACAATTGTCCAATTCATTGCAAGTTCAGGAAGGCTGCTAAGTGACAGCCTCCTGCTGTGGCACACTTATGGTCCACCACTCAAGTCTAGCTAAGGTCACGTGTTTTGGGGGCAGCTCTAAGACAGTAACTGTAAGTGAGTGGCAATACACAAGGGCACGGGTGTTTCTGCCTAGTGTGGGGCTCTGGTAAGAGATGACCTTTCCCTTAGCACTGTTCACCCTATTGGCTGGACTTATTGCATTGCAACCTCAAGTCCTACTATCAGATTCTGCTGCTGCTCCTTTTTCTTGTCCACGAATGTGTTTCATTCTTCACTTAAAGGGCACATCTCCAACTTTTCATTACAAGGTCAAACCACCCTCTATCCATTTTATTAGCAATACACAGTCTGTCTAGACTGTGATGCATTCTTGCCTATCACTTTTCACTAACTCGAAAGTAAGAAGAATCACTTTCATAATTAAAATGCAAGGGTAACTCATAAGGGACAAATGAAAAACTCCTGCTTTGGCTTGGACACGTGGCTCAGAAGTTAAGAGTGCTTGCAAACATGAGGACCCGAGTTCAAATTTCAAGCACCCACATAAAAAGCCATATGTGACACAGGAAAATCAGTGGAGCTTGTTAGCTGCCAGACTAACTGAAAGATGATGAGGTCCAGGTTCAGTGAGAGACTCAGACTTAAATTAGTAAGGCAGAGAGCAAAAGAGGACAATCGACATCCTCCCCTGGCTTCCATATTTGCATGCACCTACAAATGTGCACACACACTGAACATATATACCATCATCCATACCCAAAAGAACAGAAAGAAAGACCCTCTTGCCTACAAGCTTCCTGTTTAGAAGAGCATACTGTGAGCATATAACTTTCCTTAATAAGTAGAAGAACCATTTATTTTCTCTGCTTCGGAATGGTTATTATTTACCTGGGAATGAAAGAACAAATAGGTCAAAAGGACATAATCTTCAGCCTACACACGGTGATAAAAAATGATATGCTTTGGGTTTTTCTAATCATCTCAGGTAGCTACTGACTCATTAAATGTGATATGCCCTACAGGTTGTCCTTACTGACTTCGAGCCAGAAGCTCTAGCCCCATGCTTAAGTGTTTCACAATTACCTTCCTCAGGATGTTAATTATCAACTTGGATTCTTCTCCTGGATGACTCAGTGGGCTATAATGGCCCTGATGGTAAATAACTGTGGCAGGGCTGTGAAGCAATCATCCTCGGAAAGAGGGACTACATCACAAGAGAGAAATGGTCCCATAAATCCTAGTGCTTGACAGGTTTCAGGTAGGTGCTGCCTGCAGCTAAGAGAAGCCATTTGGCATATTCAGCACAATCTGCTTTACTGAGCTAGAATTACAGAGCTCTACCACAGCTGCCTTACCTGTAGGAAAGTATGTCTTTCTATAGAAAGAATTTCTCTTGTATCCTATCTGTCTTCCCGCTTGCTCACTGTTTGTGTGCCAGCTGGGGATTGCGGCAAGCTGAGATAAAATAAAAAAAAAGTGCAAATCATTTGTTCATGAGGAAAAGCTTGTGAATGGGACAAAAGAGAAAGACCAGGATTGGACAGACAAAACCTTTCGAATCTTCATGCTGATTCAGCGCCCAGGGCAAGCTAAAAAGCAAGGCTAGGCAAAAAAGACTTCAAACTGCCCTGCCTATATGACAAAGTCTTAGCCTGAGACCTTAGATGGCTTATTAGAGAACAATGGTCAAATTCACAGAGCCTGCTCTGCACAGTCATCAGGTGAGGATAGGCTTAGCTCCACGGCTGCAAAGTGTCCACTCAGTGCACTTCTTCCAGCAGAATAAACGAGTCCTTCCTTGCAGTGAAATCTAGAGGTGCACCTCCTTGGCTGCAGTTTCATCTTTTTGTGAGCACAAGATGTGTTTGGAGAATACCTGAATGCAATCTGAACTATGGGGTGGCAAACAGGGCTTCAGAGTCTAAATGGTCAGAGTTTGAAAGGAAATATCGCTGAGGAGAAGCTGAGAGTCTTGCATTTTTCTTCTGTGAGAAAGAGTCTCAGTCTGTAGCACAAGTTGGCCTCGATTTTACATCAGTCCTGCTGCTTCCAGTTCCAGAGCACTAGCATGATGGCTGTGAGCCACACCCACTTACATTTCTCCTTGTCTAGGCCCAGGGTTTTGAGACCCATAGTAGTCTACCATTGCTAGCTGTCTATCCTCTGCAGAGTCTTTCCTAGCTTCTCTGAGTCTTAGTTCCCTGATAAATGATATAACAATATCATTGAAATATCACATTGGTGAAACGGCACTTACTACATTCCCTTTGTCATTTTTTTTTAAAGTGAATCTTTTTTCTCCTTAAAAAGGAAGGTTGACCTTTAAATTAAGCCCAATTAGTCTGATTAAGACCAGTCTGAAAGCTAGAGGTTCAAGGAGAGCCATGGCTGATTATTTTGTGATTATTAAAGTGAGATGTATAATCAGCTTTCACATGTTGGGTTTCTTTCACTTGCGACCCAGAATTAGATAAAGCAAGAATGGAATTTATTGACTTAAGTAAGCAGTCTGCGAGCGGGCCAGAGATGATTGGATTTAGGGCTGATTGGAACTAGAGGTTGGAAATACCACCAGATCCTCATTTCCCTGTCATCTTTTTGGCTCTTTGTTTCAGCATTCTTCTCTCAGGCTCTCTCTGTCCTCAACACTCAGATTTCTTTTTTCAGTCAGGAAGGTATATATTAGTGAATCCAGAAGCTGCTAAAAAACTAAGTTTCCTTAATTTTATTGAATACAGCAGCTTTTGTGATGGGCAGTCCCTACCTAAATCAGATAGAGTGGGGGGAAGGTAGAACAGTTTACCGTAGCTTACTCAGCGCCCATTTATTCAAGCTCTGCATGCTGAAGCTAGGGCTCTCCATGGTGCCAGTCAAGAGATAAAGCAGCCACGTTTTTCTTGTCATCAGAACTCTTTTTCTTTTTACATGTTAACCTTAGCAAGTTGTACAATTTATGGCCCTGGGAAGTGCACTAGAAGCTGTTATGTGATCAAGAATAGTCATTTTACTTTTAAAAGTTTCCCATTTCTCTCTCTTTTGATAAGGGTCTCTCCATGCAGCTCTGACTGTCCTGGAACTCCCTGTCTGCTTCTGGGCCCCACCCCTCAGTGCTGCACAATTTGTTACTGAACAATTTTTCTCTGTCTTGACTATGAGATGTCTCCTACAGAATCATTCATGTTCTGGATATTTGCCCCCTAGCTAGTAACACTATTTTGGGAGGTTGGGGGGAATTTGGGGAATTGAGGCGAATGTTGGAGGAAGTAGCTGCTCCAGCATATTTTCAATGTTGTCCTTTGTTACATTCTCCCTGCTTCGTATCTGCTATGATGGGAAGAAGCTCCCTCGATTACATACCCTGCCACCATGTTGTTCTGCCCAAGTGCATGGAGCCAAGCAAACTATGGGATGAACCTTCTAAAAGCAGGAGACAGAAAGAAATCTACCACTTCAAGTAGTCTTCTCAGGTAATTTGGTTACAAATATGAAAAAGAAATTAGTATAGTCTCATTTTTTCCTGCTTTAAGTTTCAGTTCATTTTGTTGCTATAACAAAGTACTTCAAACTATTTAAGGTTTTTATAGCTCCTGGAAGAAAGCACTAAAGATCAATTAATCTGTCAACTGCTTCTAATACTCATTTTATCTACTTGATAATGCATTCTTTATCTACATGTATAAAATCTTTTCCTGAGTCTCTCTAGTTCCCCAGTCACATGTCAATAGTTATTTTTTACCACTGAACTAATGGATTTTCAACTAAGTACTTGTGTATGTCAGAATCTTTATATTACACATTTCTGTAAGCAGTTGCATTTTAATATAAAAGTTATTATACATCATCTCTCCTTCGAAGAATTTTCAGTTTCAATATGTAGCGAACATGGAGATTGACACTCTAATTCAAAGGAGGCTGGTTGTCAAGGCTTCGGCGTTTTTTGCTGTATGTATAACTCCTTATGTCTAATATAACCACTTCTCTAGTTCACTCTACTTTATGTATCTCTATATCTATTTTTTCTTCCTCTTAGTTGTTGCACATTTAGTATTCCTTGTCAGTATTACTTACAACTAGATGTGTTTTGGAGTTTGTACTTCGGGAGTTTTTGAAATGCTTGTATATATAAAATGAGATATGCTGAGTATGGCATCCACATCAAAATACACAATTCATTTGTGTTTTCTACACACCTCATAGGCATAGCTTGAAGATAATTTTATATAGCAATCTCTGTGTGGCTGGGTAACCCTTCTTGTGAGGTCAGGTATGGAATTTTTCACTTAGGTACATCTTATAGGTACTCAGAATGTTTTTGATTTGGGAGCACTCTGGGTTTTTGAATGAGGAGATTTAAACCTTTATATTTATAGTTTGACATTTTCTACAAATAGAGTAATTTCAGGAAGGAGATGGTGAAATGTATTACACTATTCTTTCAGCTTTGCCTTTTGGAAACCCAAACTCTAACAAAGCCTTGAGTGTAGGTAGTTTATTAAGAGGACGATTTCATAAGACAAAAATGAGGGATTGGGGAGTGAAAAAGGAAAAGTAGAAAATTCAATATAAAGATATATTCCTGAGGTAAGTGCTATGTGGACAGAGTCTTGGTTTTACCAGAAAGTCTAAACTTGTACCCTGTTGTTTGCAAATCTCACATGGGGACATCACTTTTCAATTTTTTTGGATAGTATTTATACATGAATAGAGCAAGCTATTATTATCTAGTCCTAGGAGCTAAGGCAAAAAGATAAGTGTGGAGATTATAAGAAGACACAAATGAGTTGTTGTACAGAACTATCCTTCATAGCTTCAACTGACATTGGAAGTTGGCCTAGAATGGGGTTATAGTATGAACCTCCAATGTCAGTCAAACCTCTGAAGGGCGGTTCTTCTACCCTTCAGTTAGATATAGCTGATATTTATATGCTATTGGGCCTAGATGAAAATGGCCTGGTGGCAAATAATTTTCAGGGGTAGAAGTTACTGAGGCAAAAGGACAATTTTCATAGAAGATCACAAATTTGTATATATAAGAGCAAGGGTAAATTGGCAGAAATAATAAGAAGGCATACCTTGACAAGACACAGGTAGACAAACATGCTAATGTATAAACCCAGGTGCATTTAGTTAGGAGAGGTGGTGTAAGTGACTGGTTCTTCAGGAGGTAAGGTGCCAGTCAGATCGGCAGATGGTCTGCTAGCAAAGTTTAGTACTTGCTTCAGTTTTAGGTTTAAGGGAAATTCTAAAGCATTAAACAAAAGTGATATGGCTCATGAGGTGTTTGATCTAGTTGGGATGCTTCAGACAAATGTATTGAGTAGCATGGCCAGTTTCATGAATTGGTAGAATGGAAAAAAAGAATAGAAGGAAAAAGTGTGATAATGGTAGGAGAGGATTAAAAAAAATGAGTCCTTGCTAGAAATTTCAGGTACATGCATTGTGGCTACACTTCCGGGCATAAGGCTTGAGAAACACGAGTAGATAATGTAATGGTAATCAACTAGGATTATCATGAATTATTAATTCTATTTTTCACTCTTTTAAATCTATTTCCCATTTCTATCATGAGTTATCAATTCCATTTTTTCATCTCTTCCTCCTTTCTCCTTCCTTGTTTCCTTTATTTGAGACTGGGTCTTCATGTGTTGCACAGGTTAGTCTCAAATCCATGTACTCAAATGATTCCCTTGTCTTACCTTTACTAATAGCTAGGAATAAGGGCATGAGCTATTATATCTAGTTTGATTCTATTTGTTTAATGTCTTGTTATTGTCTATTTCATCTCTACTGTTTAAGGAATCACTTTATAATTGCTTTATAATCATTGCAGCCATCTCAAATTCTAGCAATCTTTCTGATCTGTGGGTTGAGTTGTCTTCCCTTGTTTTCTTTATATGACTCTTGGTTCTTACTTGTGTTTTATTCAAAATGCCTTGTAATTGTATGCTTAGGCATTGAAACCATGACTTCTTTGACTTTTGACCTGTAGCCCTCACCAGAGCTCTGAAATAAAGACATTCACACTTGAAAACAATGTGAAGAACCTGTTTGTTTCCCAATGATATTACAAGGCACCTTCCACCTCCATTTTAGTAGGTTTTCTTTCCTTTTGGTTATCAGATGAAGAGAACTCTGACAAGTGTGATTCATGTTTTTTGTTGGTAACATTCATAGCAGGTGACTCTTGGTCCTGCTGGTGGGACCTAGGTAGACAAATGTCTAGGTGATGGCACATCAGAGACACAGCAGTTTTGCGTGTTCCCCAACACCTTCCAGTCTTTACACATGACTCTTACTTTTTAATATGTCCTGTTTATATAATTTGCTTAGGACAATATTCTCAGACATTTCTTTTAAAATACTCAAAAACTTCTGTTCTTTGCAATATTCATGTTGAGCAAACCTAATCTGGAAGTTGGAAATCCTTCAAAAATCTAACCTTGACCATAGGATATGATGCTCAGAAAACCAAATTTTCCAGTATTTCAGATATTGTTTTTTGCTGTTGTTGTTTGGTCACCTGTTGGGAGGAGGCCACTTGTTTGTTCCCAGTTGCTCAGCCCTGAAATAACCACACAGAAATTGTATTCATTAAATCTCTGCTTGGCCTATTAGCTCTAGCTTCTTATTGGCTAGCTCTTGGATCTTAATTTAACTCATTTCTTTTCATCTGTGTATCGCCACATGGCTGTGGCTTAATCTTTAGCAGGGCTACATGATTTCTCCCTGACTACTCCTTGTTTCTCCCAGCGTTCAGTTTAGTTTTCCCTGCCTAGCTCTGTTCTGCACTGCTATAGTCTCAAAGCAGTTTAAATAGGGCAAGAGATAATTTAATTAATACAGTTTCTGTGTGGTTATTTAGAGCCTGGGCAGCTGGGAACAAACAGGTAGCCTTCCTATAATGGTCAGCTGGGTTTTTTTTGTTATGTTTTGTTTTGTTTTTGTTTAGAAGTGGTCAGCCTATAAAGTTCATGCAATTGAAAGAAAGTTTGGCATCTGATATACTTCTGGTCCTGGGAATTTTAGTTAAAGATACTCAACCACCAGTAGTTTTCAATAGATATGCCTGCTGCAACATCAAATTACTTACCTTGTACAGCCCAAGCCTCTAAAGGAAGGGACAGAAGATAGTACCTTCATATGATAAAAAGGGAAAAGATAGAAGGTATTGTTTATAGATTGGCAGTATAAACATTTAGAATGAATTAACAATTCAGACTGCAGGCCTCACACTAGATATACTAATATAGAAAATGTATAGTCAGTCTTTAAAAATTTGTTCAATTGTTTTGAGAATTTTGTATATGCACATAATGTGTGTTGGTTACATCAATTTCCTATTCTCTTCCCTCTAGTCTCCCTGTTCTCTTTCTAATATTTGGGGCTGGAGAGATGGCTCAGGGGTTAAGAGCACTGCCTGCTCTTCCAAAAGTCCTGAGTTCAATTCTTAGCAATCATATGGTGGCTCACGGCCATCTGTAATGAGATCTGGTGCCCTTTTGAGAAGAGACCTGATCAGTCATCCTCATCAACTTAGACCGTAAAACCAAATATGGACAAGGTCAACAGAACCGCCTTATATGGGCTGCCCATGCATGCCTCAGCATTGCCAGGGCATAAATTTTAATTTTTCATTTCTCTCCAATATTCCCTCTCAGTTTTATGTGCTCTTAAAAAAATTCTGACTGAGTCTGCTTACTTACTGCTGTCTGTACATGCATGAGTATAGTACCGTAGCCTCTCAGAAAACATATTCCTGAAGAAAATGGACCCTCTTTCCCCTAGCAACCATAAACTGTCAATAGATTCTCAGGGGTGTGACTTCATGACCCTCTCCCTTATCCCTGCTGGGACTTTAACTGACTTGAACTTATGTAGGTAGGTCTAATGTATGTGATAATAGCCAATGGAGTTCAGATGTACACCAATGCTGTTGATGAGAGTGTAAACTGATCCAGCCATCATGGAAATAAGTGAAGTTCCTAGAAATCTGCATATTCACTTGACATGGCCCAAACTTTCCCTCTCTTCCTAACTTTTGGTGCTGAAAGGTAAGGAAAAGGTCTTTATGCCTCAACTCCTGGTTGCCACAAGTAAGAACTCCTCAGGACCTAAAGATTGGACCACAAATTTTCTCTTCCTCTCAGCTTCTGGTGCCAACATGTAAAAGATTCCCAGCCTCTGGTCCCTTGCCTACATTGTCCCATTTCCTCTATCTCCTGTACTGGCAAGTAACAGTCCTGATACTAGAAGCCCCAGGCCCACGCTTTCATTCAACCATCTAACTTCAAATGAGCAAGTCCCAGTGTAGAAATAAGAACAACAAGAAAATTCAAGACATGTCTCTTATAAAAATTACTAATCCCATAATAATGGACCAAAATGACAATGACTATAAACCCCTCCAGACAAAGAATTCCAAAATATGATTTTTACTATCTTCAACCAATCTAAAAGAAGATATGAATATACTCAATGAGAGTAAAAATAAAGAGGTGAATGAAATAAAAAGTCAACACAGACATGAAAGCAGAAAATAGAATTAGTGAAGAAAAGTCAAACTGAAATGATGTCAGAAGTAAAAAACTTAATAAACAGAATAAAAAACTTAATGGAAAGTCTCAGCAATAAAATGGACCATGTGAGAAATAGCATGTCAGAGCCTGAAGACAAAGACAAAAAAAATGGATCACTTGGTCAAAGTCAATAAAAATCTATTAAGTGGATCATACCATGAAAATATCAAACCTTGATCCATATCTATCACCATGCACAAAACTCAAGTCCAAATGGATTAAAGACCTCAATATCAGTCTGAACACACTGAACCTGATAGAAGAGAAAGTGGGAAGTACTCTACAACACATGGGCACAGGAGACCACTTCCTACGTATAACCCCAGCAGCAGAGACATTAAGGGCCTCATTGAATAAATGGGACCTCCTGAGACTGAGAAGCTTCTGTAAAGCAAAGGACACTGTCACTAAGACAAAAAGGCAGCCCACTGACTGGGAGAAGATCTTCACCAACCCCGCAACTGACAAAGGTCTGATCTCCAAAATATATAAAGAACTCAAGAAACTAGACCGTAAAAGGCTAATCAACCCAATTATAAAATGGGGCA
>NW_026068001.1:4266988-4293981 GCF_014885135.2 Alexandromys fortis
TATAATTCACGATCCTAGAGAAGCTAAATAAGAAGGTGAACCCAAAGAAAAACATATAGGCATCCTCCTGAATATTAACCTTCATCAGGCAATGAAAGGAGACAGAGACAGAGACCCACATTGGAGCACCGGACTGAAATCTCAAGGTCCAAATCAGGAGCAGAAGGAGAGAGAGCACGAGCAAGGAACTCAGGATTTCGAGGGGTGCACCCTCACACTGAGACAATGCGGATGTTCTATCGGGAACTCACCAAGGCCAGCTGGCCTGGGTCTGAAAAAGCATGGGATAAAACCGGACTTGCTGAACATAGTGGACAATGAGGACTACTGAGAACTCAAGAACAATGGCAATGGGTTTTTGATCCTACTGCACGTACTGGCTTTGTGGGAGCCTAGGCAGTTTGGATGCTCACCTTACTAGACCTGGATGGAGGTGGGTGGTCCTTGGACTTCCCACAGGTTAGGGAACCCTGATTGCTCTTCGGGATGATGAGGGAGGGGGACTTGATTGGGGGAGGGAAATGGGAGGCGGTGGCGGGGAGAAGGCAGAAGTCTTTAATAAATAAAATAATAAAAAAATCAAACCTTTGATTATGACCATAAATGAAAGAAAATAACACCATACAAAAATTATAGAATATCTCTTCAATATAGTCATAGAGCAAAAAGGTCCATGACTAGAGAAAGGGATGCCCATTTAGGTATATGAGGCCTACAGAATTCCAAATAGGACCAGAAAAGAGGCTTCCTATGACATATTATAGCTAAAACATTAAAAATACAGACCCAGTAGAGAAAGGTCAAGTCAGTTATAAAGGCAGGCCTATGAGAATGACATCTAATTATTCAAAAGAAACTCTTAAATCCAAAATGTTCTAGCAAGATAAATTCCAATTTCTGAAAGATCAAAACTGTCAACTCAGAATATTGTACTTAGCAAAACTATTAAAATTGAAGGAAAAAATAAACTTTTCATCTTAAAAGCAAATCAAAGGAATTTATGAACAGGAAGCAAGCTCTGTAGATAATACTAGAAGTTATATTTCAGTCTGAAGAGGTTAAGTATGCCCAATAGGTCACAGGAAACACATAACAATATCCAAAATCAAAAGAGACCAAAGAAAACACCAGAGAATCAATAAAATAAAATAATTAACACACTTTCAACAATGGCAATAATAATGATAATAATAAAAACAACAATAATAACTCCAAATACTAATGTTCTCAATTACCCCAAATAAAAAGACACAAATTAGGAGACTGGATGAGAAAACAGAATCCATCTTTTGCTGACACCATGAATTTTACTTCACCATCAAAGACAGGGCAAGAAGATGTATAAAAGGTATTCTAAGAAAATTTATCTAGGAAGAAATCAGGCAAATCTTTTATATCTGACAAAATAAACTTCAAACCAGAGGTACTTAAAAGAGAATAAATGTTACTTAATACTCATCAAAGGAACAACACACTAGGATGATAAAATAATTCTCAACATACATGTGCCAAATAAAAGTGCATCCAATTTCATTTTAAAAGGTCTACTAGATTTAAATCACCCTAACACAGTAATAGAAGACAACTTCAATAACCCATTCTCACCAACAGACAGGTCATGTAGGCAAAACTAAACAGAGAAAGGCTGGAGTTAAATCAAACGGACCTACCTAATATGCAGCTAGGGAAGATTCCATGCAAACACTAAAGAATACACATTTTCAGCCTCTGGACATGAAAACAGGAGGGCAGGCACCTTGCCCCTCCTTTGTATGCCATGTGGTGGCAAGGGTGAGGTAATATGCCCTCCACACCACGCCCATTATCAACTGTAGCAGGCAGGAAAGCTGGCCTCTGGGGCAAGAGAATGGGAGACCTGTCCCTGTCCCTCACCAACTGTAGCAATTGGGAGAGCAGGCCATTCACCTCACCTGGACAAAACAGTAGGGTGGCCCTGGTAGTGTGAATGCAGGAGAGCCCGATCTAGGGCATGAGAGCGGGAGAACTGGCCCTGGTCCATACTGCTTGTTGCATCAGGTGGGCTAGCTGGGGCAGTGCCAGAGAGCTTGCCCTGGTGGTGAGGATGAAGGGAAGCTGGCAGGCTGACCAACCCAGCCCCCACCTAGGCCCAGAACCAGGGTTGTAAGCGGATTCAACCCTACATCAACACCATCTGTGATCTGCTGGAGCATGTGAAGGGTTCAGTCCTTCAGACCCAAAACTGCAGGACATCCACGACACAGGGCAACAAAAACATATCCAGGAGGAGTCCCAGTGGGGGCCCATTATTTATAGAGTAGCAAAAGCAGTAGGCCTCAAGTCAGACCAATGATCCATTGCTTACAACACTTACAAGTAAAGATGTATGGACTAGGGTTCTCTTCTCTTCTCTTCTCTTCTCTTCTCTTCTCTTCTCTTCTCTTCTCTTCTCTTCTCTTCTCTTCTCTTCTCTTCTCTTCTCTTCTCTACTCTACTCTCCTCTCCTCTCCTCTCCTCTCCTCTCCTCTCCTCTCCTCTCCTCTCCTCTCCTCTCCTCTCCCCTTCCTCTTCCTTTTTGTTTTGTTTTTAGACTACACCTTTAAATTTTGTTTTTGTTTTTGTTTGGGGGGGGGGGAATCACAAGAGCAGATAGCTGAGGCAAGGGGAAGGAGAGATAAGTGGGACCTGAATGCATGATATGAAATCCACAGAGAATCAATAAAAAAGTTTTTTTTAAATACACATTTTTTTCTTCAGCAGTCCATGAAACTTTTATGTAAAATTTTTTACTTCTTAGGGCACAAAAAACCTTGACAGATGTAGGGAAATAGAAATGACATCATGTATTCTATATGACAACAATGGAATAAATCTAGATAGCAGATATTTTAGAAATTCACAAACACTAAAACATTTACTATTGAATGATATTTGGGTCACTGAAAAAAAACAAAGAGGAAATTTAAAACATTCAATAGTTTAATAAAAGAGAAAACAATGTATTAAAAATCAATGGAGCACAATAAAGGCAGTCCTAAGAAGAAAATTTACAGTGTTAAAAGCTTCAGGTTTTATCTAGAGCTGGACTCTGCTTGCTTCAATATTGGCCTGATAGGCAAGTCTAGTGGTACAATAGTGGCATTGATATTATGGGGGTAAGTAATTGTTTCCTAATTACAGGTGAGACCTACTCCTCAGAAGGTGATTTCATGCCTGGTACTGCAATCCTCGTCAAATGCCCATGACTAGGAATGTCATAGGCCCTAGCGTAGAACCTACTATTGTTAATTTGTTAAGTAGTCATACTGCTAAATTACCCTCTAAATATTCCTCCTTGTATTTATAAACCTGATCAACTCTTAACCTTGGTCAGAGATGTTTCTTCATGCAGTAGAAAGAGATGATGTATAACTGGTCAAAGTAATAAAAATAAGGGATTTAGTGCTCAGGCCTAATATGGGCCGTCTATATTTAGCACCTGTAGCAGGGAACAAAATAGAAGAAACAGAAAGAATGTAAGCATTAAAAGATAGGGAAGAGTGCTGCACAACACTGTCTTCTGGACATGACATGGCTATTGCAATCATGAACTCACAGTAACTGTGGTTATCTGCTCAAGACCAAGTTGGTCAAAAGTTCTGGCATGGATTAAAGAGATATTCCCCATGCTCCATCCTTTATTGAAGAGCTGTGGGCACTGGATAGTTACTAGGGGAGGGACAATCATCCTTTTTGAGGAAATGGCCATTAGAAGGGTTTAAATGCTCAAATGCAGTTGTTCTTAACATGTGGGGCATAACCTCCTAAGGGGTCACATCTCAGATATCCTGCATACTTACATCACAATTCACAACAGTAGCAAAAAACACAGTTATGGAATATCAATGAAATAATTTTATATTTGTGATCACACCACAACAAGAGGAAATGTACTAAAGGGTTTCAGCATTAGGAAGATTGAGGACGACTGATCTAGCAGATGGCCCCACCCCCATAAATATACAAGCAACACTAATTAGTCTTAGTGTGTTATCTTAACAAAAAGAAATAAAATTGCGAGAAGGTGTGCTATCAGGAACTTGAAGAGAGTTGAGAGTGGAAATGGGGACTAGATGTGATCATATTTCATTGTACTCACGTATGAGAATTCCGAAGTAAAGAAAAAAAATTAAAAAGAATCCTGTGTTTTACTGAGTACTCTAGATGATTCTTACACATGATTGAGTCTCTTTGATAAATACGCCAGCAAAAAGCTAAGCCAGAATGACAACCCCAGTCTCTTTTTCATCTGGCAGTTCAAGATAGTGCTCCTGGTACTCACTATTGATTTATCAATTAGGACTGTCTGCCTTGGCCAGGATAGTGGGGAAGGGAATGGTGGTTGCACCTGTCAATTATAAAGGCCTGCCCAGGGAAACACCACGGATCTCAGACAGAAACAAGGTGTTCAAGAAATAAACACTACTGGAATTAGCACGTAATGTTTCCTTAATTGATGCTACTTCAACTTCCACTGGCACCTGAGTTTGCTGACAAACTTATTGATATACAAGTTATGCATGAAAAGGGCCTTGCACTCTTGCTTTTCTAATGATTCTCAGATGTTGCTGCTGCTGTGGTCCTTATACCATGACTTTAATACTGGGCGACTAGATTTTATTTTATTTTTGTATATTTTTGATATGGGTTAAAGTTTTGTTTCCAAGGTTGGCCCCAAACTCCTGAGCAAAAGCCATCCTCCTACCTCAACCTAACAAGTGCAAGTGCCCAAACTTTTCCTCGTTCACCTTCCAACCATGATTCTCTGATGAAACAGTGTCAGCAAAAACAAGCCAAGCCAAATGGTCTAGCAGTTTGCACACACACACACACACCACACACACACACACACACACACACACAAATACTGAAAAGGAATGCCTTGTGGTAAAGCCTTGTAAGGGGCAGCTCACTACAGAGTTTGGATGTGCTTTCTCTACAGTCCTGGGGACTGCCCCAGCCCTCTGCTGGGAATCTGTACTGCAGCGCTTTCACAAACACTGGAATCTTCCCACTTTCACTGTACTTGTCCTAAGCACTGCTTTCAGCCTTCAGTTCAATGGCAGGTAAGAGCCAGAACAGTAAATAGCATTTGATGACTGACAATCTTCTCTTTTTCTCCTCTCCCTTTTGACTAAAAACCTTCCCGCTCTCTTGTATTATAGCAACGATAAACCAAAAGCCTCTTTCTCCTTTCTTCTCCAAAATTCCTTTGTTCGGCGAGTTTCTTGTTTCCTTGGGGTTACTTAGGTCACCCTCTAAGTCTAAATAAATGTGTAGTCACCATGGCATACAACTAGCTGCAGGAGCGGCAGCCCAATTCCTCTTTGTATTAAGAAACAACAAACAGTACCTTTGTACCACTGTTTTTTTTCCCTCCTGTTGCAAGTCATCAAATATATTCTGATTTCCTTTCGCTGCCTTCTGTCTTGCTGTCCCCTTTCCACCCACTTTCTTTTTTTCCTGATTCTCTTTTCTCTTCTTCTTACCCTGTCCATAGTTTCCTACTTCTTCTCTCGCTTTTTCTCTCTTCTT
The DNA here is from genome assembly GCF_014885135.2 of Alexandromys fortis. Taxonomy (NCBI): domain Eukaryota; kingdom Metazoa; phylum Chordata; class Mammalia; order Rodentia; family Cricetidae; genus Alexandromys; species Alexandromys fortis. The sequence goes on from NW_026068001.1 coordinate 4,272,542, forward strand.
CCTCTGCAACATTATTCCTGAAATAGAGATAATATAAAAATCTCTATAATTAGGTTGATGGTTTTATTTAAAATCTGTCATTGTGGAGACACCTGATATAATGAAGCCCTGAAGGTGTTATTTAGGACTCCCTATTTTGTCATCAAGATGTAATTGAATGCTCAAATTGTTTATTTTGAATTAATAAATTGTTATTAGTCAATGACCTGAAATCCAATACTTGCAGCTTCCATTAATGTTGAACAAACAAGGCACAGTTAAAGTAACATCATATTTATTGCTTATCATTTGAAGGGCTTAGAAGATGAGGTGGGACCTGAAATATCTGCCTTCTCTGTTTAAAATGATGTGCTATCATGTGGCCCCACCCATGAGAGAGGTACATTTACACTCACTTGGAATGGCTTATGGATATAGTGAAAGTGGAGTCTGTAGGGTTCATAGCAGATTCATAGTGTCAAAGAACTGTGCAGATATATATGTCTGTCCTGTGTCTTAGCCCATCCAAACAGTTCCATAAGACCCAAGACACAAAAACTCCTTGGTGCTATTTTATCAATATAATGGGAAAACAAGAAACAGGAGAGCTGTCAGAAATGCTAAGTGCCTTGCCTTACCAAAGCAGCCATGCTGGGCGGAGCTTTCCTTGAGGTTCTTTCTTCTCTTTGTCTCTTATCCTCCTGGCTGCACTTTATCCTGCTGAGTTTATTAGAACACTGCTGTCCCTTTGCTTTGCATGTGGCTTTCTTCTAGTAACCAGCAGAATTCATTCTTTGTAATTTCCTGCCATAGAGTCACAGACTGACTTGAAACAACACTTGGGCAGGAGATTTTACCAATATACAGATGTTCCCTGGCTAATACTGAGGCTATATTTTGCTAAACCCATTGTAAGTTGTAAATAGTGAAAGTTAAAAATGCAAATATACCTAATGTACTCCATATTATAACTTAGTATTAACACATACCTAGGGTGTCAGTTGTTTCCTTCTAACATCACAAGGTTGATTAGGAACTGTAGCTTCTAGCCCTTGGTCATTATTGTGAGGGAGGATTAGACTAACACATGCCAAACCAGGGAAAAATCAATAGTAAAGACAAAACAATTGAGGTAGCATTTGCCTGCAGTCCAGCTATTAGAAAACAGCCTGAACAACATAAATGAGGTTACATCTTACTAAATGAATAAAATTTGAAAAGATGAAGATGGGAAAGATAGTTTCTACTGACTGATATGTTTACCCATTTTCTCCTCAGAAAATGATTAAATTAAACTCAAGCACCGAAACTGGAACTATCTCTAAATCTTACATTCTTCACAACTATTTGTAATTATTATCTTAGAGTCCCTTTGAAACCTCTACATCTTGCAATATTTTAGGCAACACTTTCGGATTCTCTTCCATGTAAAGTATGAAGAACAAGAAACTCAAAGGGTTGTTATGATAACTAAGCATAGTAATAGTTTTATAAATGCCCTTTCTCTCTCCTAATGAGCTAGCAGAATACACTCCAAACTGCGTATCTGGGAAAGTATATGCATGCTTCTTGGGGAGAACTAGGGAACTGAAGTGTCTTCTCCAACAAGTAGCCTACATAAGCAAAGAGGGATAATTATATAGTCCCAGGCAAAAAATACCCTTTACACTGAGAGTCTTTCATTCACTGTAGGGCTTAGAGAGGATTATTGGTGCTGAGAGGACATAGCTGAAAGGCAGTTAGATAAAATGGGTCACTAAATCAACAGCCGTTCCTCCTACCCCAACCATAGTATTTAGCTGTGATATGTTTGTGTTCTATCATTTTCCACCCATAACCATATCATGGGCTAATCAAACCTAGGGTAAGGCTGGTCACAGGCAATATTGCTTTTATTAAGAAAAGTTAAAGTAGATTTATTTTCTTTAACATGTATGTATATGAACTATATGTGTGCCTAGTACCAGTGGAGGTCAGAACTTGTAGATTCCCTAGAAGTGGAGTTGCAGATGGTTGTAAGCCACCATGTGGGTGTTGGGCATCAGACTTGGGTCCTCTGCAAGAACAGTACTGAACCACCTCTCCAACTCCCCAAATTGTTTTTCTTCATGGTTCTTGCTTTCTTCTTTGAGTGGGGTTCCTTTCCTAGGTGCTTAGCTGTAAATGCACACATTAGGCATGCAAAAGCCTACTGTGGTGTCAATAAGGGCTAGAGTTAGTCTCGCCAAGGCCTAGGTAGGCCTGATACAGTTAACTGCATACTAAATTATTTGACAGTACTTTTGTTTTAATTTCTTTTACTTGATCATCTCTACTAGCTTGGTATAATTCTGAAAATGTTATCTATTGTTTACTTTAGCTAGTAAGCTAGTATGTCCCATGAGAATTGAATTTCTAAGTAGGTATTTGCTGGAACAACTGGGAGATTCTACTGAAAATCACCTGTTCAGCCAAAAGCTACCCAGTCTGCTTTCAATGGACAGGTTAATCCAGGCTGGTAATATAGACTTGACCCACTTCTATTTCCTTCCTTCCTTTCTTTCTTTCTTTCTTTCTTTCTTTCTTTCTTAAATTGAAAATAGATTTTTCCATACACTATATTAATATATTCTGATTAGGCTCCCATTTCCCCCAACTCCTCCCAACTCCTCCCTAACTCTCCATTCATCTAGATCTCCATCCTTTCTTATTAGAAAGCAAACAGTCATTTCATTTAAAAAAAAAGAAAAAAATGATAAAATAAAATCAAACAAACCTGAAATAGGGCAAAACAGACAGAAAAACAAACAGAAAAACAAAAATCTAAAGAAAAATCTCAAGAAACATGTATCAACACAGAGAGACACACACACTGACAAACATAGAAATCTCATTAAAATACAAAATCAGAAACAGTAATAGCTAAGCAAAAGACCTGTAGGGTAAGGAAAAAAAGAAAAGAACATCTCCAAAAGTATCATTGAGTATGTGTTAGCCATCTACTGTTTGGCGTAGGGCCTGCTCTTAAGAGTGGTTTGTATATCCACTGAGAGGCCATTGGATCAAACTAATTCTTCATATGAAAGTGGTTATTAAGATAGCTTCTGGCTTAGGGATGGGGGCTTGTGTCTACTTCCACTCTCCTCACTGGAAGCCATCAGGCCCAGACTGATTCAGGACCACACACATGCTGCCGTAGTCTCTATGAGTTCATTCATTCATTCATTCATTCATTCATCGGGCCTGCTGCGTTTAGAAAGATTTCTTTCCTAGGTGTTCTCTATTCCCTCTGGCGCCTACAATCTTTCTGCCTCTTCTTCTGCAGGGTTCTTTGAGTTGTGAGGGGAAGGAATTGATAGAGACATCACATTTAGGACTGAGGGTTTCAAGGTCTCTCTTGTTCTGCACATTGTCCAGTTGTGTGTCTATTTAGTCCTACCTACTGCAGTAGGAAGCGCTGTCATCTCTTAAACCTAGGCTTTTTCTAATTCAGTTTGATTTGCTTTGATTTGGATTATTGTGTTGGTGGAGAGGTTTATTGGGACACAAAAACTTTTCAGTTATAAGAATCCCTGAATAAATAGCCTCTGTTTGTAGAGTCTGCATTTCCCCACCTTGTGTGCTGCACGTACGCAGGCTCACACACACACACATACACACACACACACAAGTCTACACTGAGAACATGGTCTCAGAACAGTTAACCTAATGTTGAGGCCTCTGATCCACACCTGGAGATTCTGTGATATATATAAAAGTTTTCTTCACTTTACACAATAAGGACATTGTGCTATACTTATAGGTCAGTGTTTTACTTAGCCATCATCCAAGAAGTTTCCACCCAAACATTTCAGTTTCTTGGGGTATAGGAGTGCCAAGGGGCTGGGGTGAAGCCTTAACCCAAACATTCCAGACTCTTTGGGAAGGATGTCAGCAGCTGGGGTGACACTTTCAACCAAAAATAACAAGGGAGTCAGCCACCATCATTTGTGTTCTGGTAAAGAGTCAAGGCAGGTAGAAGGCAGGGAATCCTCTAAATTGGGAAAAAGGGAGATGTAGTCATGTATGTCCCAGACTCTAAGTGGTCCTCAACTTTTCTAATGTTGCAACCCTTTATTACAGTTCCTCCTGTTGTGGTAACACCAACCATAAAATTATTTTTGTTGCTATTTCATAACTATAATTTTCTACTGATGTGACTTGTAATGTAAATATTCTTGGAGATAGACATTTGCCAAAGGGGTTGTGACCCACAGTTTGAGAACCATTGTCTTAGAAGCTATTGGTGGGGTGAAAGTCAAATCAGGCTAACTAGACTATAGAACATGATGCTGACTAGGGATGCATATTTTCCTCTCTCTAGTTGATGCTAAAATGAAAGAGGGAATAAAAATTTGTGAGGCAATCAGTTATTTTTTAAAAGACTTCTTTAAAATTTTATGTATATGAGTGCTTTATCTTCATGTATGACTTTATGCCAGAAGAAAGCATCAAATTTCACTATAGATGTTTGTGAGCCACCATATGGTTGCTGAGAATTGAACTCAGGAACAATGGAAGGGCAACCAGTCCTCTTAATTGCTGAGCCATTTTTTCCAGCTCTGTACAGCAGCTTTTTTATAAAGAAAAACATTTAATTGGAGCGGGCTTGCAGATTCAGAGGTTTAATCTGTTACCATCATGGTAGGAAGCATGGCAGCATGTGGGCAGACATGGTACTGGAGAAGTAGCTCAGAGTTCTACATCTGGATCCACAGGCATCAGGAAGAGAGTCAACTACGGGGCCTAGCTAAGATTCCGAAACCTCAAAGTCAAGCCCCAATAACACACATCCTCCAATAAGGCCACACCTTCTAATAGTGCCACTCCCTAGTGAGAAACATTTAAATCTGTTAGTCTATGAGAGCCATTCTTAGTCAAGCCACTATACTTAATACAGTGCTATTCTTTTGTTTGTTTGTTTTGTTTTCATTTTTTTAGAGACAGAGTTTCTCTGTGTAACAGCTCTGTGTATCAGTTCTATCCTGGAACTCACTTTGTAGACCAGGCTGGCCTCAAACTCACAGAAATACACCTGCCTCTGTCTCCCAAGTGCTGGGATTAAAGACATTCATCACCAGTACCTGGCTCTTTACCAACATTTTTTACTTCTTTATTGAATCTTTGGGGGTTTTACATTATGCACCCAAATTCTGTTTACTTCCCACTGCCTCCATTCCCTTCCTCATGTCTGTGGCACTCCCCCCCCACACACAAAAGAACACAAAACAAGGTAAGCAAGCAAGCAAGCAAACAAAAGCAAGAACCAAAAGAAAAAAAAAACCCAATAAACCAAAACAGAACAAAAACCATACTAGAAACAGAAAAATCTCTGCTTCTCTTTCTCTCCCGGCTCTCTATCACCTCTTCATCCATCCTGGTGGCATTGGAGACTCCGGTGTGTCATATAGTATATCCCTTTGTCCCATTAGCTTGACTGGTGAATGTTCATTGCAATGAGTCACTGGTCTGGTTCAAAGGTTTTGGTACACCATCCTCACTGGGCCCTCACTAGAGCTCTTCTGGGGTATCCTGTGGCCAGCCTGAGTCTTGGAGATTTTGCAGGTATCATTCCACAGGACCAGTCCCTCCGTGAGCTCTGAGCAATCAGTTCTTAATCCAGTTATGGACAACTTGGGCTGGCTATTTTAAGTGTCATTGTTTGGCTTCCTGAATTGTCATGACAGTCAGAACTTTTATTGCATTGACAAATTTCTGAGAGAACACCTTAGCAGAAGGAAAGATTCTTTTGATTCGTAGTTTCAGTTCACAGTTGTCTTCTCCATTTCTGTGAGTTTGTGGTGGAAACAGAGCATCATGGTGGCCAGAACTTGTGTTGAAACAAAGTTGCCCACTGCTTTGTAGCCAGGAAGCAAAGAGTGACAGGAAGAGGCTGAGGACAAAGTTCCTTCCTTCTTCCCTCATCACCTTTTTTTTTTCTTTTGGGTTTGCTTTTTCGTAAGAGGTTTTTGTGAACTTTTATGAGGTGAATTGCATAATTATGAGAGGAATGTGACCCCTTTTCTCTCTCCTATTATGGCAGACAAGAACTCCACTTTCCATGATCCTCTTGGAAAGCCCACAAATGGGATCAAATGGATACTGCTAAGGACTTTTGGAGATGCTGGGGTCTTTTGAGGATGCAGATACTGTTTCACAGACAAGGACAATGCCACTGGGTTTTGATCCTACTTCATGTTCTGGCTTTGTGGGAGCCTAGCCAGTTTGGATGTTCACCTTCCTAGACCAGGATGAGCGGGGAGGTCTTTGGACTTTCCACAGGGCAGGGAACCCTGACTGCCCTTCAGACTGGAGAGGGAGGGGGAGAGGAGTGGGGGGAGGGGGAGAGGAGAGGGAGGAGGAGGGGAAAAGGGAGACGGGGAGGGAAATGGGAGGCGGGGAAGAGGCGGAATTTTTTTTTCAATAAAAAATTATATTAAAAAAAAGAAGAACATTTCCTATCTCTTTCATGAATGAACTTCTCTGACAACTGAACTTAAGTTTACTTACAACCTAGATAGACTTTGGAAGGAGTTCTTTTGATAAATTTTGGATGTTGTTCTATGTTGACAGTTTCCTACTTCAGGATGAGAGGACTTCTTTCACCAGCTACCCTTAAGTGGCAGTCTTTGTCTCGGGGATTTTCTCTGTGTTGAAGAAGCAATTTTGTCTATGGGTGGTCAATATCTCCTGACTGGTCAAGGTAGGGGGCTTACAGGCCCAGAACCTTCTGTCTAACTAAGAACAACTTTGAAAGACCATCCCAGTTTTAGGCCTCTTTTTAGAAACCTTCTTGCAATGGTATCACCAGCTAAGCTTTTCTCTCAGCCTAATTGCAGTGTTCCTTTTCTCCCTGAAATTTAGATTCTGGGAGCACTGCAAAATAAACGTTCTGTTTGCTAATCTCTATGACCAAGTCTGATTTCCAGGGGAGATTACCTGCAACGGTTCCTCTTTAAATGATTGTCATTTGACTCTACCATCTGCTTCCTGTGGGGACCCTGATTGGCACAGGATATTACCTTTATTATTTATCCTATTAAATATAGGGTCATTATTCACAACAGGACTTTTCATTTGTTTATTTTTCATATAGACCAGGGTACTTGGGCTTGTTCTTACTGTATGAATAGGGGCGTAGTTAACTTGCCTTTTTTTTTTTTTTTTGTCTGTCTTATTCACATTCTGTTGCTGTGTTTCTCAGTGCCCCTGCACTCTCCTCCTCTCTGCTTCTTTCCCTCCTCCCTTTTCTAACTCGGATCTCTCCCACAGTATATTTTTTAAGTTTTCAAACCTTAGTGGAAATGAGGTACTACACTGAAAAGGGATAGTTGCAGGATATACTTGATTTGGACTTCCACAGAGATTTTCAGAGGCAGCTAGCATACTCCAATAGGATATGAAATTGTCAAAATGGCTTGTTTGTTGTTACATTACACACCCATTATACTGTGCCTTTCATAACTGTTCTGGTAGAATGTGTACCAAGAACCTGACAACCTGAGTTGTGAAAATGTGGCCACATTCAACTTTCTTGTGCTCTGAAAAGATATCTTTTTCTGCAAAGTTTCCTTATCCAAGAAGCAAAACTGCCAGATTGCCTGTATTCAAACTATTTGCATTTATCTACTCTGTGGCCTTATGAAAGTAGTGAACTTGTCTGTTTCTCAGTTTTCTTTTTTGTCTAATAAAACGTGGTATTATTTAGCTGATAGTCGACAAATTGAATGAGTTTACCTCTATGAAAGTTTTACACAAATTCTCCAAATATCTTATTGTTCTTAAGATATCAGAGTCCTTGGTCATGTAGAATTTAAAATTTGTAACAAGTTTCATTGCCAATACTTCCTTCCCCTCTATTTTAATTCAAGGAGAGAACTCAGAAAGGGAAGTAAAAATGCAGTTTGACCTTAATACCATTATCATTCACTTACATTTTACTTGAACACAGTTTCTCTAACTAAAAAGGTATTACAACGGGAAGCATAAGAAAGCTTAAAGATAAAAGGTGTACTTTATTGCCTTCTAGTTTATTAGATAAAAATTTAATATTCATAACATCTAGGAATACTATAAGTCAGAAAGAAAGATAAACAGCTCAGTAGACAAGGCAATACATACATATATAAAAAGGCAGTTTACAAAAAAATGAGTGCTCAATAAATGTGCGACAAGATGAACAGCTTGAGCAATAATGCAGAAAACACAAATGAAAACAAAAGAGGATCCTTGATGCTTATTATTTTGGCGTAAATTAAGGGAAATGAATGAACAACATTCTCTATTCCTCATTCCCTCCACCTTTTGTTCCTTGTGCCTGCTGTGTTTCTGAAGCTGTGAATCTTCTAACAATGTTTTTACATATTATAAAGGTTTTTTTTTTGTCATGAATCAACATTTTTCTTATAATCATCAAATAAATGATACTAATACATTTATAAATTATAATTTAATTATTTGTCAAATTCCTCAAAGACCTAACCTTTAGATATGTATTTCTCAAAATGAATCTTTAATTTTAGAGCCCTCAGTGATCAGTTTCACTTTTAGCATGTTTTAAAATAATTGTAGTGTTCTAGATTCTAGAATAGTTTCTAAGAAAATCCATATTCTGAAGCTTTTTTTTCTTTTTAAACAATCTTATTTTACAAACCAATCCAACTTCCCTCTCCCTCCAGTCCTCCTACCTTCTCCCCATCCTAACCCCATCCAATCCTCAGAGAGGTAGAGGCCTCCTATGGGAAGTCAACAAAGTCTGTCACATCACTGGAGGTAGGACCAAGGCTCTCCCTGTCTGAAGCTTTTCTTAACTTTAGAGATCCAGGGAAACTTTAATGTACCCACTCCCCTGACCAAAGCAGATGAGCTGAAGAATGCTCAAGAGGGCATGGAATAAACAAATTAAATTTGCACTTCTAACTGAATTCATTTTCCTGATTAGAACTACACAGGAATACTGGGAGAGCTGGAGGTAAATAAGGCAAATATGCACAGATTTTTTTGAAACTGATGTCTTGTTAGAAGCTTGCTTTCAAGATACTCCCCCCCCCTTAACCTACATCTACCATGGATAGCAAAAATAATCAAATGTGCATATATACATATAGTATAAGCATACCTTTTATCTATTTTAAAATACTTGTAGTATGCTTATAATACTTAGTATAATGTAAATACTATATGAATACTTATTACACTGCATTATTTAGAGAATAACAAGAAAGAAATCTGTAGATGTTATGTACAGACACATTTTTTTAACCATTATTGCTCCACAGTGGGAAGAATCTGTAGACTATGAGCCTAGGGTTAAATCTGGCTGACTGAAAGGTATGTGCTATGCTATGCCACACAGGCCTATTTTTTCTTCTCCCCAGAAATTAAACACTGATTCCTTCAGCACTTCTGACTGTATCAGTCCTGTCTAGAATTTTTCTTTCATTGAAAAATAGCTGTCTTGCTATTTTCTAGGGATCAGTCTACATCCAGAGGATGGTTTATTTGGAAGGATAAATGTCAGCTTATTTATCCAGCTTAAGACCACTCTAGAAGGCCATTACAGTTTTAGAATTCCCCAAGGGTGTTGGCAAATCTCTTTCATATGAGTTTTCCATTGATAGTTATAACAAATTACTGTAGATGTAGTAGCGTAAACAACACAAATGTGTAATTTATGATTCCTTTTCCCCCTAAAAATTTGTTTCATTGTTTGAAATGGTAAATGTTAGAAATATGACTTATCTGATAAGGAAAGACACAGTATCTTCAGAATTTCATAATTATTAACTTATCAAATAGTAACTATGAAAATATTTATTTTTATTTTAAAGAGGTCTCTGGAGGAGATTGTAATATTTTGAAAGTACTTTTTCTGGTTCATGCTTGTTTATTGTCAGAGGAATCACAGCACAATTTAGCTAATTGTCTGTGACTTAACAGTCTCTTATTTCACTATTGACTTAACCAGCTTCTACTAAACACTTGAACAGAGAAAGATCTACTTCCTACTGCTCACAGAAATCTGGTAAGCAGGACTTCAGTGCCTCATAGTTCTTCTTTCAATTCTAAGTGTCCCAGAATGTTAACCTCCCTTAGTTTCTTTACACAGCTTCTCCACAGAGTACTCCATAGGGGTAGACTTCCCTCAGAGCAAGGAAGAAAGAATACTCCCACAGAAGCCACAAGATTTTGTAAACTTAATCTCAAATGTAACTTTACATCCATTCTTTTGTGTTTTATTTGTTAGAAAACAAGTAGTTAAAACCAGTTCATACTCTAGCGGAAGAGTTTACACTGAACTTTTGCCTTTCTGTAAGCTTAGTGTCTTAAAAAAAACACAAATTTGTAATTTATGGCTGTTAAGGTCAATAATCTGAAGTGATATCTCACTGGGCTAAAATCAACTTGGCAGCAGGGCAGCATTCTCTTGCAGGCTCTTGGGAAGAATCAATCCCTTTTTGTAGATGGGTATTTATTTAGGTCTCCAGCTCACAAAAAATGGCATGGAGACTTACTATTAATTATGAAAGTTTGGCCTTAGCTTAAGCTTGTTTCTAACTAGTTCTTATAACTTAACTAACCCATATTTTTAAATCCACATTTGTCCACATGTTCATTACCTCATCCTCATTTTGGCCATCCTGCTTCCTCCACGTCTGGTTGGTGATTCTTCCTTTCTTCTTCCCAGAGTTACCTGTCTCCAGAAGTCCTGTCTAGCCTCTTCCTGCCTAGATAATGGTCATCAGCTCTTTATTAAACAAATCATAGTATACATCTTCACAATGTGCAAAGGAAGAGTCTACCACATTTCCCCTTTTTTGTCTAAATAAAAAGGAAAAGTTTTAACTCCAACATAATAAAACTATAAACAGTAAGAATAATTATCAGGTAAGAATTATATTTACAATGTCCAGTCCTTATGTATTTGGAGAAAATATTCTATTATCTATCTTATCTTGATGAATTTAAAGTTTTATATCTAATTTACTTTCTATCATGACTAAGGGAAACTGTAATTATAACTATCTAGCCTTCAACTTCATCAGAGACCTAGGAAAAATTTACCATCACCTGAGTAAACAGGAAGTTCTCAAGAAACATCCAAAACTATGAAATGACACAGACATCTAGCTGCCTGGACAGTTACCCCAGGGTTTTTCTGTAATGTTGGAAAATCCATATTTAACCTATGGGCCTAGAATATCTAACAGACTTTTCTATGAAGCAGGAATTTTTTGAAGAACAAACATCCATAACCCATCCCACCTCTTAGGAATATGGGTATTGCATTCTCTAGACTGCTTTTTTTTGTCTGTTGGTGACAGCATTTATATGGAACCTGAGAAAATTGAGATAATGGTTAAGTCCTGTGAAAACTAGCCATAATACTTGTTGTTCATTCCATGTGCAATAGGTAAGCACAAGGCATGCCTAAAATATTTGCCAAGCTTTCTTAAGCAATAAGTCTCTCTGTCATTATTGGGGAGCTGATGGTTCTGATGAAAATGTATGACTACATTTTTGACCTTTCTGTCTTCAGGAGCAGGCTGTATTCTGTGGCTTGTGGCCTCTTTTTCCTTCTTACTAAAGAAAAGTACATCCAAGTATGGTGATATATGTCTATTACTTTAGCACTTAGACACTTAAGAGGAAAGATTATTTGAACTCAGTAGTTCAAGACTATCCTGAACAACATAGAGAGGTTTGGTATTAAAACAAAACAAAACAAAACAAAGCAACAAAACAAAGAAAAACTTCAACAGCATAACATACTAATCTCCTCTCTGGTCCCATATTCAGATCTTTTCTCTCTGACAAAAGATGCCTCCTTCTCTTCCTTATAATGGGTCCCTTGGAGTAGATGAAAAATATTCTAAAATCATTTACAACTCATCTACAAGATAGCTCAACTCATCAATAGATTATTGAATATTAATTTTAAAATTATTGTTCATTGCTCAGAGAGATATACACATGCTGCATTTATTAAACAAATGAAAGGGAGATGCTGGAGCCACAGTATTATACAGTAAATGTACAGCGGACAGATTCTTAGATAGTACAACTTGTGAGAACCATTTTGCAGAGCTCCGGGAACACTTTTTTTAATAGTTGCTGTCAATCCTATAAAAATCTTGTGAAATCATGGTGTTTCTTTCCTCAAAATGGGATTCATTCCCCAAATACTTCAGCAGTGTAATATCTTCCTGTACAGGCAATAACCTTCCTTAGGTCCTTTGATCAATAACATTCACTCTTTGCTCTAATAGTCAAATTCACATAAAGTCAACCCCCCACAATTACCTTTGCTAATAGACCATGTAGGAACTTCAAAAAGATAGGAAGACAACACATCTGTCCTTACCGACAAACAGATCTGGGCTCCCCCAGGCCGGTTATCACAATAGAGATCTGGGTGGGTGAGTCCAGGGTTCAGGGGCATTTAGTGATTTTATCTAATGGTTTAGAATGTCAGGTATTTTCCCTTGAATGCTGGCCCTTCCTGGGTGGTGTCACCTTTTCTTGGAGTGCTGCTTTGTCAGGCCCTGTCTGTTTTTTTTTTAAGATTCTGAAAGGCATGTTGATATCATTGTTAATTCTGAGTGGGTTATATAGACTGGACTCCTCATAGGTAGGGGAGCAGCAACAAGCACAGCAAGAACAACAGGAACAGCAAAGAATGAGAAACAGCATGGGCATTAGAGAGAGCATAGAAAGAAAAAAGAAAATACAGAGGTAACATGCTTGAGTTGATTTATTCGCTACCTTCCCTTCCCTTCTGAGGCAAGTGGATCTCCCACCTTCTCTCCAGCCTGCTGCTGCTCTCTTTCCTTGTCTGCCTTTCTTCTGGAGAGGCAGCTTCTCTCTCTCTCTCTCTCTCTCTCTCTCTCTCTCTCTCTCTCTCCCCTCTCTCTCTCCCCTCTCCCTTCCCCCTCCATAACCCAAACTCTATACTCCAGCTCTCTCTACATGGTGTATCTGTCTGTCTCCTGCTGAGGCCTTGGGCCACCTGCCAGGGGACCCACAGAGGTCTCGGGTGACCCCCCTCCTGCTCCCATCCATGAATCAGTGTCATGAATGATAACACTAAGACCTTAGGAGTCAGATTTTCACTTGCTGTAGACATCCTGCTCAGAGCCCTTAGGGGTACTGAGGTTGTTACTCAAGGCCCCTAATACCTGGGATCACAATAGGCATATCTGGATAATACAATATACTTTTCCTTCTCAACATCTTAAATCACATCTACAAAGTCCCTTTTGATATTTGGGGTGGTTGATTCACAAGTTCCAGCAATTTGTATGTGACAATCTTGGAGACAATGGCGTGGGTGATGGTCATCATTCTATCTCTAACTGTGGCTGTAGCACATCCCAACTTTTTCCTCTGCCTAGTCTACCTCCCCTCATTTCCTCATGTGTACCTTTCCTAAGGGCATGTCCTGGTAAACTTCTCACACATTTCAATCTATTCCCCTATGTACCCAACTGTTGTGATCTAGCTGCCCTCACTCCCCCTGACAGTGGAATTTCCTTGTGGTCTGTAATTGACAAGGATGTTTGTGTTATTTCTGGCCGGTGTGTCTCCACAGAAGGAGTAGAGGTATAAAAGGTTGCTGGGCAAAATAAAAGTTGCTGTTCTTCCCCCTTAAAAGAAGCCCCCCTGTGTCAATCCCCGCACCCCCCCCCCCCCCCCGCCAGTCTTGGCTATCCAGGCTGCACTGGCTGAAGCACCCAACTTATTATACACAGTGGTCCAGCATGTGAGGAAGGGAGTCTGGGCATGGAGCTATGCATTTGGAGTATAGGCAAATTGTAACTGAGCCATGGCAAAAAAATATACCAAACTAATTTACAGTCCTTCTGGATAGTATCCTACCTTTCCTCTGTGAATGATTGTGATTTAGCTTTCCAGAGATCAAGATCTTATTTGAAAAGCAAGGGGCTAAGTTTTTCCTCAGTTCCTTCACATATGAAATTCTTCCATTTGATGTCAAACAAAAATGCCAGAGGTTTTAAAGAGGAATATAACAGGTTGAGTTTCCCAGAAAACATACTCAAAGAACAAGAAGAGTAGGCAGAAGGGTTCTTTAGGAGTATTCCTTGGTGTTAACACCTTTGGAGGAAGAGGAAGGTCTTAGGGAGAAACTGCAATATAGTCTCAACAAGCAACCAAGTTAATACTTTAGGGAGTGCTCTTTGGTAGAATGTTTCTTCAGTGTGAAGTTGGGGCAGGGAGGCTGAATCTTTATCCTTTGGTGTAGGTAAATCACTGGATGTGAGCTCCTCACTGAAAAAGAAATAAATAATTGGCTGAAATAATTTTTTGCAAAGTGCCTTTATAATCTTCATAGTCCCATGAGTGGCACATTAGAGCTCCAGTTACTCTCCATTCTCATGTTTATTTAGTACTGTTCAGTGCTCCTATTTAAAACCTCTAGCCCTTCTAGAGTATGCACACCTTATTGTAGTTTTAGTTTGCTTTTCTCTAATGATTGAGAAGGTTGAACAATTGCATGCTTACTTGCCAGCTGCATAGCTCCTTTGGTGCAATGGATACCTCTTCAAGCCCGTCCATTTAAGGGCTAGAGAGATGACTCATCAGTTTAGAGTACTTGCTGCTCTTCCAGACAACTCTAGCTCAGTTCCCAGAACCTACATAGGGTGGTTCACAACCGCCCGGAACGGTAAGAGTTTCTGATTCAGTATATAGCCAATAAATAACACCAGCTTTGTTTGTCTTGATATGATATGTCAATGTTCCCACTTTAGTCTCTTACAATTTGAGATCACAGATATACACCATGAAGTTCTGCTAAAATCAAGGTTCTGCCCATGCTTAGCTGTAGATAGCAAATTTTAGTTTGGAGAAGAACCTCTTAATTCTCTTCAATTTGAGTTGACACCTATTATTCTGAGAAGAATGGAACACAATATTTTTATTCTTCTCATAAAATACAACTTCACCATCCCCATGCCCTACATGATGAGATCAAATTCATGTGAAAAGAAATGTTTCCAAGCAGGTAGACAGCCATTATTCTTAAAACAATTTGAGTTGTGTTCTTCAGAAAAAAGAATATAAGGCAAGACCTGTGGTACAGGGAATCAAAGATGGAGCCCTAGGAAGCAAGTAGGAAGGAAAGGAGTCTAGAGTGGAGACTAAACTGATTTAAGGTATAGTGGATGTTGTTGCTGCATGTGGCTAAGGACTGGACCAATACAAAATTTTAATTTTAAAACATTTAAAATTTTTGAAGTTTTTATTTTTATATATGGTTCTTGAGTGTGGACTTTGTGGATGACAACATTATGTTATAATGCTAAGAGGTTGGATCTTCCTGACTGCCTTGTATATACTCTGTCTGTTTGGTCTCTCAGGTTCTACATATTTTACTCTTCATGGCTCAAATTGTCTATTAACTATCTTTGTCTTATTAGCATTGCCTTATCAGGAGACATCCAGAATAAGGGGTGAAGCAAAATTTTTATCTACGTGATTCCTCCAACTCTGGGGTTCTTTAGCCTGACTGTCTCATAGTTCATGGTTGGGTACAGAATGCTTCTAGGTTAGATGATTCTTTGGTAGGTTTTTATTCCATAATTTCCAGTGGGGCCACAGTGAAATCTTGCTCTTCATTTCTTCCATGACCCTACTATGCTCACTCCGAATCCTTTTTACTGTTTCTTTGTAGCACTTCTTTAGTAGATCACTCATACAAAACTCTTAATCTCAAAGTCTGTCTGGGGGTACAGGATCAAGATCTAAGGGCATATTATGGGGATTACCTCTATGGAGAGACAGGACCATTATTTTGCTTGACCTTTCTAGGGAACATACATACACCCCCCCCCCAATTGTCTGCCTTGGGTCATGGAGGTCAGGGCATTTGTCTACTGCTTTCAGTATTCTGTTAGTCAAAGATAGCAACCTGGGTAATCATTACTCTTCTATACTTTTTGGTTGGGCTATTATCACCATAATTTCTGACATGTGGTTATCAAGGTGCCAGAAAGAATCTCAAACAAAAAATGGAGAGATAACTGTGGAAAGAAGCTATTGGTGAACTCAGGTGTGGTCCAACGTGTGATGTGGGCATCAGAAGTGTGTGGAAAGATAATCTAGCTAGTAAAACCTGGAGAGCACGACCCTAAAAGTTTCCTGCATGGTACATGACTGTGACTTCTGCTTTAGCACTTTGAGCAGTGGATAAACATTATACTATAATGTTATGCTATGTAATAGGGGCAGAGCACCACCAGTCAGAAATAAGACCATGCTAGTAAGGTGGCATAGTGAAGATTTGGCTAGGAACTCTAAAAGTGCATCATGAATTCCCAAAGATATAAGCATGATGGTTTAAATCTGTAATCCTAGACTTTGGAGTATAATGGTTTAGATAAAACAACACAGTTTCCTGAGCAGCGGCAACAGACCAGGAGGGGAAGCCAGGTCCCATCACTCAAGGTCTCTGTAGGGGACAGGTGGGTGGGAGGTGGCAGTTGAGAGATGGATAGACATCATGCAGAGAAAGTGAGTATTGTTTATTTAGTGGGTTGTGTAAGGGAAGGAGAAAGGGGAGAGGGAGAGAGAGAGAAACAGGGGTGTGGGGGGGAGAGGAAAGGAGGTCACAGTAGCCATCTCTTCCAGAGATGGGAAGAGAGAGCTGGCAGGCTGGAAGCCCTGGCAGAACTGGGGAGTGGAAAAGGCTTATCTCTTACAGGGACAGGACAGATCATTACAGAGAGTTGAAGGCAGTAGGAATAGGAATTTAAACCAGCCTCTGCTACATAGGGATTTCTAAGTCAGTAGAGGATATATGATAATCTTTCTCAAAAGAAGACATATACACAAAAGTGATGTGGGAGAGTCTTCTGTTTTGTGTTGATTTCATCGGTTAATAAAGAAACTGCCTTGGCCATTTGATAGGCCAGCCCTTAGGTGGGTGGAGTAGACAGAACAGAATGCTGGGAGGAAGAGGGAAGTGAAGCAGTCGCCATGCCTCTCCTCTCTGGGACAGATGCCATGGAGCAAGCCGCCAGGTCAGACATGCTGAATCTTTCCTGGTAAGTCACCACTTCTGGTGGTACACAGATTATTAGAAATGGGTTAAGCAAGATATGAGAGTTAGCCAAGAAGAGGCTAGAGATAATAGGCCAGGCAGTGTTTAAAAGAATACAATTTGTGTGTTGTTATTTTGGGTGTAAAGCTAACCATGCAGGAGCCGGGCAGAACGAAAAACAGGCCTACTCACCTTCTCACTACACAAAAGGATTCCTAAGGAACATGTATTAGTTTCCTGGGCCAGGCTGTTCTCACAGTACACTATATAGTGGGTGTCTTAAAAACAGAAATTTATTTCTGTAGGCTAGAAGTCTAGGAGTATGTTGGTGATATGTTGTCTTGGCTTTCTCTCTCCTTGCCTTACAGATAGCTGCCATTTTTTGTCCTTATATGATCTTTACCTTTTCTCTGTATGCACACTCCTGGTGACTATCATCCTCACCATTGTTTTCAGTGCTAAAATTAAGCCCAGAGGCTCAGGGATATGAGGCAAGTACACTACTACATCACCATTTCTCTCAGAAATATATCAGCCAGACTAAATCCCTTGCTCATAAGACTTTATTTACTGCTGTTATCCCTGTAAAGGGCTATCTTCAAATATAGCCACTTTAGGGGTAGGGCTTCAACATAGAGATGATTTAATGGGGTACATTTCATTGTTAATGGACTATAATCACATAGTTTATAAGAACATAATTCTAGACTCAGTGTTGCTTTGTGATACTTGTTAAAAGTGAGATTAATAGTGTTAGAAGGATCCTCCTTTTTGCTTTTCATGGTTGTTTTTTTCCAACTTTATACAACACAGATCTCTCTCAGCTGTATCAAATTACACTGAGATGAAACACCTCCTCACAATGTAAAATTATCATAGAGACAATTAGATATTATACATTTGGCCACAAGCTTTCTTCCACAAGGTAACCTAAGTCTGCTAATAAATTTAATATTTCCTCCAAATATATCCATTTCTCTTACTGATTAATTCAGGAACTGGGTTAAATAGGAGTATTTGTCTTGTGTTATGATATTCTGGATTTAGTTGTATATTTAGAATATTGCAGCAGAAGCAATAACAAATTTCTTGTGGCAATATCCAGGATATAGAAGAGGCAAGAATTTGAAGAATATACACATTTTTTTTGAGGAACTCAAAAAAGGGGAGTGTAGAAAATGACAGTTTATAACAAGGATTAATATTTTGTCTTTTTACAGTATAAATGTTCAGAAATTGAAGTACTATGGGAGATATCAAGCTGTTACTAAGCTCTATTCAGTCAGCACTTTCAGCATTCTCTGTAATGAGAAATTTCATTCATCCTGTCTTAATACCTATTTTTAGTTCTAAGGTTTGGCTGAAAATTATTTTTAATTCCTAAAAGATAAAGACAATTGTGAAAGGATAAAAATCATTCAGTATTTCAATGTCCCTAACCCTTTCTATGTATATGATATTAAACAAGGTGCTTCTAAGTGGAAGAGTTACCAGGAATGAGAAGTTGTCTGATAAACCTCAGTAATTTAGAAAGTGAATAATTGAATTGATTG
Organism: Alexandromys fortis; assembly: GCF_014885135.2. Lineage (NCBI taxonomy): Eukaryota > Metazoa > Chordata > Mammalia > Rodentia > Cricetidae > Alexandromys > Alexandromys fortis. Next base: position 4,291,154 of record NW_026068001.1, read on the forward strand.
GATGATAAACTAATTTTCAAGTCACATACTTTCAAACTATTTGTTTTCAAGTAATTTGAACGCTGACCTAATTGAATTAATAACTGGCTCATCATTGAGGATGCTTTATGATGGTATTTTAGTTTTTAGCATAAGACCTGAAATGGAGTCATTTATTTTAAAGAAACTCTTTGCTTATTTACTTTTATAAACAAATAAGGATTCTTGATTCTTACATTTATAAAGGTAATACAAATTCAATCCTTTAAAAATACCAGATATATGAGCCAGAGATTACATTTTGGTTTGTTTGGTTTTTGTTTTGTTTTTTTGTTTTTGTTTTTGGTTTTTGGTTTTTCAAGACAGGGTTTCTCTGTAGCTTTGGTGCCCATCCTGGAACTAGCTCTTGTGGCCTCGAACTCCCAGAGATCCGCCTGCCTCTGCCTCCCGAGTGCTGGGATTAAAGGCATGCACCACCACCGCCCAGCCCCAGAGATTACATTTTATATGCAAGGCCCTGAATTCCATCCCTAGTACTGTCAAAAAATAATAATATTAGGCGCAGTTTTAGTCTTTCTCATTAACAATTTAATGTATGCACAGCTTTGACATCCATTTTGAAGACTGAGAGTAATCATGGGGAAGGGTTCTGGCCTCTGTACTCTTCTGGTATGTCTGTCCTTCCTTCCTTCCTTCCTTCCTTCCTTCCTTCCTTCCTTCCTTCCTTCCTTCCTTCCTTCCTTCCTTCCTTTCCTCCTCCTTCCCCTCATTCTTCACTGCAAGACAGAAATGTAAAGCCCAGATGCAACATTCTACTACCTCTGAACCACAGACAGGCTACAAATCTAATCACCAATTATAAAAATAAGTGTCAGGGAGTTGTTTTATGACATTCTCCAGACAAAGTATTGTCATCACACTTTGAAATAATAACTCTTGACAAACTGCTTTTAGTACAAGGCTGTAGCTTTGTACTAAATATATAGTATCTATTTGCTATATTATAGTCAAGAAACTCTATGACCCCAGTGAAAATTTAGTAAGGTATATATTTTTCTTGATGTGTTTTCAGTATCTGACAGTTTTAGCACCCTTAATTATTCATTTTCTAGAACAATTTTTAACCAATTACCCATTAATATATTTTATTTACTCAGTTTGAGAACTGGCAGGATTTCCCAACACCAACTGATGCTTCTTGGATTTTTTTTCTTATAATAGATGAGAGTTCATCAATATAACCATTATATGAACTGTACTTGTTATAAGCCTTATCACTACTAGTGTCAGAACAATAACAATGGGAGTTCCTTAGCTTTTAATTTCGAACAGAGCTTGAAATCAAAGAAAATTAAAGAGTTAACTTGATACAGAACTACATTGTTTGATTTTTAAATGCCCTTGAGGAAATGGATAAGGGAAAAAATCATACCACATTTGAATCCTGAAAATAAACAACCTCATCATACACCAGGGCCTAAAATATATACAAGTATGATTTAGAATTGCAAATGGGTCGAGGAAAGAAATAATTCTGCCTGCTTTTATAAGATTTTGTTTTGCATTTGGATAATGTATTTTTCCTATTATAGACTATAATGGATTCTGAACCTGAAGCAAAACCATGGACAACAGTCATATTATTTCATCTTGTGATTGTGGAATAGATATTCCATTTGAAAACTCTCTTTTAGAATCATGTAAATGGAATCTAATGAACTTCATTAATTAAAAGAAAAGAAATAGCATTCGTTAAAGCAAAAACTTTTATACCAAGAACAGATACATATTAGTTAATGATAGGGTTATATTCTAAGAAATGTGTTGCTTGCTATTCCATCTTTATCTGAGCATTCTGAACTACGAGGGCTATGGCATCATAATCTTATGGAATCACTGTCACACATGCAGCTTAGTGTTGACCAAAATGTCATGAGGCATGTAATTGTGTATATTTAATCCCTAAAGTACATAACCTTATATAGTGTAGTTCAGATTCCAATGTCCTTGGGTTTTATAGTCATACAAGAAACCAGATCCTGTCAGATTAAATGAACACGTCTTGTGATGCTATATGGTTTTAACTAGGCACTTGAGAGAATGAACAGTGATCAATAACCATATTCTTTGTTTTTATCTCCCATGTGCTGATTCTTGTTTTTATGCTGAAACTAAATGAAGATTATATTATTATAATCTGTTGTTATGTCTGTGTTTGAAGTTTTGCAGCATAACCTTAATTTGACTATAAATGATATGCTTCTTTCTTTGTCTATACAGAAAATCAAAACAGGAACAAGATGGGGACAAAGCTGGGGATATAATCCAGATTGAAATCTGTCACTTTGGACAACTCATACTAGAACTACAGGTATAGATTTGGAGCTTTATTATGTGTGTGTATGTGGTGTTAGGGATGGAACTCCATTCCTTGAACATGCTAAGCAAGAGTTTGCTACACTGCAATCCTCTCAGCTCTGAGTTTAAAACTTCATTATGATTTATAAAGGATTTCCTATTTTTATTCCCTTCCCCCAGTTTATCCACTCTGCTTATATCTCTATGAAAACCCTAGAAAGGAGCCCTTGATCTCTGTCTTAGCCACTCTTCTATAGCTACTATTCTATTGCCTTGAAGAGACACCTTGATCAAGGCAACTTATAAAGAAAGGGATTTAACTGCAAGATATGATCAGTGTTTCAGAGGGTGAGTCCATGAACACATTGGCAGGGAGCATGGTAGCAGGAAGGCAGACATGATGCTGGAGCTTACATGTTGAGACAATAATGAGAAAGAGAGAGAGAGAGAGAGAGAGAGAGAGAGAGAGAGAGAGAGAGAGAGAGAGAGAG
>NW_026068001.1:4294049-4296874 GCF_014885135.2 Alexandromys fortis
GAGAGAGAGGAGAGGAGAGGAGAGGAGAGGAGAGGAGAGGAGAGGAGAGGAGAGGAGAGAGAGAGCTCAAGGCCCAGTCCCAGTGACAAACCTCCTCCAACAAGGCCAACCTCCTTCAACAAAGTTGAACCTCCTAATCCTTCCCAGACACCTTTCCAAACAGTTTCACAAACTGGAGATCATTATTCAAATACATAAATAAGCCAAATGCTGGAGGCCAATGGAAAGCATTTATCCAGTATAGACAATGTAGGTACAGTAATGTAAAATGGGTGGGAGAATCAGAGTAACGATAAGTCCTACCAATGTAAGGATTGTGAAGATAAATTATTTTACTTCAGTAAAACACACTTCAAGTTCTCCATGATCAAAATTGGAGGGAAGATTGCCATGTTGGAATTTTGTTGGAACATATTTTTGGAATCCATTCTTATGGGGAAATTAAATGAACAGGATTAGGCAGAGGAAGCAGAGGTAGATGAGCAGAGTGTTGTGATTTTGACAAGAGTATGTACCTTTTATACTCCTGTAAAAACCGATCTCTGGCTATAGGCTACCCTGCATTTGTAAAGGAACATGACCTTGGGCAAGGCAGTTTTCTCTATAGTCTGACTCAAATGGTAGAAACAGAGTTTCTTGAAGAAAAGGGATTTTGGGTCCCTTAGAAAAAAATTCTTATGACATCTCTATAAACACATGTTGTAAAGTTTCCTCTAAATTACTCTCTAAGTGATTTGGAATCACTTCTCACATTGACCATAGTGACAAATTGTATCAATGAAGATTACCAGAAAGAAGTTTAGAGTTGATTATGATTCTGGAGCTTTCAAGTGTCACTGTGACCTACTGATCTACATGGTGTCAATATGTCAAACAATTAATAGAGTTTTTAGGGCGAGACCATGATTATTTCTCTAGATTTGCAATTACAGCTGGGAAAGTTGTGTTCAGAATCTGGCAGTATCCCTCTGGCCTCCAGATTCACACCATGAGCAATATAATAGGTATCAAAAACCCTGGAACATCCATTACCTACCAAGATAATAAGTCAAAAGCACTGATGCTTTTTAAAGGCCACTCTAAACACTGTTATTGTCATTAAAAATTGAGAAGGATCTTTTCTCTTACCTCCATTTAATTTGCTTCTGCAACAGACTTCTGAATTTTGGAGACCAACTACAGATGATCACAGAGCTAATTGTATGTTGACCTGTACTTCAACATCTGTACCATATGAGATCCTCTTTAAAACCAAGTCAATATAGGTTGTGAGTCCTCCTGGTCACTCGAGGCTTCTTCTGACTTCTGTGTGATGTTGCCTTCCTAATTTTACTCTATAACAGGGCAAAGGTTCCCCGTCTTGGCTCAGCTGGAGCTATCTTTGGTTTAACCTGCAACTGATGTCCCCTTTTACTATCCCCACCATGGAAACTACTGTGGGAAGCTACGCGTTCCTGTTCTAGAAAATCAGAGTCAAAATGTGCCAGCTCACTGCATATTGTTGGTTTCTGTTAAACTGCTTGCTTGCTCCACTTTACCCTGTAACTTATAACTAGGGCATAGTTTGTCTGTGTTATTTGCCTTTAAAAGCTCCCTATAGGCCAGGTGGTGATGGCATGCCTTTAATCACAGCGCTCAGGAGACAGAGGCAGGTATATCTCTGTGAGATTGAGGCCAGCCTGGTCCACAGAAAGAGTTCCAGGGAATCCAGGGTTACATAGAGAAACCCTGTATCAAACAAAACAAAGCAAAAAACAAACATTTGAGGTTGCTCTGTGAGAAGTGTTTCTCTCTGGATAGTCAACAGCCAGCTTAATACAGACTCTCAAGTCAGACTTTGGCCATGCTGAGGAATCTCTGGGTCTCTACCCTGCAACAACTCTTCGGTCTTACCAGCATTTTTATGACTCAGTTTTATATGGAATCTTTGTTTTGTTTGAAACCTCTAGGGAAGTGTTGTAAGCTGAATTCCTCTGGTGTGGACTAAAATGGAGATTAGCATGCAGAATACTTATTAAACATAGAGAAGTCAGGAAGCATAATTGAGCTGATGAAGAAGTCAGAGTGCAATACAGCGTCAGCCAAAGGCTCAGTCAACCCCACATGGGGTCTAAAGGTAGAATGACTCTTCAGACATTTGCTAAGATGTGGTGAGTAATGCAGGACTTTCCACTACTGTGCTGACAAGTTATTTAATAAGGTTATGTAAGAGGTCTCTGTACCTGAAGCAGTTCCTGAGGGACTCAAAACAGGGACTCTGCTAGAGCCCTGAGCATCTGGGGAAAGAAGTTCTTTATTTTTTTAAATGAAATCTGGATTATGTACAAATCATAAGACCTGTTAAGGAAAGAAGTATGATATAGAGAATAAGATGGGAAAGTTGGTAATAATGTTCCATCCTAGGCAGCTCTTTGTGGGGAGCCTCTCCACTGCCAATCTGATGTCAGTTGGTATTTTACCAACTCAGATGATCAGATCTTTGTGTTTCTCAGCTGTGCAATCTCAGATCTTGTCAGAGAATATATAGAACTGTGTTTATACTCACACGTGGCACAAATTTACTGCAAGCTATGTGATTGCATTAAGTATTCTTTATTTTCTAAATTATTTCAGAGGAAAAGCTTCCATAACAACCTTTTTAAGGTTACTATGAACATCTTCGCTGTCTCAAAACTCTCTGTCTGTTCAACTTTGTAGGGGAAGAAATGAGAGCTAGTGTGAGAAGAGAGAGAAAGGAGGAGGAGGAGGAGGAGGAGGAGGAGGAGGAGGAGGAGGAGAGAGAGAGAGAGAGAGAGAGAGAGAGAGAGAGAGAGAGGGAGAGAGAG
>NW_026068001.1:4296947-4304004 GCF_014885135.2 Alexandromys fortis
TGTTCATATAATTAGACAGGCGCAACAGGTAATTCACTTGGCCATTTTTAGTTGAAGTCCCTTCACTATTTCCTGTATGTGCCTATGCCTTGCCTCATCAGGACTACAGTGTTGCAACCTCACTCTTCAGGAAGAAAGAAGCTCGTTATACTATGTTGGACATGCACGTCCCCTTGCAGACATCTAGAAATAAAACAAAAAAGAACAATAAAGTGAAGTTTTGTCTCTTAGTCTAGCTAGTGTTTCGGCAGTGAAGTGGCCCTTCTGACTTTTCCTTTATATGGAGATCTAGCTCTGACGTTAAAGGGCATACTGCTGGTGCAGCAGACCTGAGTTCAACCGCAGCAGTTCATGGGGAAGTGTTTTAGCTCATGGTTTCCCCAGGTTTCAGTCCATATTCCCTTGCCACATGGATTCTGGGCCTGTGGTGGTGGGGAACATCATAGTGGGAGCATGCATCTATGCCAGAGGCTGCTTACCACATGGCAGGCAGGAAATAGGCGGGGTTAAGGGAATGGCTGCTGGCAGGTGGAAGGGTGGAGTCGGGGAACAAAAGTGCTTGCATGAACTAGCTCCAAGGGTCTTTCCCCCAGTGAACTACTTCCTCTAGTGAGGCCACTCCTGTTAAAGCTCCCAGTAGCTCTCCAAATGGTAGCACCTACCACTTTCTTTTCTTAAATAGAAAAGAAACTAAGTAGCCCTCCTTAAGCATGCGGCTATCTATATTGGTACTGACCACTCCCCCTGAAGCTCAGGTAGCACGTTCTTTGTAAACCTTAAGTCACTTTTTCTTTGTTCTCTTAAGCCAGTCAACAAAGGTGACTGCCCTTCTAAAACTGGTGCAACAGGCTTTTATTTAAACTTGAGTCTTAAAAGGTATTAGGAAATACATTCTTACCAATTCTTTTAAAGAATGAACCATTTTCAAGGGATGCTCAGCATGCACACATTCCAACCCTGGCTTGGAAAGTGATTTAGCATGCTTGCTGGACATTCTCAACTGAACAGCATCTATTTCCCACTCCCTGTGGTTGGAATTCAAGCATTAATAAACACTATAGTCTGAAAACATAAGGATATCTCGACCCTGGGGCTTAGCTTGCAGTCTTGTGAAAGGAGAATTGTTACTGGTAGTTTCTTTCTTCTTCCTGTGCCTCGGCGAGATGGCTCAGAGGTTAAGAGCACTGGCTGCTCTTCCAAAGGTCCTGAGTTCAATTCCCAGCAACCACATGGTGGCTCACAACCATCTGTAATGAGGTCTGGTGCCCTCTTCTGGCCTGCAGGCATACACATAGACAGAATATTGTATATATAATAAATAAATAAATATTAAAAAAAGAAATAATATGAAGACAAAAAATGTATGACAAATATATACAGAGAAGGTATAAGAGAAGTTCAAAGATCTCTGTGTTGCTGTATCCACTTGTAAAAATCTTGTCATTTTATCATCTCAGCCGCTGTCTTACTGTTGCTGTGATGAACACCATCAACTTGGGGAAGAAAGGGCTTATTTATTTGGCTTACATGTTCTAATCATAGTCTATATCATGGCAGAAACAAGCAGGAACCATGGAGAAAGCTTATTACTGGCTAGCTTGGACATTTTTTCCTTCATAAGAACGAAAAGGAGAGGAGTACTTATTGTTATTTTATGTGTATTAGTGTTTACCTGGACCATGTGTATGCCTGGTGCTCACAGATGCCAGAGGAGGGTTTTAGCTTACCCAACTGGAGTTACACATGTTTGGGAGCCCCCATGTAGGTTCTGGAATGCGAGCCCAAGTCCTTTGTCATAGCAGTACATGTTCTAAACTTCTGAGACATCTCTCGAGGCCCCTCATCTACTTCTTTCAGGTCTATTTGTCTAGGGTTGGCACAGCTGGCAGTGTTCTGGGCTCCTCATATCAATCACCTATCAAGAAAATGCCCCACAGACATTTCCACAGGCCAATCTGTGGGAGACAATTTTTAAGGTGAGGGTTCCTCTTCCTAGGTGGCTCTAGTTAGTGTCAACTGGACAAAAACTACCCAGCAGCCCCCATATTTTTCTTCCCCTGACTGCTCCTGAGCATGAGATCTGGAGTTACTCTAATGTCACTCCATTAGAGAAAATTTATTTTCCCTCTCCCAGGAGATATAGGTAGTTCAATTGTTACCCTTTACCCTAATGGCTAGGCATTTGTTCATTCATTCACTTAAAAATAGTAAAATAAAATATAATAAGGCAAAAATATTGCATATAATCAGTAATATAAACCAACAGCAGGAAAAGAGCCTGAGAGGAGACAAAAAAATACACACCCAGGAATTCATAAAAACACTAAACTAGGAGCCACAATATAAGCACAAAGGACCTGGAGCAGACACATGCAGGCCCTCTGCATCCTGATTCAGGTCTCATATGAACTTTGCTCATGCAGATTTATAGGACGTTTTCTTCTTGGTGTCCTCCATCCCCTTTGGCTCTTACCCTCTTTCTGCCTCCTGTTAGGGGTGTTTCCTGAGCTGTGAGGGGAGGCATTTCATGGAGACATCCCATTTAGAGCAAAGTGTTAGTGTTTAAATGTCTCTCACTCTCTGCATAATGTGTGTACTGGGTCTCTGTACTTGTTCCCATCTGTTGCAGGATGAACATAATCTATGATGATGGCTGAGCAAGGCACTAATCCATGAGTATAACAGAATATCATTAGGAGTCATTTTATCACTACATTTTTCATTTCTTTTTATTTAGACCAGTATTATTTGGCTTTACTAGGTCTCTGGGCTAGCTAGTCTCAGGTTCTTGATTACCCAAACATTACTGAGTATGGGTTTTATCTCGTAAAGTGTTTTTTTTTCTTTTTTTTTTTTTAAGTCAAATCAGTTATTGACTGATTACTCCCACAAGCTTTATGCCACCATTACCTTAACATATCTTGGAGGCAAGACAGAATTGTAGATAAAAGGTTTGTGGTTGGCTTGATGTTTGTTTCTCTTTTGATAGCATGCAGAATAACTTCCTGTACCAAACACTCTTGAATGTAGGGATGAAGATTCTATGTAGGCACCAGCAAAACATCTCCGTATTCAAGGAGTTGTATAGATGTTCTCTTCAGCAATGGGACCTTGCTGACAATATCTGGAGAGAAAACTATAAATTTGGCAATAGTCTGGGTTGTTTGGGGATTACCATTGGGCCCATTTGGCACAACTCAATTAGTTGTAACAAAATCCTAGTGTTGGAAGCTTCTTTGGTGATACAGCAAGGCAGTTGGTACTCTGACTTCCCCACTGTTCGGTGATTTCATTTAGATCTCCTTCATATATGCATATATTTTAGGAAGTTTCTATTGTATCAGGTTTCCACACTATCCCTCAAATGGTCCTTAATTTTAGCTGACTCACCCCACATTCCATTTCACAACTCCCTCTCTTTCCCCACTTCCCACTTTATTCTCTGGCTGAAGCCGCCTACTTCCATCCATACCTACCTATTCTAGTTCCCTTTCCCAGTGCATGTTTCTTATTATTCTAGCACTGGAGTGCTATCAGAACAGACGCTGGAATTAATAGAGGTAATAGAAGTACATCCTGAAAACCCAGAAGTACTGAAACATCTAGCAATAACCCCTCCAAAAGGTTGTTTTCTATATGTATCATCAGACAATGTACAAATAATCTTGGTATGAACTGTTGCCAGCAAGCTGGAATGCAACTTTCTAAAAATAAGTCAATAAAAATACTGTTTTAGCTGTTCTTAAAAAAGACAACGTGAAAACAATAATATCTGTAAATATGTATTGTGCTGGCAAGCTTGCTGTCAACTTGACATAAGCTGTAGTTTTGGAAGAGGAAACTCCAATTGAGAAAATGCACCTCCAAAATTAGTGTGCAAGCAAAACTGTGGGCCTCCCTCACTGTGCGCATTGGCATTCCTGGGCTGGTGGGATTTAGTGCTATAAGAAAGCAGGTTTGGCAAAACATGGAGAGAAAGCCAGTAAACAGCATACTCCTGCCTCCAGGTTCCTGTTCTGTTTGAATTCCTGCCCTGACTTCCATTCAGTGACCCAGAATACATAAGCCAAATGTATTCTGCTAAAGACTTTCCTCCCCTAACTGCTTTTGGTCATGGTGTCTGATCACAGCAATAGAAATCCTAACTAAGACATAAATTGACATGAGGTTTTGAGGTATTGCTGTGATGGATCTGACCCTATTTGGGGGAGGATTGTGGAAGGATTTTGGTGCTGTGGGAATTCATTCAGCCAATAACCTTTTAGATACCAGCCCATTAGGGGATGGTGATCAAAACAGCTTTATTTACGAACCAATAAAAGCAACACATGTACAAAAGGACATCCCATATAATTTTGGAACTTTGGGCTGGAAATGTCATTGAGTGTTTAGAGAATTCAGTGAGTTATTCTGTAGAAGCTTGGAAGATAAGTATTTCGAGAGAAATGAAAACAATTGAGGGCTTGCTTCTGAAGTTTCAGAAGGGCATTTGAGAGGGCCTTACAGACTCTTACTTGTTTGGGATGTTTGATATTTTGAATTAAGAACCACTAACATGAAACCTTTGCTTTGTTGGAAGAATTGACTCTGTTCGGCTGAGGCTGAAGTGAAGATAGCAGCATTACTGAGGCCAAGTCTTCTGGCAAATGTTTCTTTGGTTAGCACACAAGAGCTCTGTTCAAGAAGGGCCGAGGAAACTGAACTTGATAGTTTAAGATTTGCCCAGGTGGTACTGGATTTGAAGGTATGAAATTGGGTAATGGGAAGCTGCTGCGGCTTGGTACTGTGTACCAATCACTGTGTGATTGATTTGGGAGAGCCTAGCTCAGTCTGGATGATTATACCCTTAGGCAAGTGGTTCTGGTTGCTATAAGAAAGTTGGTTGGGCCAGCAAATTACAAGAAACAAGCCAGTAAGCAGTACTTCTCCATGAATGCTACGTCAAATTCTGTCCCCAAGTTCCTACCTTGAGCTCCTATCTGACTTCCTTTAGAGATGAACTACAAGCTATAAAATGAAATAAACTCTCCCCCCCATGTGTTTTTGATCATGGTGTTTACCACAGTACTAGAAATCCTAACGCGCACGTGCGCGCGCGCGCGCGCACACACACACACACACACACACACACACACACACACTTCCGAAATTCTCATGAGACAATTTATAAACAAATAAATCTGCCTCATTTGATAATATCTCTTTATAGTGTAGTTATATCAAAAGAAAGTCCTGTTACTGGCTCAGCTTACCTTATCAAGCTAGCAAAAATAGGAAAACAGCCTGCAACAGATCTTAGTCTGTTTGTAGTTTCAACACTGACTTTTTCTTTAGTTAACTGTGAAAATACTTCATCCACAATTTGTTCAACACTTTGAAGGGCCTTCAGATCATTTTCAGATTTTTCATGTTGCTTGCAAAGTTTTTGTTAATTATCCCCTTAAATACTTAAGATGTTCAGGATTTGGGTTCTATCAGCTTCAATTTTCTACCTTAATGGGAAGCCATTGCTCATAGGGGATGCTGAAAATGTTCAATACCTTAGCTTTTTATTTCCTTTCTTCTTTTTGAGACAGTCTCATATAGCCCAAGCTAGTTTTGAACAGTGTAGCAGAGGCAAACTTTGCATTTTGATCCCTTTGCCTCTACTATTTATGTGCTGGGATGACAGGTGTGTTCCTCTAATTTTAGCATATTATTGAACCATCTGAGAGAATGCTGGATGCTTTACTATTACTGCTACCTATTAATGTAATATTATAAGAATTTTTACTATGCTGGATTTTTAAATTTTGAAAGTGCATTGTTATATAGGAAAATGTGCTTATTCTTAGGTAATGAACTTGCAAGTATTTGCTCTACATTTCATATTACCATTCTACAAATTGCCTCAGTTATGTACATATAATTTTTTTGGTTCTGGAAGTTGAACCTAGGGCCTCATACATTCTCAACAAGTGCTCCATCACTATACTATACACCCAGACCAATTTTCATCTTTTATTTTGAGACAGGGCCTCTCTAAGTCTCTTAGTACTGGTCATGAACTCACTATGTATCCCAGGCTGTTCTTGATTCTCCTGCCTATGCTTCCCTAGCAACTAGGATTTTAGGATTGTGCTTCCATGCTTGATTTGGTATAGGTTATTTTTAGATATATTTATTGCATTTTATGTATATGCATGTCTCACCTGCATGTATGTGTGTGCATTGAGGTCCCTTGGAACTGAAGTTATTGACGGTTTTGAGCCACCATGTGAGTGCTGGAAATTGAACCTGGCTACTCTGCAAGAACAACAAGTGATCTATCTGCTGAGCCATTGTTCCAGTCCTAGTAATAGTGTTTCTGAGTACAACTTTTTTCATACATAAGAAACCCAAGATTATGAATGCCCTGAGTTATCATGCTCCCTTTGTTTCCTATAATATGGAACATTTTTCTCAGGGCTTTTGTTTTTCAGGCTACTGATGTTTTCATAGAATATAGGTCAATTATTTTGTAGAATGTCCTACAGTATACTGGTAAATGTTTCACAGACGTCTCCCTGAGAGAAAACAAAAGTCCTGCTGTTTTCTATTTGCTAATATTCCAGTGTGAATATTCCCACTATGGCTGATGCCAAGTTGATGTGGGAGTGTCATATATCAATCTGTTGATTTCATTGGTTAAGTTATAATAAACCAGCTGCTTGGCCTCATGGCTGGAACATAGATGGGAGGAGTGAACAGAATAGAATTCTGGGTGGAAGAGGAAGTGAGGTCAGACTCTGCTCTGCTTCCGGAGAGACCCGACAGCTCTGCTGGAGCAGAGACGCCATGCTCAGCTCTCCCAGGCAGCTGCAACCCACGATGGACTTAGGCTAGAATCTTCCCGGTAAGCGCACCTTGGGGTGCTTACACACACCATTAGAAATGGGCTAGTCCAGGTGCGAGAATTGGCCTGTAAGGGCTAGAGTTCATGGGCCAAGCAGTTCTTTAAATGAATACAGTTTGTGTGTTGTTATTTCGGGCATAAGCTAGCCAAGCGGCCGGGGTGTTGGGGACGCAGCCCCGCCGC
>NW_026068001.1:4306262-4463152 GCF_014885135.2 Alexandromys fortis
GATGTGGGAGTGTCATATATCAATCTGTTGATTTCATTGGTTAAGTTATAATAAACCAGCTGCTTGGCCTCATGGCTGGAACATAGATGGGAGGAGTAAACAGAATAGAATTCTGGGCGGAAGAGGAAGTGAGGTCAGACTCTGCTCTGCTTCCGGAGAGACCCGACAGCTCTGCTGGAGCAGAGACGCCATGCTCAGCTCTCCCAGGCAGCTGCAACCCACGATGGACTTAGGCTAGAATCTTCCCGGTAAGCGCACCTTGGGGTGCTTACACACACCATTAGAAATGGGCTAGTCCAGGTGCGAGAATTGGCCTGTAAGGGCTAGAGTTCATGGGCCAAGCAGTTCTTTAAATGAATACAGTTTGTGTGTTGTTATTTCGGGCATAAGCTAGCCAAGCGGCCGGGGTGTTGGGGACGCAGCCCCGCCGCTCCTAATTCAACACCAAGTTACCAATGTGATGTTCCTGAATGCTCTATTGGAATGATCTGTACTCTGTGAGACAATTATACAAGCCACCTCTAGTTCCTCATTAAATGTTCTGCAATTTGTTTTTTTTTTTTTGTGCTGGATTTTCATGAATAGTACAAAAATAGTAATGAAGTAATGATATGTGCTTATTAGAACATCATATTAAGAGGAACTTGAAATCATTTTATAATCTGAGATTATTTTGTAGTGAAAAATGATACATATGTACTTACTTTAGGGTGAATGTATATGTTTAGTGGGATATAGTTCCCTTTAGGTATGTGAAATGGATTGATATGGGGACATTCTGGTTAAAAAAGAAGCCAGATCCTCAAAGTTCCATCCTTCCCATATGATGCCTTTTTCATTTGAAAATTATAATAAAATCAAGAGTCATAGGACTCATGTAGACTATAAACTCCAAATAGATAAATTAAGGTTGGAAAACTCTGCATACACAAACACAGTTTAGTTAGAGAAAATGTAACTCTTGTGGAAGCATATTCAGAATGGCTATGCAGACAAAGAATTGAAATCACAGAAGCCTCACCACTAGACTCCAGCTGGGTAGTAAGATAGTCAGGTGCTCTGAAGTAAGTTGGGTGTAATGGTAGTCAGGAGATGTGTGTCTTAGATTGTAGCATTTCCTTAACAGAGCTGGAAACACGTATTGGGATCATTCTAGAGAGAGCTGATCACCAGAAGAAATGGTGGACAAAATAAAATGGAAGGAAAGCAATATAAGGTGTTGTGATTAGAAGTTTACTAGTCTAAGACAAGAAGACTTAATCTTACTAAGGACTTCTGGGAGCCTGTGCAGAATATGTTTTTGATTTGTTTTACTTGAGACGGAAAATTTGCTATTTATCTGCCAATTACCACTCATCATTGGCATCCGACTCCTTAGAACTTCTAGCCTGTCTTCTAGCTGAAGCTTAGCTGTGTAACACAGAGAAAAATCCATTTGTGATATGGAATATGACAACATGTACAGGAATGATTAAAGTGACAGAAATATTAGTGGGTAACCAACAGCGTGTGCTTCAAGGTGTGGTGGTATGAACAAGAATGGCTCCCATAGGTTCATATATCTGAAGGCTTAGTCATCAGGAGTAGCACATCAGGTGGGAAGGATTAGGAGGTTTGACCTTGTTGGAGCAGGTCTGGAGTTGTTGAAGGAAGTGGGATGGACTTTGAGGTTTCAATTGCCTATGTCAGGCCCAGTGGCTCTCACTTTCTGCTGCCTGTAGTTCCTGATGTAGAACTCTCAGCTACTTCTCCAGTTAGCCCGACTGCCTGCATACCTCTACATTCCCTGCCATGATCATAATGGATAAAATCTCTCCCCATCCTGAGTGGATTCAAGTTACATCCTTCAAATTGCCCATATAATCCACAAACTAACCCTCCTCAGGTCAAAATTCACTCCCTTTCAGCTTTGGGTGAAACATTCCCATCTGAGTCATTTGATCTTCTGAATAGCTGATGAGGAGGTAAATGACACAGTCTAGAAGTAAAGGGGAGTTAGTTTTCTGTGGAACAAACCAACTCTAAAGCAACGCAGAGTCGTTAAACAGCTAATCATTAGGATAAATCCCTTTTCTTTTCTCCTTTCCATGGCCTACTCTGATATGGTTTCCTGAGGATTCTTAGCACAAGAGATGTATGTGTTCTGGGCCCTGCTGTGTGATTTCTTGGCTTATCATCAGGTTGTGGGCAGCACTGAAATGAATCACGTCACTTATCTTTCCTTATCTCCTTGTTTTGCTTTCTCAGTCTCCCTGTCATGTACTTGCAGTCCCATTCTTCCCCTCCTTATCTGGAGTTATGTTTTTTAGAACACTGATACTGCACCTACCCCCTTGCTAGGGGTGGATCTATAAAAGGAAGTTAGATTTCTTGAATCTTATCTACCACAAAAGGGTATGAACAAAGGTTCTGGCAGTTATTATTAATTTACTTGGGTGTTAAGAGATAATCATGAAACTTATGTGTAACTTATTTCCCTTTTCATGTAATATTATTGCAATTAAGTAGTAAGTGCTTCAAGATGGAAATTATTCTGACTGATTTCTACTCAAAGATTGTGTTTTTCTACCCCAAAAGATTCCTACTAATTCTGTTAAATCCACAGACAGGCAAATAATACAACCACTAGGCTCTGGCATGGTAAATTAGATTCTGAATGGAGATAAGTTTTTATTTTCAGAGGACATAGAATTAAAATTATTCCTAAAGGTTACATGTTATGGACAGGAGGATTAATGACTCATTGCATTTATGTCTGTGCAGCATGTTGACCTAAATGCACTATTGGGACATGTCTCCCTCTATAGTTGCTTAACTCAGATATATTTTTAAATACATAAACTTACGTATTAGAGATCAGTTTCTCCTCATTGAATTTTTTCCTATTTCTTCAAGTGTAGTATAATTAGACTTAATTTAACTATGGGGACAACAAATATATGGGTCAATAACTCACCAATCTGTAATTCTGGCTTCGGGAGAAAAGGGAAGTTTTGGAATCATTGACTCTTGATTCTGTGGGACAGTACTTTTTATTTCCAATTTGGTCTGTTCTCAAAAGTAGAGAGATCAGGTAAGGCTTCCATAGACTAACTCAGATTATTCTGCTACCTTGTCTTAAAAAACAAACAAACAAACAAAAAAAACGCTGTCTCGAAAAAGCAAAAAAATAATTAATTTTTTTTTCATTCTACATAACCATCCCAGTTCCCTCTTCCTTCTCTCCTTCCTCTCCCCCCTCCCCGCCATTTTTCCCTCACAGCACTACCCATCCATTCCTCAGAGAAGATAAGGCTTCCCATGGGGAGTCAACAAAGTTTGGCACATCACTTTGATGCAGGAACAAGGCACTCCCCCATATATCTAGACTGAACAAGGTATGGTATCCCTCCAAAAAGCCAGGTCAGGCACTAGGGAGAAATCCTGGTCCCATTGCCAGTGGCCCCACAGACTTCCCCAGTCATACAACTGTCACGCACATTCAGATACCCTAGTTTGGGCCCATGAAGATTACTCTGCTATCAGTCCAGAGTCAGTGGGCTGTTTCTATGGGTATCCCCATCATGGTCTTGACCTCTTTGCTCATATTATTGCTTCTCTGTCTCTTAAACTGTTCTTAGCTGTGGATCTCTGCATCTGCTTCCATCAGTTACTTGTTGAAAGTTCTATGATGACAATTAAGATAGTCATCAACTTGATTACAGGAGAAGGCCAGTTCAGGCACCCTATCCATTATTGTTTAAGGTCTTAGCTGGGGTCATCCTTGTACATTCCTGGGAATTTCTCTGGTGCCAGGTTTCTCATTAGTCCCATTACGGCTTTCTCTTTCTTTTTCTTTTGTGTTTCGGTGGAATGTTTTGTAGATGTCTGTTAAGTCCATTTGAGTCATGACATATGTTAGTTTTCTTTGTTAAGTTTCTGTCTGGCAGTCCTGTCATTGGTGCAAATGGGGTGTTGAAGTCTCCCACTATTAGTGTGTGGGGTTTGATGAACGATTTAAGCTTTAGCAATGTTTCTTTTACACCTGTGGGTGCTCTTGTATTTGTGGCATATATGTTCAAAATTGAGACTTTATCTTGATGGATTTTTTCCTGTGATGAGTATGGAGTGTCCTTCTCCATCTCTTTTGGTTAATTTTAGTTTGAAATCTATTTTTGTTAGATATTAGGATAGCAACATCAGTTTTTTTTTTCCTTAGGTTCATTTGATTGGAAATTCTTTTTGTAAAGGTTGGCCCTTTACTCTGAGGTCTGTCTTTGAGGTTGAAGTGCATTTCTTGTTTGCAGAAGAAAGATGGATCCTGTTTTAATATTCATTCTGTTAGCCTGTGTCTTTTTATAGGTGAATTGAGTCTATTGATATTATGAGATATTAATGACCAGTTATTGTTAGTTCCTGTTATTTTTTATAGATAGATAGTATTAATGTATTTCCCCTCTTTGGGGTTTGTTATTGTGAGGTTATTTGTTTTCATGGATACAGCTAACTTTCCTGGTTTGAAGTTGACCTTCTTGTACTTTCTGTAATACTGGATTTGTGGATAGTTATTTTTTAAATCTGGTTTTGTCATGGAATATCTTGTTGTTTTCCATCTATGGTAATTGAAAACTTTGCTTGTTATTGTAGTCTGGGCTTGCATCCATGTTTTTTAAATGTCCATAGCACATCTATCCAGGGCTTTCTTGCTTTCAGAATTTCCATTCAGAAGTCATGTGTAAGTCTGATAGGCCTGATTTTATATGTTACTTAGCCTTTTTCCTTTATAGTTCTTGATATTCATTCTTTATTCTGTATGTTTAGTATTTTGATTATTATATGGCAAGGGAACTTTGTTTTTTAGTCCAGTCTTTCTGGTGTTCTGTAGTAAGTGTCTTGTACCTTGATAGTCATATCCTTCCGTATGTAGGGAAAGTTTTCTTCTATGATTTTATTGAATAAATTTTCTCTGCCTTTGAGCTAGAGTTCTCCTCCTCCTTCTATCCTTAGTATTCTTAAGTTTGAACTTTTCTTGGTGTCCCAGATTTCCTGGATGTTTTGGGTTAAGAATTTGTTAAATTTAGCATTTTTCTTTCACTGATGAATCTATTTCCTCTATTATAGCTTCAACTCCTGAGAGTTTTTCTTCCATCTCTTGTATTCTGTTGGTTATGCTTTCATCTGTAGTTTCTGTTTGTTTATCCAGCTTTTCCATTTCCACAATTCACCAAGTTTGTGTTTTCTTTTTTACTCTATTTCAATTTTCATGTCTTAAACTATTTGAACTTTTTGCTTTACCTGTTAGTTTTTTTCTTTTTGTTTGGCTTTCTTTAAAGAGATTTCCTCTAGGTTTTGTTTGTTTTTTTTCATCCATTTCTTTATGAGACTTTTTCATTTCCTCTTTAAGGGTCCCTATCATCTTCATAAAGTTATATTTAACTTCGTTTTCTTCTGTTTCTTCTGAGTTAGGATGTTCAGTTCTTTCTGTTGTAGGACCACTACATATTCCTAGTTAGCTTATACGTCTTAAATTAACCCATGTCTTTTAATCTATATATTGACATGAGAATGCGATTTACCAGTAAGGTTCTTGCGTCTTTCTTCTTTAGCAGTGATATGATGTCTTTTTTGACTCTGCCAACTCTCTCTGTCTCTGTTCAGATTTCCTGCCTGGCTTTATTTTGCCCAGCCATAGACCAAAGCAGCTTTTTTATTAATAAATGATAATAATACATATTGACAGCATACAGAGGGAAATCCCACATCACCAGAGAACCACTGAGGATACAGGAGATGGGTGGTGTTGGGGGCTGAGTGGGACTTATGGATTACATGATCCAAGGTGTAGGGGCAGCCTGCCTCCAGGAGACTTGTCCACTGGCTGGCTTGCCACATTGTCTTAAAGTGTTTCATGGTCAGATTTTCTCAATAGTTCTCTGTTTTTCAAGATTCCTAACACTATAGTCACATTTGATCTTCCCATGGTGCTACACTTCCTGCTGTGACTCTCAGATGTCTAATAAGAAAATAATGAACAGTCAAACATAATGACCAGACAGAATGTTCTTGTTTTGAGGTAGCATTTTTATAATTGGTGCAATTTTACCTGAAATACAGCAATGAAATATTTTTTTAATTATATTACTTTTCACTTACAATAACAGGTACATACTTGTACTTTTACTGACTGACAGAAATTTAGCATATAAATCTTCACAAGTAGATTTTCATTCCCGGTTTTACAGTTATTATATTTATTATAAAAGAGTACTCAGTTGGTAATAATAAATCTAAAAGAATAGCATGGCTTTTTAATAATAGAAGGGTTATTTAAAGAGGCCAGAAATGGTGATTTAGCTGTTCAACATTTCAAAGTCTAAGGTATTAGGGAATATTTGATTTGGGCTAAATATCAAAGCTCAAGTCAAGTTTCAGATGTCCCTAAGTTCTGCTTCTGCTAATTTTTTAGTAGAAAATTTGGTAAATTACTTTAAAGATGTAATTTTCTTTAGGAAATGTGCAAGGGTATTCATCAGATTTATAGTACCTTTAATATGTAATAGTGTTTGGTTTGTCTTCTTTTTTCTTTCTTGTCCCTTGTCAAGGAGAAAACAAACCTCACACAATGGGAGAATATGCACATTTACCAAAAATTCCTCTTTGTTTTCAATGTTAAGTATGTTTATTATGAAAAATATAAGAAATGAAGGATAGCAACACACGCTAGATAAATATGGCAGATACTTTGCACCCCACATTGGAACAGTGAGTAGTTTTGCATGATAAGAAGACAAAGCAACCCTGACTTCTCAGCATACCAAACTATTGTGAGGACTTTAAAGAAAGCACAAAGGGAAACATTAAAGTAAAGAGCTATTAAGTCTTTGAAGTTCTGTGAAGGCTGAAACCATACTTTCTGTTTCCATTATGATTTAGTGTTGGACAAATCAAATAACTCAATTAGCTTAGTTCCTATGTCTAACTGAAGAACTACCCTGGTCTAAAGAAAACTCAAAAGAAATAGCATATTGCAATGTTTTCTTCACTTTCACACTACCGTTTTCTGATCACTTACTGACTAATCATTTGTTATAAAAAAATTTTTAAAGGCTATTTTTTTATTAACCTTCTGCACTAGGACATAATAATCCATGCTAAAACTCAAAGTAGAGTCAGTCGTGCTAACCTTCTACACCATCAAGTCAAAACTAAGCTATGTATCTGGTTAGAGAGTGAACAGCCAGATTTCCCAAACTGAATGGCTGGTTTCAATTTGCATGATAATGAAGTTCTCTCAGTCATTCTGCTTATACTTAAGATACCTGAAGAAAACTGATGTTAACCAATCAATTTTCTATTATTCCATTTTTTCATCTCCTGAAAAGAAAAATAATTTTGAAATGATGAGTCTGATGATTAAGGATGTTTTTCAGTGGCAGACTCATTGACTTGCAACTATGTATAAGGTCCTGGGCTCCAGCTCCAGCATGCTGCACTGTGTGTGTGTGTGTGTGTGTGTGTGTGTGTGTGTGTGTGTGTATCTGGCGAAGGAGAGATTAATCTACTTTTTGTCTTTTTTTCTATTTGTTTAGACTAAATTTCTCCAATTTTGTCCTTTGATATATAAATTCCTTTAACAAATATTTGAGTGTGTCCAATATGACACTTGCCATAACAATATGAATCAAACTTGATCTTTGCCTGAGTGTATAAGTCAAATCTGTGTCTTTCCAGCTTAATTTTGAGAATCAAATTACAACATGCAGAGGACAAATACAGTCCTCTCAAATAATTTTTTCTCTTCAAGAAACAATATTACTCATATCCTTGTAAACTGTTTTATGTTCTTTAGAAGAATAATAATTCTAATAGATTCAGCACCCCAAACTAAGGTTCTGTTTATAGTGTTTTTAACAGGCACAAAAGTAAGGAGTTCTGAAATAGGGGCGTTTTTAGGTTCTTCTGTCCTCTACTCACAATGTCATGTACTTAATATACTCATTTTAGATACAGAATGAAAATAAATGTTACAGATAGATTCATGTAAAAAAAAAACTCAGTGATTTTTTTAATCCTTTACAAATTCTTATCTTCAGGGTAGCATATTCTGTACAGATTGATCATGCATGAAAAAGAACTGTTTACAGAACCATCTCTATGGTTTTTCTTTGCTGCAGTTATTATATAAAAACATTTTTTAAACAGCAGTCTCCTTATATTGATAGCTTTCATCTTGATTCTTAGATCTTCTCATATGAAAATCCATTTTCAAGGAACTGTAATTTTTTGAAACCAAGATGCATAAGGGGGAGATTATTTTGGAGAAAGAGGTAATTTAAATTCTCTCTTTATTAGTCAGAGCCCAAATGGGAAATGACTCTCTTGAATTGGGATAATTTGAGGGAGAATAAATAAAGGCACCATTTATAAAGATGTAGACGAGATATGGTAACTATGAAAGGTATTTCAAGAACTGGTAACTACAAATACTATTATTGCCAAGCTGGAAGGGAGATAAAAAGCACCAGGCAAGAATCTTATAGAGATGCTTACCTTGCTTGAGGAACCCATTTAACTCAAGATAGACTGCAGGGAGGGGTTCATATTAAAAATATATATAGAGAGGTATATAGAAATAAACACCCCAAGCTGTCTTTATTTTCTTTCTGATCTACCACCATGGGATCTCATTAGCCAAACCCAACTGGAAGCCTAGGAATAAGGTAGATGTTAATATAGTTTATACAGATAAGGGTTTCAAAGGAGACTAGGTGGAGAAAGCTATAGCATACATCTGGGGGTGGATGCGCAAATGATATACTTTCCCTGCTAGTTAGAAACCAAGACTCTTAAACGTCAACCAGAAGAGGTGATTACAAAGGCTTCTTTTTCCTTGAGCCATGTCTCCAATTTTGTAACTTATGCATGTCCTTGTGAAGCTCATTTGATGTAGTCTTAGGCTCAAGTAGGTGTGAATTAAGCAGAATAAAAGCTTTGTCTTTACTGAACCTACATATTGGTGGCTAGTTTTCCTACCAGGAGTCACTTGGTAGTAAAGCAGTCATTCAAAGTAGAAATTTGAAAAAGGAAATCTTATGGGAAAGCCTTCTTGAGTTTTAAGCTATCAACTAGCCATATTCTGGACTATCAGCTATACTTTCTCTTTAAATGTCTCCAGTGTTTCTCCCCACATCTACTGTCAACCAGAAAAAATAAGTAGATTTTCTTCCTCTCTATTTCCTTCCACATCTGTTCTTCTCTCTCTTGTGTAGTCAGGATTCATTTAAAGTATTTTACTTTCTGATTCCCCATGCTTTAGGTTTGCAACCACCTTAGTATTTTCTTTGATTCCAGAAATTTATATGAAAAGACTTTGAAAGACATCACAAGGGGAGGTCCTTTGGTGGATTTTTCATTTATTCAGTTGGGAATTGGTGCTGAATTCAGGTTATAAGAAAGTGTCACTGACAGATAAAAGCTCAAAGTCAGTGTTCATTTTGTGCATAGTAGCCAAGAGAGAAAATATATCAACTCACTTGATGAATAGATAAAAAGTATTGGTGGAACCATTAGGCTGGAATAAGAATTTAGGTTCACCAAAAGCAGGGACACTGTCTTTAAGATTGTTCAAAATGTCTAAAGGTTGAATGTTGACATTGAAGTGGTTAATAGACCTGCCTTCTGCTTCTGTTTTCATTCTTCTACAAAGGTAGAATAGATAGTTATTGATGACTTAGCTTTGATGGCCTCCTCTGTTAGTATTTCTTACTATTACCTTTATTCTTCATTTTCTTTAGCACTGATAGATATTAA
Organism: Alexandromys fortis; assembly: GCF_014885135.2. NCBI lineage: Eukaryota > Metazoa > Chordata > Mammalia > Rodentia > Cricetidae > Alexandromys > Alexandromys fortis. The sequence continues at coordinate 4,316,052 of NW_026068001.1, forward strand.
ATGCATCTATCCTATTTTAAAATAACAGGCCCATTTGTACTAACTTTTCTAAATGTAGCCTTTCTTTTGATATTTATTCACACTAAAGAAAAAACTAATTTGTGTGTGTGTGTGTGTGTGTGTGTGTGTGTGTGTAAGTGAAAAGATATTTTGTCCCTTTTTGGTTTGTTTTTTGTTTTTACATAGATCTTGTGTCTGGAATTCAGTGTGGAGTACAACTCGATTAGCCTTGAACTCATCACAAGATCCTTCTGCCTCAGCCTCCAGTTTCAGGGATTCTAGGTATGTGCTACTGTGCTCAGCCTTCATGTATGTTAGTTGATCTGTTCTATCATCTGCACAGGTTTTGCTGGGGAAATGGCTTATAAACTGAAAGATTTGTACTCACTGGGGTACAGATACCATCATATGTTATTTGTTTCACTGTAGATGAGGTTTCTTGTCTTGGAGTGCAAAGAGAACTATATGCTATAGACATAATGTGTGATCCAATAAAGGACAGCCCTATTAATTTTTCAGGAATATATAACAAAATGTACTAGGAGTTTTGAGTAACAGAGAATTACTGTATTGTGATTCTAGGAACTGGTAAACATCAAAGTATTGGCAGTGTTTCCATCTCTTTGAAAAATGTTAGAGCAAAATGTTTTAGATCCCTTTCGTGACTAATGGTGGTTATGTTACTTGTGTTAGTATAACTCCAGTCTTTATAAAGTATATGTATGTATATGTGTGTGTGTGTGTGTTTAGTGGTGTGTGCTTACCTGCATATGGAATGCAGAGGTTGGCGCTGTCTTCCTCATTTTCTCTACAACTTCTCTTTTTTTTCCTTTTTTTTATTTATTAAAGATTTCTGTCTCTTCCCCACCGCCGCCTCCCCTTTCCCTCCCCCTCCCCCAATCAAGTCCCCCCCCCTCGTCAGCCNCAGGGTTCTCTGCCCTGTGGGAAGTTCAAGGACCACCCACCTCCATCCATGTCTAGTAAGGTGAGCATCCAAACTGCCTAGGCTTCCACAAAGCCAATACGTGCAGTAGGATCAAAAACCCATTGCCATTGTTCTTGAGGTCTCAGTAGTCCTCATTGTCCGCTATGTTCAGTGAGACCGGTTTTAACCCAGGCTTTTTCAGACCCAGGCTTGCTGGCCTTGGTGAGTTCCCGATAGAACATCCCTATTGTCTCAGTGTGTGGGTGCACCCCTCGCAGTCCTGAGTTCCTTGCTAGTGCTCTCTCTCCTTCTGCTCCTGATTTAAGAAGCCAAATCAATGCTAGTATGGTGGTACATGCTTTAATCCCACCCAGGAAGGTCTGGAGGTTTGAGGCCTGCTTGGTCTACATAGTGAGTTGCAGTTCAGCCATGCCTGCATAGTGAGTCCCTTATAATTGTATGGCTTTTGTTTTGCTCAGAAAACAACAACAAAAAAAAAAACTAACAAAACAAAAGCCAATTATAAGATTGCTTTGCTTATGGATGACTCTACCATGGAGCGTGTATACTTCAGTCCCTCAATATCCATGGCCCTATATTTGGTTTCCTCTGAAAGCTTACCAAATACAAACTGTAAACCATTGGAAAACTTCCTATTCAGAGAACCTTTCTTGTGCTGCTGTTGTTTCTCCTTTCTAATAGTATATTGAAAACTCAGAGGAAGGCAGTAAGTTTGACAAAATTGACAACACCCCCCAAAATTTATTTTATTTCTTTCAGGGAGGAATAGGTCTCATACTTTTCTATTGTCACTGTCAGTGCTTCCCTAGCATACATGTAGCCCTGGGTTTGATCTTACACTGCATAAAACCCCTTTTTTTCATTTATATCTAAAAAAGAAAAAAGAAAACAACTAATGCATATATTTCTAAAATACCAAATATCAAAAACCTATTTGCTACTTCCCCTATTATATAATTTCCAGGATCTAAAAGACTGTCATTGAACCACTCTGGACCTCAGGTTTTCTTCAACATAAGGAAGTGGGAACATATGAAACCTTCAAACTTTCATAATAATATTTCCAGACAGAGACTGCACTTTCATTTTTCAGCCACCTAGACTCAAATAACCAAACAGAAACTATACTATTTACAACACTGTAAATAGTACAACATATTCCTAGCTAGCTCTTACATCTTAAATTAACCCCTTTCTATTAACCTATGTATCACCATGAGACTCTAGCTTACTGGTCATGTTCTGGCATCTTTCTCCTTTGGTGGCAACATGGCATCTTCTCAACTTCACCTATTTTCTTTCTATATATCTGTTTGGATTTCTTATATGACTTTATTTTGCTAAGCCATTGACCAAAAAGCTTTATTTATCAACCAATAAAAGCAACTCACATACAGAAGGACATTCCACATCAAATATTCTATCTTTTCTTTATGCAGAAAGTCCTGGGGAATCCCACTCTTTTCTTTTGCTTGGTTTTGAGACATTCAACTAGAGATCACCTTCAATTTAAGCAAAGCATTTGGGTCAGTATCAGAAGGCTCAAATGTGACTGGCTACTCGGTACAGGTATAAACGTGAGAACATATCTTCTCTTGTCCAATTTGCAAGGTCTAATTCTAAGAAGAGCATTTCCAAGTTCCCCAGGCTGCCTTTCTTAGCAAAAACTGCCCGAATCTGCTTTCTAGCCATGCCTTTTAAGACCTAATCACGTAGGGCACAAGGGAAGTGACCTGGGCCCCTCAAAGAAAAGTAGTCTTTCACAACCCTGACTTCAGTATGTTTCAGTGGTCCTTTGTTATGAAGGTGACTTCCAGGCCTAACTGAATGTGACTTTTTAATTTTTTTAATGAAACACTTCCAGAACCTTATTCTCTGGACCCAACTTTAGGCAAATTGGCATGGGTAGCACTTATTATAGTGAGTTATATTTGCTAAGTTGTAGCTAAGAAAAATGAAATCTGTCTCAAACCTGGCATAAACTTTTAACCTTTCCCGAGTCCCAGGACGGTGTGCTCCTTCTAGTTTTCCAGAATTTTAGGTTCCTTCCCACTGTGTCCACCTACAGTTGGTGGCTTTGTTGTGTTGTTTAATCTCTAACTGCTCTGGACCATTTCTGGAGTGAGTAGCACAGCATTATGAGAGACGAAAAAAGAGGGAGAGATATGGAGCAAAGATAAAAGAGCTTCTTTTCACCTTGAATTTTATTTCAACAAATGCCCTCTTTTACAACTACCTTCTCCTTCTCTTATTTCAGGATAGGATGGTAAATGACATTTTAATATTTGATATACAAAAATCTTTTTTAAAAACCACAATATGAATTATGTATTATAGCTTCTGACATGCAACACTGAGTTTTCATAATGAAAAATCACTGGAAGGTGATCTTTGAAAGTAAAAATACTTTTGAGTTATGAGTGCTTATGTCTGATTTCCACATGAGTATTAATTGCTATGTTGTCTTTTAACTAAACAGGCACAGAGATGTTTTAACAGGGTTTTAAGTAAAAAATAAAGAACATAAATGAGAAAAAATTCACAAAAGAAACCAATAACCAACAATCATACCATATGTGCATGCTTTTATTGGTGTGAAATTGCATACTTATGGTGATGAATTTTATGTGCCTACATACATCACTGCGAAACAAACATTTGACAAAACATTATCTGTATGTATTTAAGTGCATGTTTCTACATGAAATGACTATTTGAGTCAGAAGACTGAGAGTAAAGCATACTAGTCTCTCTAGGACAGCAGTTCTCAACCTCTGGGTCTCAACTCCTTTATCGGAATTAAACGATTCTTTCACAAAGGTTACCTAAGAGGATCAGAAAACACAGTTATTTACATTATAATTCATAAGCGTAGCAAAACTGTAGTAGGCAATGAAATAGTTTCATGATTGAGGGTCACCATGATCTGAGGACCAATGTTGAAGGGTTGCAGCAGTAGAAAGATTGAGAACCACTGTTCCAGGGCAATGGGCCTTGTCCTTTCAGCTGAAGATCTGAATAGTTGAAAGGACTGAGTGAGAGGGAATTTCACCAGAATTGCTTGAGCTGCTGATAGAAGTCATTTCCAGCCTTCAGACTAAAGGTGAGGAAAGAACTCTTACTGGGTCACACACATGCTGACTTTTACAAGAGCATTTGCACAATTAGTGCTTCTGATGCTCAGTCATTGAACTGAAAAGTAACTATGCTATTAGATCTCTTCCGTCCCCAGATTATTGATTGTTGATAATCTGGTGCTTGCTCAGTTCTCTGATTGTATAAGTCAATCGTCCCCCTTTTGAAGTAGAAATGATATCTATATACATAGTTTTATCTGTCTACTATGAGATATACATATGTGTGTATAGAGATATGGGGAGCACGAGCAAATATGTGTACACATACCAAATATAATGTAATAATTTTGTTCTCTAGGAGAACCTATCACCATAGCACACCATTTTAGTAGCAATAAACTAATATTTCATGCCTATCACATGCCTACTTCCTGTTCTATCACTACTGTACAGAATTAAATCTTGCTTGGTATATCAGAATGTTGTAAGATTTGAAAATTAGACAATTTAATATAATTATTTAAGATGATGTGACACCAGAAGAATAGTTATAGGTCCCCAACCTAGTAAATTGTTGTTTAAAAAGGGAGATCTTTTGAGGTACACACAGACTAGAAAAATACCATCTGAAGATGAAGGCCCTGATAAGGCCAACCTTCTTCAAGCCAAAGGCAGGCAAAAGCCATTGGAGAGCTTCAGGAGGGATATGAAACAGAGATCAGTCTTATTCTTCAGAAGAAATACACCCTGTTGACTGCTTGAGCTCAGACAGATACTAGCCACTAAAATATAGTTTTGAAACATTGTAAATGGCCATCGTAGAAAATTAATAGATGTGAACATTGGAAAAGTTTAAAGACTATACATACCCAGTGCTGCAACAACAGTGTACAATGGTACTCCTAAAGTTAGAGAACAATGTGGATAAATTTTCCCCACCTCTTATGGCTTTTAAGAGAAGCCAGCAATATAAAATTGTATAATTTGTAAACACATTTAAGGCTTTTTAATGGGATTAGTCATGGAGCCAGTGGTTATTATAACACATTTCAAACACTTAAAATGTGTCAATAAAGGGATAGTTAAAAGCCATAGTACAATAATAATATGACAAGTATCTACTTCAAAGAATGAGATGATTTAAGTAAATTTGTGAAATGTTGTCCTTGATATGTTGTGTAGTTTATAAAACAATTTGTAAATGAGTGTATACTTGTGATATTGTCCTTGTAAAATAAATGCAGTTTCAATGTGTGTTATGATGCTTAAGGAGAATGGTTGGGAAATGCTGCATTCAAAATAACATTAAGAGTAGTTGTCTTTGAATGCAAGGGTTAGGACCATGAACCAAATCTCATTTCCCTATTTATTATTTTCTTGCTTGTTTAAAACAATCAGGGAATTCCTTGTCAAAAAATTAACACAGAAAATATTGTATCAAAGGGGATCTTCCTAGTTGGATTCCTACAGGAACATACTACCATAAAAATTCTTGCTGCTTCTCTTATGGGGTTTTGGTCCCAGAGAAATTCTAAAATTTTATAATATCTAATGTGATGCACATAGTAAATAAATAAAGTACTTAAAAATAGTAAGGAATATGTACAAATGAAATTCTGATGCAATCGCACCATGATGCTCCCCCTTCACCTCTCTGTTGCCCCTTCCCTCATACCCTTCTGCCTTCTCAGTATTTCCCCATTTCTCTTCATCTCTCACGTATGTATGTGTATTCTTAGAAGAGTGTCATAAAACTCTTCTTTTTTGTGTCATGGACTTCCTTTCTAATTTCCTGTGTTTTACCCTTACTTAAATATACTTAAGTTATACTTAAATTCCCACTTAAATATACTTGTTTAATTTCTAGAAGCTAGGATCTGAATATAAGAGAAATAATGTGACATTTGGATTTCTGGATCAGGATTACTTCATTCAGAATGATAGTTTCCATCTCCATACATTTACCTGTGAATTTAATAATTACCTTTTTCTTAGCACTTGAATAATAGTCCATGATGTCAATGTACCACATTTTCTTTATGCACTCATCAGTTGATGGACATGTAGGTTGTTCCCATTTCCTGGTTATTGTGAATAGAGCAGCAATAAACATGACTGCTCAGGTATCTTAGAGTAGAATGTCGAATCTTGAGTATATGCCAAGTAGTCACATAGCTGTAGAACATATAAGCTCCAGTTTTAGTTTTTAAAGAAACATCCATAATTTCTATACTGACTATACTTATATACATTTCGACCAACAGTGAATCAGGGTTCCCTTTTCCTCACAGTCTTAGTGTTGGCTATTCTTTGTTGCCAACTTGACTACATCTAGAATTAACAAAAATATCAAGCAGCTGCATATTTCTATGAGGGCTTTTGTCTTAATCATTTGAAGTGGAAAGACCCACTTTTAATTTGAATCTTTTGAGATGGGAAGTTATACTTTTAATCTGGGTCACACCTTCTGCTAACAGCTTATGCAAAGGGCACGGAAGATGCCTGCTTGCTCTAGTTCTTGCCAGCAAGTCCGTTTCATCACTGGCATTACAGCCTAATTCTTCAGGATTCTGGTGTATACTGAAGAACTGCTAAGATATTCAGCCTCACGGACTGGACAACTACTGGACTCTTGGAACTTCAGATCATAGGGAGCCATTGTTGGACTAGCTGGACTACAGTTTGTAATATTCTAATAAATATATACACATACCTTCATACACACACGCACACACACACACACACACAAATATATAATATTCATTAAGTAAGTTCTGTTCTTCTAAAGAAACCTAATATACTCACCAACAGTTGTCATTCTGATTTTGGTGTGCAGGTTTTAATTTACATTTCCTTGACCTGTCACCTGATAATAACATACATACTGGGTCATTCTTGTAGAGGTTTGAATGCCATTTGTTTCCATTAGCTCATAGGGAGTGGTACTATAAAGAGGTGTGACTTTGTTGGAGTAGGTATGGCCCTGTTGGAGGAAGCATATCACTGCGTGGATGGACTTGTGAGCTCAAACCACACCAAGTGTCTCAGTTCACTTCCTGTTGCCTGTAGGATTAAGATGTAGCACCTTTTCCACTCTCAGGTCCTTTTCCAACACCATGTCTGCCTGCATGCCACCATGTCCTGCCATGATGATAATAGACTAAGCCTCTGAAACTCTGAACCACCCAATTGTTTCCTTTATAAGAGTTGCTGTGGTCATGACTTCAGCAATAGAAACCTGAAGACACTTGACTTGTTTTCTTTTGTTAAATGTAGCTTGCTCATACTTTTGGCAACTACAACTCCAAATTTTTTAAAAGACACAAACTATCTTAAATTTTAAAAGTTGAAAAATCTAAATATAATTATTTTAGGAAAATGTATATAGTCTTAAGAGTTAAAGGATATTTTAAAAATATTTATTAGGGCTTGCAAGTTTGCTAAAAGGGTATAAAGGTAAAGGCTGCCAAGACTGTACCTGAGTTCCATCACCAGAATCAGCATGGTAGTTGGAGAGAATAGATTTTCTCCACAAGACAGATTCTGACTTTCACTTGTGTTTTGGGGAATATGTACACATGTACACACATGCATATGCACACACACAGTCAGGTAAATAGTTAAATAGAAGTGTAATAAAAGTTTTATAACAGGTTGTTGTTTTCTGTTCTCTGTCATGGTATAGGGTCAATTTAAAAATGTGAAGCCACATGGGCAGTTTGCATCTGAAAGTTCTCTTTCAATATCTGTCTGGGGGAGAGTAGAGACAGAATGACCCAGGCAGCCAAGGTACTGGAGAATCTCACAGGTCAGATACTTGTATTTTCCAAAAGTAGACCAACTGAAAGGTTTTTGGCATCAGGAGAAATGAAAATATGACTGTTCACTTCATAGACTGTGTGGCCAAGTTAGAAGAAATTCTGGAGAAAGGGCTGAAGGTATAGGAGTATGAGTTACAAAGAAATAACTTCTTAGATGCTGGAAGTTGTGGTTTGGAGCCCAGAGCACATTGATCTCACGAAAAAAATCCCTGATCATTGGTATCTATAGGCTGGGCTTCTATGTGTTTCTGGGTATGTCAGGTTTCATCAACATAGGCAAAAAGTGCAGGGAAAAAAAGGCTGTGCTGGAAGCACACAGAGTCAGTAAAGAGGAGACTATGTGCTGGTTCCAGCAGAAGAATGATGAATCATTCTTGTGGAATATTTGTTTAACTATGTAATAAAGATGTGTTGCAATTGTTTAATTATGAGAAGATGTGTTGCTGTTTTACCTTGCCTGCCTAAGACACCTGACTGGTCTAATAAAATACTGAGTGGCCAATAGAGAGGGTGGAGGTGTAGGCAGAACTTCCAGGCAGGAAGAATAAGTAGTAGTAGGAACTTAGGATTGAGGAAGAAAGAAAAGTAGATGCCAGGGAGATGGCAGGGGCCATTCAGACAGACACAGAGGAAGCATGAAAGTAAGACATACAGAATTAAATAAAGGTGAAAGTCCTGAGGTAAAATGTAGATGAATAGAAACAGGTTAGATTAATTTCAAAGAGGTAGTAGGACAAGCCTAAGCCAAGGCTGAACATTCACAATTAATAAGTCTCTGTTTCTTTATTTGGGAGCTGGTTGGTGGTACAAAGAGAATACTAACTACAGACCATTCTTCCTGGCAAATAAAGTCTATCAAAGGGCTGATTTTTTTTCAGTGAAATGTAAAAAGGAAGGAAGAAAGGAAGAAATTATTTCATACTGGTTCCTATGAAACATACTTATTTGAGAGAATATTTTAAATATTACACAAATTCTTTGTAGCATGCCTTTAATTAGTATTTGTATGGTGTATTATCTTTCATTCTTTAACATTTTACCATATTTATCTATATTTATACTACATATCATTAGAGGGTTGGGTGCAGTGTTGCATGTCTTTAATACTAGCACTCAGGAGGTAGTGGCAAGGATCTCTCTGAGTTACAGGTTATCCAGGGCTCCTTAGTGAGACCACATCTCAAAAGAAGTTCATAGCTTGGTATTTTCATGATTCAATAAATGTTATTGAGCATTTTTCACTTTAAAAATATTATTACTATGTATACATGAGTACCTTTGTATACATGGAAAGGAATCAGAGGAAAGTTTTGGTTACTGTGTATGTCTTTCCAACTGTATGTAGTTTCTTCAGATCCAACTCAGGTCATCAAACTTGTGTAGCAAGTGATTTTGCCCATCAAACCATCTTGCAGGCCCCAACATTTTTCTTGGATGGAGATAGATTACCTGACAATATTTTTATCCTTTCAAGGTTTAGTTTTATGTTAGAAGTGACCAGATCACCCTACTCATATTAAAGATTTCTGTGGTACTCTGAATACTCAAGCTGCTATTTTATGAATTACAATTTCTTTTCAGATATCCTTGGTAGAAATTCCTCTTCAGGATTTCTGGATCGTTCCATCTTTAGCCCCAGTTAAATTTCTCCATACACTGTTACATCCATCAGTACTTGGCAAAGCCCTTGAGGAAAACTCTTGCAGGTCTTTGTAGTGATGGTGGGTAGTTTTATGATTTTTTAAAAATGTTGGAAGTCCACGGTGGCAGTAGGCAGGCACTGGGCGGCCACCAGTCCCAGATAGAAACAGCTGCCGGTTCCCAAGTGGGGGCTGGTCCCGGGCATGAGAAAGAGACATGGATAAACACATGTAGAGTGAGGTTGATTATTTATTTAGGGGGTTATGAAGGGGGAAGGGAGAAGGGAGGGGAGAGAGAGAGAGAGAGAGAGAGAGAGAGAGAGAGAGAGAGAGAGAGAAGGAGAAAGAGGCAGAGAAGAGGGGAAACAGAGGGAAGCGTGTGCGCACCAAGAGGAAAGGTGAGACTCAAGATGGAGGGCAGAGGTCGCCAGGAGTGAGCGTGGCTTGCCTCTTAAAGAACCCAAAACCATAACAGGTAGGAATTTGATAACACTACATGAGCAGTAAGGAAGTAGAGTGCTTAGGGCAGAATGAGACTATGCTGTAGCCTCTAGGACACACTCCCCAACTGCCCACTCCTTCCAGGTTAGCCTCACCTTCTAAAGGTTTCACAACCTCCCAAAACAATGCCACCAGCTGAAGAATAAAGTATTTAAACACATCCACATTCAATTCCTAACAAGCTGGCGAAGGTAGAATGGTTAATATCTCCCAAGCAAGGCCAGAAATAGGTATCTCCTTTAGGATACATCTACTCACCATTTTATGACTAACTTCTACCCTAGTTTGAAACTTGTCTTTGTTTCTAACACTTATTTCTAGCACTTTAGCTTGTTTTATACTTTTATTGAAAATAGATTTTTTCTCAGTAATCAGTAATCCTGATTACTGTTTTCCCTCCTTCTAATCCTCCCAGTATTCCCACCTTCCTTTCCATCCATATCTACTCTGTTTCTGTCTATAAATTTCCTAATGATATTTACCCTACCCAAACAGACTTACAAGGGATAATAAGATAAGATAAAATGAAGAACTAACTCAATGGAATTAGATGAAACAAAACAAAAAAGAAAGAAAGAAAAGAGGCCAAGAGAAGGCAAAAATAAGCCCAGAAATCCATTAATATGCACACTCAAGAATCCATGATAAGCACTAAACTGGAAGTTGTAAGTACAAAGGAGCTGGTGCAGACCTGTGCATGTTTCTGTGCATGCTGCTTCAGTCTGTGAGTTCATATGAGCTTGCTCATGTTGACTTAGAAAGCCTTGATTGTTTTTGGTGTCTTCCACCTCCATTGGCTCTTGTACTCTTTCTACCTTCTCTTCCAAAGAGTTCATTGAGCACTGAGAAGAGGAATTTGATGGTGACACCCCATTTAGAGTTGATTGTTTCAAGGTTTCTCATTCTCTGAGTATTGTCCAGTTGTGGCTTTCTGTATTTGTTATCATCTGTTGCAGGAGGAAGCTTCTCTGATGATAGCTGAGCAAGGCACTGATCTTTGATTATAACATAATATTAGAAGTCATATTATTGCTAGTTTTCTTCTCTTTTAGATCTTTATTTTTTGGTTTTACCCTAGGTCCCTGTGTTTTCTGCTGGCAGGTTCTTGATCAAAGCAGTATAGCTGGATCTTGAGGTAGACCTATTTCCAACTTTCTGAGGAATTGCTACAATGATTTCCATAGTGGCTGTACAAGTTTGCATTCCCATCAGCAATGGAGAAGTTTTCCTCTTACTCTATATCTTCACTAACATAAACTGTCATTTTTTTTGTTGATCTTAGTCATTTTGTCAGGCATAAAATGAAATCTTTAAGTGTTTCTCAGGCATTTGAGATTCCTCTTTTGAGAATTCTCTGTTTAGATCTGTATCTCATCATTTAATTGGGTTGTTCGGATTGTTGATATCTAGTTTATTCAGTTTTTTATTTATTTTGGAAATTAGCCTTTTAAGGAATGTGTAGTTGTTAAATTTTTTCCCTTCCTATAGGCTGTTACTTTGTCTTAATGATGTCTTTGCCCTACAGACACTTTTCAGTTTAATAAAGTCACATTGATTAATTGTTGATCATAGTGTCTATGTAAACGTGTTCTGTTTCAGAAAATTGTCTTCTGTGCCACTGAGTTCAAGGCCTTTCTTTTGTGTTAGGTTCAGTGTTCAGGTTTTATGTTTAGGTCCTTGATCTATTTGGAGTTGAGTTTTGTTTAGGATGATAAGTATGGATCTATTTATAATCTTCTATGCAGCTTTTCAATTTGTCTATTACTCTTTGCTGAAGATGCTATTACAGTCTAAAAATTAAATCCCAAAGAAATGATGCCCACAAATTTTAACAATGTTTACTTAATATGTTAGTGTGCTTTCTATAACTTTAGCAAGATACTTGAGAAAAGCAACTTAAACAAGGCAATATTTATTTGGGACTCATGATTTCAGAAGTTTCAGTGTTTTGATGGCTTTGTTATTTTAAACTGTGAAAACTCATAACTTCATGATAGGTGAGCAGTGGAGTAGGCTGGGGAAGGGGATCAAGAACAAATACTACCATTCAAGGGAACATTTCTTGAGCTCCACTTCCTAAGGGCTCCACCACTTCTAAGAGGCTCTTTAAGCTATGAAGCCACAAATCTAATGATAATGTTGGTGATATCAGATTTCATGAACCAGTAATTCCTGAACAACCACATCACAAATTATGGGCAAAAAGTCTCCAGCACAGGAGCTTTTAAAGGGAATATTTAAGATTCAGTGTAACAATAAAATTATGTCTAAATCTTATTTTTATATTTTCATCACTTAGTTGACTCCAGTCTATGCATCCTTTATTTTTTCTTCCCTTGGATAAAGAAAATGGAGTTACTCTGATATCTTTTCTTCTTCTTTTGGAGAGATACATGTTCCCTCCCGATAATCAGCAGCCCTTTTGTGTAGAATCTTTGCTTCTAAGCAAGACTGCAGGCTGCACTATAAAGAAGTATGTAGCTGGCAGTCAGGATCCATAATGTCTCATTTACTTGGCTCTTTAGTATGTACCAAATCATGTATATAATTGATAAAGATATATTATTGTATAAATTATAATACATGGGACAAAATGTCTACATAATAGTACTTAAAAAACAAACATCTTGGCTAGTCAAAAGGTAAATTTAAGACCTTAAAAATGTTGATCAAATGCTACTCTTGAGCAATCAATTGAGCCTTATTGCCACAGCTAATTTCTATTACGATTCAAACCATGGCTCTATCAGGCTGAGAAAGCTCTTATTGATTTATATTATTTCTCAGCCTCAGACAGAAATTTAATGTAGAATATTTGGGAGAAGAATTAGAAGGGAAAATGAAGGCAAACTTAGGGGTATGTTACTAGGCATGCTCAGTCTTCAGTCAGAAAATGAGAAGATGGCTTTTCTAGCATTTCAGCTGGCACTTTTAGTTTTGAATAAGTATTGTTTGAAGTTTCCCAGGTTATGAAACAACCACCACAAGCAGCAGGAGCAGCAGCAGCAGCTCAGCGGAGGCATAAGCTGCTGGCTGATTAGCTCAGTGCTAAAACCTGTAAGCAGCTCCTTCTAGGGTGAAATGCAATTGAGTCTCTATTAAGTCCAGGCTGGAGTGACACCGCAGCAGTCTTGGTTATCAGCCTCAGAGCACATTGAGTTAAGTAGGAAGGCACATGGTGGGGAAGAGTTTTGTGGTGCAGATGATGATCAGTGAGAGACTAAGCTGCAAATTACTTCTCTGGGGTGCTGAGAATGGGAAATCAGGGTGAAAGTTGAGGTTTAGCTGCAAGGTTTGGCCTTCCATATGCTGTAAGTGGTCTTGCTCTGTGGGTTGAAGTACTACAGTACTCATGAATATGTACTATTTGTGGCTACTGTCACTGATTAGCTACAGTGTAGCTTGCTTGATGAGCCTGAAAACTACTATGGAAGGCCTGAGAAGTAGTACAGAATGGCATATCCATAGGTACTTCTGTGACCACATGGAAACTGAGGAATTCAGATGTAAAATGCTCCAGACACTGTATAAAGTATGTTTGGAACCACTGTATTCTTAGTTTTGTGCAGCATCTTTGACAGAAAAATTATGACAAACCCAAACAACCCCCCCCCCGAAAAAAAACCCTCTCCAAGATAGAGTCTACACTTTACCTTTCTTAAGTCTGTGTTAATCTTAATTTATGAAGATGTACATGTGTGCTCACCTGTCATAGGAAATGAATGCCGCTTGTTTCTACTAGCTGGGTTGCATCACCTCCCTGTGTCTCTGTAACTTCACATGTAAAATGGTCCTAATATGATTAGGATAGCACCAAATAAGCTAATAGCTATAAATATGCAGCACTGACATCGTGCGCACTGCATTCTAGATTTTATTACTGGTTTAGCCACTGGTATTATATGAAGTGACAAAGATTAGGCACGGATACATATATAATACACAACTTAGAATTCAAGCCCAGCTCACTCTTTGATCTTTCATTTTAAGCCTCTTTGAGAAAGGGTTTTTGTTTGACTATGTACAGGTGCAGTTTTCTCAGGTTTGTAATTATGCTGTCATATGTAGCTGCCTAGAAGCTTTTCAAGTGGAGATTTTTATTTCCCCCTTCACTTGCTCTATAAATAAGAAGCAACTACCAAGAAAGAATAGATGTTTGTAAATATTAACTCTAGCAAGTATGGTTTTCACTGCATAACAGGACTGTTTTTGTGTGCAACTCTGTATGCTGTTGCTGTGAGTGCAGAGACGCATGTATTCAGCTCCTTCCAATTCTGATATTATGCAGTGTGTACTAAAAACAAAACAAAGCAACCTAGCTACCATGTGCTGCCATATGCAGCAATCTCTGCAGTTTACAGTTCATCTCCTGAAACTCACAAAATCTCTGTGAAGTGGATGATATTATCCTCACTTTGGTGATTGAAAAATAGAAACTCAGAGAAATGAAGATGCTTAGTGAGGTTACAAGGCACTGTCATTCAGGTCTATGTGATTTGTCAGTGCTTGAATTAGTTTACCATGCTACACTGCAGTTCTCTCTGTTTATATGGTCCCCTCTGTTTATATTTCCTTTCTATTAAATGTTTTAATTGCTTCTCCCTTTTGTTTTGTGTTGCTTTGGTACAACTCTTCACCCATAGGTATAATTATTACAGTTAAATGATGTTCTCTCATCCACTCAGACTTTTCCAGTGGTGTGAGAGAATAAAATCACAGTTAACCATTGATTAAACACCACTTCAAGTCACCTGCTGTGGTCATTAACATAACTTTTGTTTACCTTCTTGGCTCTAGGAGTTAACTGCTGCTCAGAGGACAGCTGCAATGATGGTGGAGGGAAGAAGCAGAACTTGACCTGTCTGTGCTTTCCACAACCAGCAGAAACCTGAGTGGCTTCTTTAAGGAGTCTCATCTCTAAGGATTTCCAGAATAATTGCTCTTACCTTTTCAAAGTTAAAAAAACTTGCATATGTATATATGCATGAGTATGTGTATTTGTGTTTGAACGTATATACAGGAGGCAGGGTGTTTCACTGAACCCATAACTCACCAGTTCAGCTAGTCTAGCTAATCTTGCTCTTGGGACCCTATCTCTTCTTCCTGAGCATTGGCTCCCCTACCTGGATTTTTCTGTTTCCTGAGAATCTATAATCTAGTCCTCATTCTTGAACAAGGCCAGTGCTATCCTCACTGTCATTTCTTTGGCCCCTGCTCTGGTCTGACCATGAGGAGAAAAGACCTGGAAATGACTGTTCATCAAATCTGTGATTAAACGAGTGAGTTGATGTTCAGTTTCTATTTTTTTCCTTGAATTTTGCTAAGTAGTCAAATAGCACATCATTTTATCTCAATACATATATATGGTTCAAAAGTCAAAATTTCTTTCATTCATTTGTCCATTCATTCATTCACAGCTAAGAATAGAAATGAGGGCCTTACATATGCCAGACAAGTAGTACTATTTCAGTATTCATCCTGAGCCCTCAAATTTTTATTGAAATTAAAACTAATCACAGATCTATTTCTATTTCTTTTTGTCTGTACTTTTTTCTCCTGACCTGCAACAGCAGCTTCTTTGTCCCCTTTGGTGCTGGGTCTTATGCATGCTAGGGAAGTGCTTTCCTAGTCTTAAAGTTTTTTGGAAACAGGGCCTCAATATATGGACAAAACCAGCCATACATTTAGTATTTTCCTGTTTCAGCCCGCAAAACCTATAATCCAAGCCATTCCTGAGATGGAAGCTGTTATCTCAGAACCTCGAACTCATCCTTTGCTTCAGCCAGTGCTGAGCCTACCTTAGCTAAATTAAAGCCTGTCTTGAAATAAGAAAAGCCTGGTCAGATTTGCTCTATGGGTATCTAACCCTTGGTTTAGAGCAGCGGTCCTCAACCTTTCTAATGCTGCAACTCTTTAGTACAGTTCTTCATGCTGTGGTGACTGCCAACCATAAAATTTTTCTACTGTTATGAGTTGTAATGTAAATATATGAACTGTAGGATATCTGATATATGACCCCCAAATGGGTTGTGACATAGAAGTTGAAAACCACTGGTTTAGAGGCAAGCTGCCCTAGTAAATGTCAAATTGTACCAGATTGTATCAGAAATGATAAATAAACTCTTGTTGTGTTAAATCACTGCATTTTGGGATTGTTTGCTACAATAGATAATATTTTCCTTGGTGGCAAATACAAGGAAAAAACTCCCAGAGTCAGGTTTAGCGATTTGCTCAATTGGAGTGTCTAATCACTGTCAAACCTGCTATTTTCTAACAAGGTTTATACAGCTGCAAAGTTCATGTTTCCTCATTATATCACAGGTAACTCCAGCAACTCTAGAAAAAAAAATCGCTTTTTCTATTGAAGAAATTTTACCCAAGAGAGGTTGAGTGATACGCCCAAAGTCACAGCTACTTAGAAACGTAGGAACTGACTCTACTGTTCATAGGGTTTGCTTTATCAATGTTGTGGGAAGATTAGTTTTTCCTTTTTAAGACAATGAGTTTGATCACATTGGTGTGATTGGGCTGCAAGGGTGCAAGTAAACTGCAACCCACACCATCTCTTCTTTAAAACTCATGTGGCATTTGAAGACACTTAGTCCAAAGAAGAAATCAGTGGAAATTAGCACTTAAGTTGCCAATCTACCCAGTAACTATATTCTTTTCTAAATAAATGATTTTTCCTTTTATTGAAAATAGTTCTTTTTCACATAATACATCCTGATTACAGTTTCTCCTCCTTCTATTCCTCCCAGCCACCTTCTGCCTTTCCCTCTGGATCCAATTCCTTTCTGTGTCTCATTAAAAAACAAACAGGCTATGGGATAATAATAACATGTAATAAAATATAATAAGATATAATAAAAAGAAACACATCACAAATAGACAAATCAAAAAAAAAAAAAAGCCCAAGAGAAGGCACAAAATCAGAGACTCAGTTGTGAAACATGATAATTAAAAACTCATATTGGGGTTCATCCGGAAGACCAGAAAAGCAAAGTAGCCAGCCACTGGCTCCTATCTTGACATCAGTCTAAAAATGGTGATCCTGCCTCCAGTAAACCTTGGAATGAGACTGAGACTGAGAGCTGTCTCTTCCCGCCTTATAATCTTCTCTAGTTCTGGGATTAAGGGTATGCACCACTACCATCTAGTTTCTATGGCAAGCTATTGTGGTTACTGGGATTATAGGTATGACTCATTGCTGCCTAGTCTGTAAGGCCTCTAGTGTGGCTCTTTTACTTTTTGGTTCTTCAGGAAAGCTTTATTTACTAAAATACAAATGAAATGCCAGTACACACTTGTTCACACATTCAGGAGTCCCATAAAAATACTAAACTGGAAATTATAATATATATGTAGAGAGCCTAGTGCAGACCCATGAAGGCCCAGTGCATGCTACTTCACTTTCTGTGACTTCATATGATAAACTTTGATGATGACTAACTAACTAACTATAAACATATATGTAATATATACCCATATACATATATATATATTTGATTTTCGAGGCAGGGTTTCAGGGCTGTCCTGGAGCTTGTTTTTAGACCAGGCTGCCTGAAACTCACAGAGATCAACCTACCTCTGCCTCCTAAGTGCTGAGATCTAAGGCATGTACCAGCACAACTCACAACTATATTCTTAAAAGTAAAAAAGAATAGCATTTACCTACCTTCTCTTCCTCCTCCTCTTCTATATACTCCAATGAGACAAACTTGTAAACCTATAATTTGAACCCCAAAATTGATAGTCAAGGGAGGAACTTTTTTTGTCAGTCTCTTTTCCTAAAGATGAAAAAAAGGTTTGTTTTTCTTTAACTGCCCCTCCCTTGCCCAGGCACTAAAGCATGGGAAATGGTTAGAAAATTCCCCAGAAGGCTGGGGATCCTTGAGAGACAAGCCTTATTAAGTTGAAGCATATAATTGTACTGTTCTGCTGTTTTCAAATAAAGAGGATTGTTATCCAAGCAGCAATCCTAGGCTCAAGGCCTACAAATTGTATTTAATAGAACATCAAGTTCTCTGACCTTCCCAGAAAAGAGACTGAAAAATAAACAAGTGGTAATTTGCACTGAACGCCATCATGCAATTTAATTTTTACTTAGGCAATCCATTTTTCTTATTTCCAATGGTTATTTTTAAAATAATATGCTTGACTTATTTTTAAAAGAGTCATTATGTATTTCTGCTCTGAACCTCACTTGGGTCACCTTGCCACTAATTGAGACCACAAGACAATTCCCCTGCTAATTGTTTCTTTGTTTCAGCCGTGGTTCTACATCACTTCTTTTCTTGTTTTTAATTATGGGGTTGAGAGGGAATAGATTTTTTTTTAGTTTATATTAAAGACTACAGATGTAACAATGTGATCTTTTAATATTTTTGCTTGCCAAGTATCGATTTTTTGTTTGCAACTATTCTCTTTCTCTCTCTTTCTCCTGTCTCGTTTGTTCATAGATTGGTCTTCTTCCTGAGATGCCAGAATTGCCCCCCCCCACAACCCCTGTTTTTGTGGTATGTGTGAGTGTGTGTGTGGGTGGGGCTGGCCAGTGAGTTCTGATGATCCATCCGTCTAACCACACTAATAGTAGGATTACAGATGTAAGCTGCCACACTGGGATTTTTAGCTGGGTGTTGGGGATCTGAGTTTAGATCCTGAGGTTTAAATAACAAACACTTTAATGACCAAGCCATCTCCTCATCCCCGAAAATGAGTTCTCTTATCTCTGACTTACATATATTTTTGATGGCTGAGATTTTAAAGGAGAAATGGATGCACAAATATCTTGATTCTTTGTTCCCAAGACAACCTTGATGCTGTCAGCTAGAAAAAATACCAATGCCACAATTCCAGTGTAAATGAATGTTACAAATGATTTGTTTGTAGCTTAAATCTTTTCTATATTGAATATGCCCCTTGAGCTTCAGCAGTAGAGATGATAAATGAAAGTCCTGCTTTAAATCTGCCTGCCTACAGTATGCAGTTCTCAGCTTTTACCCCTAACCAGTGTTTTTTCTTTTCATTCTTTTTCCCCAACAAAAACATTTCCCTAATCTCACACTCACCTGGACCCTCACCAGTCCATCACAAATAGCTCTCATAGTTGGCACATGACTGAAACAAATTAAGTTATGTACTGCAATTCCCTCTTTCGTTTGCACAAAAAAGGAGTGTGTTCCCAGGCCTTCTCCTCAGGGAACAAAACCCCCTGTCTGCTTCTGTGAGTCTCTGGAAGTTAAAGACAGCTGGTCTAGAAAAAAAATCATTTTTAAGTCTCCCATGGAGCTTAACTGAAATCCAGTCCGTGTTATACTATTTTCATTTTTGTCACAGCTTAAGATTTCAAAGTGATTGTTTCCTTAAAATGAGTCATTTATACCTTTAGGTGATTTTATCCGCTGAAATCTTTTATTGAAAAACTTTTATTTTAGCTCCATCTAATTATTACAACTCTTTTGACATACACTCCCTCCTTTCAGCACCACCTACTTCTAAACTAATGATAAAATCACCTACCTTCAAAGGTCTGCAGTTAGTAGTGAGCAATCACAGATTGCCACAGCAGGAACACATTTCTCTTAGGATGCAAGAGGAACTGCCAAAAAAAAAAAAAAAATCTTTGATGCCTTGCCTCATTTCTCTGGGTCACGATTCCCCATCATAACTTTATGCTGTTTGTCTCAATGGATCTTTGAATACAGAACTATTCTATGACATTCCCAGACTGTCTTCTATTAAATTTTGGATTTTCCTACTCTTTTCTTGGATGGGTGCATGAAGTTCTAGTTGTATTAACTACATAGAATCTATACTTCATCTTTATTGTTACATATCAGTGATAGCATTTCTTGTCAACTTGACTAGTTTGAAAATTACCTATGGATGTTTGTGGAACCATCCCATTGGCTTGGGACCCAGACATAATTAAAGGGGGGGAGGAGATAAAAACAGTGTGGTACCAGCATCACCATTCTTTGCTTGCTGACTGGCCGTGATGTGCGCCCCTATGCTCTACCACGTCTTCCTACCATAATGGACTGAGCCCTCAGAAACAGAGGTATCTATTGGCTGAGTTAATTGAAAGCTTTGTTGTCCAAGGGTAAGTGAATGAACACATTGCTATCCCTAAGTAGCTTATACCACTTCCTCAGTTTGCTATTTTTTCATTTGGTTTGACGTATCAGGATAATAACAGCAATTGACTATGAGAGCATCATTCAGGCTTAAGGGAAACTCTATTCGCTGTAGACACAATTTCATGGTCTACCCTTCATTTTTAAGATTGTTGGACAATCTCAGTATGTATTGTTAGTATCTCTCTTCAAATATCTGATTTATTGCTCTAGCATTTCTTATTCTTTTCTGTGTCAGAGCTTCCTCCAGAATCACTTAGAAACTTGTTCAATAATTCTGGAGAGTAGCCCAATGTAAGGATAAATCAATTCCCTTTAAGTTAGCCAGTAACAAAGGGGTAATAATAATAATGATTGATTGTAATAATAATCACTTCTGTGGATTTTAGTGGATTCCCAGTTGCCCATTGCAATTACCAATACAAAACCTCAAATTTTATGATATTTTTCCTCCTTTATCTACTACTTACCTCTTTCAGATATGTCTTAACATCAACTCCTAAATAAACTAGTGTAACAAAGTCTGTATGCATCCAAAAATATCTGAAAAGATATTAAACTATATAGTAAAGTAGTTACAAGAATTAGGATTCACAGGCATGTGAGACAGGACTTTTAACCAGATACTATCATTTGGTGCTTATATATCCTTGAAAGTCAAGGTTTCTATGTATGCATTTTGTTCCTTATTGTAAGTAAATGAAACTCTACAGAAAAGTTACCTCTGGGCACAGAAGTATTTTTATCTTACTTACAGAGTCATCTAGAAAGTCTACAATTTAGCACCTCTAGCTGAACCTAGAAACCTTTATCTTTAGTGCAAGAAAGTAAGTAATTTAGATTTTGAAGGCTAATACTACCCAATACATTTATTCAACTTGTAAAATGTAAACAAAAACAGGGCATGAATATAGGCCACTAAATAAAATAGTCAGTAGGTCAAATGTTGCCTATGGTTGTTTATCATTGGGATGAAATATCTGACAAATAAAGAGAGAAAAGGTTTATTTTGCTTCATAGTTTCAGAAGTTTCAGCCAATGACCAGCTGGTTCCAATGCTTTGTGCCAAAGCAGAGCATCACCATGCATAGATGGAGGAGGTCAGAGCAAAGGAAAACTGCTTGCCATATGCATACTCACACTGAACTACTTCCTCCATCTTGACTCTACTTCCTAATAGAAATTCATTGATGAGATTAATAATCTTGTAAGTCAATCACCTCTTAATAACGACATCAGCTGGAGACCTGGACTTTAATATATGATTTTTGTGGAGAATACTTTATATACAAACTATAGCACTATAATTTCCAATTTTCTATTTTATTCTATCTACTAGAAGATCCTCTAAGTATTACACACCAAGAATCTCAGCATCTCAGCATCAACATCTTTACTGATTTTCTCTTACTCCAGTTTGCCCTTCAAGGCTCCTTCCCTGCCCCTCATCTTCAAGTCTCAATCCTAGAGTCTACATCAGAGGAATACTACCTGAGAGAAACAATTTATTTCTGTATTTAGTTAATTAATTCACAGTGTGTATTCATGGCACATGAACACGCACGCATGCACACACACACACACACACACACGTGTCCATGTGCTTCTGTGCATGTGCAGAGGCCAGAAGAAGATGCTGGATATCTTGCTCTAACACTCTTGTTTATTGCCTTGAGATAGGATCTCTTATTGAATATAAAATGGGGCTAGTGGCTAGAAAACCTCAATAATGGTCCTGTTTCCATCCCTCCATCAGCACTGGGATTACAGGTATATACACGTCCATTTGCATGTCTTTAATTATACATATCATTTTAATTGACTTCTACTTGATTAAGTTTTTATTATTTTATATCATCTTTCTACCCTTCAGAGTCTTCGTGATCTCCTGGAAGAGCTTTAAGATTGAACCAAGTCCTGTATATGATGGAATTATTAATAATTTTTATGACCAACAAATTTAATTTCTTTGAGTTTGGACAAAAGCTTGCTTTAACCTCTTTACTTTAACAATTGGAGTGACACATAGGGAATTATAATGATAAAAATCCAAATTACGTTTAAGGGTGAAGGTAAGAGTATTATTTGGGGTAGGTGAAATGTGGAAAGCTTGTAGTTTCTGTGATGTGGGTGTTCTTGTGATAAATTTTGAGTATTTTACTTTGTGGAATATTCTGTATGTCTATTATATTTTATGAGTTAAAGGAACTCAAGAACTCACTGCACTTGTGGTTATCTACATAAAATATACACAAGATTGTATCCATCACCATTTCATCATGAATGGAGCCCTCCATGTGGGGCCATTGGCATCTCATTTTCTTCAGTGGTATAGCCACTGTTAAGGTGTTCTTGCCTTAGTAAATAATCTTCCACCCAGGCTAGGGCAGGGAATTCTCATTGAAATCAGTGAGTCACACACAAAAAGACATGAAAGTAGGGGCTTACTAGGAAGAAGGGATTCAGCAGGAGACAGGAATGAGAGGTGGAACTGGGTGATGGAAACTACTTAAGTTCCTTATATAAATGTATGAAACTGATGAACAACCAAAGAAAATATAAACACAAAATTAACACAATGGCAAGAAAAAAGAAGGTTGTAAAAGCCAAGGAGATAATTTTGTCCACATTTATGTTCAATACTCAGAAGGAAAGAAGGCTGGCCCTACATCACAGCAATTTGCATCATAGCGAAAGCTCTTGACTATTCTGTGATACCATTCCTTGGCAGTCACAACACTGTACCTAAGGTCTTTCTTTGCAAAGGAACTTGTCCATCAGCTGTAACGCCTTCAGGATCTACATAATGTGGTGTGAATGTGGAATGCCTTCTCTTCCACATAGACTCATGTATTTGAACACTTTCTCCCCAGCTTTTGGTACTGGTTTTGGAAGATTATGGGACCTTTTAGAGATGAAAACTTGCTGAATGAAGTTGATCAATACGGGCATGCCACGAAGTTTTATATTCCAGTGTCTCTTCCTGTCTGCTCTCTGTTTCCTGACTGCAGACATGAGACCAGCTCTCTTACGTGCTTACTTTTACATGCCTTCATCGCCATGAGGGATTGTATTCACTAAGACTCTAAACCAAAATAAATCCCTTCTCATGTTGCTTCTTATCAGATATTTGGTACAGTGGAAGAAAAGTTACTAATATACCACCTTTATTTTTGTGTAAGGGCTGCATTGTTCCTGCCAAAGACTGTGTGAGTGGTTAGGCTTATTAGAGCCTGACCCTTTCCAACATAAGAGCTGAGTCTAGTGGTCAGGTTTGTAGCCACAGCTACTTGGAGGATTGAGGCTGGCCCAAATGTTCAGGACCATTCTAGGCAACGATTCTTTTTCAAACAAAGACACAAGAAAATAAACAATATGTGATTCCCATATGGTAACTCTTCTAGTGAATAATATCTCTACAGAGCTTTGTCAGTTTGACTAAGATGTTGTCAGATTTATGGCTTGCATTTGAAATGTCATTGCCCAATTACACTTATTCCTTCTTACCTTTCAAAGAATTAGTTGCCGAAAAATTTCTATTATTCTTAATTTTGTTTTAGCATCTCTTCCTGGAGGACCTGACTGGCTGATTCTCATACTGAGGAAGGTGTGGGCACAAATGATCTGGTTTTGGTATTAGACACTAAGCACTGTTTGAGTACCATCAGAGAGAACACGTTAGGAGGGAGCCCTACTGTATTCATTCATGGCCTTTTGGAACTTAGATGAAGAAGCAAGAAATACACACAAGATGGGGTGGGTGGGGCATCAGAGAAATACAGAAGTTTGGGATCACATGATCTAAGCTCTCAGCTGGAGAAACTGCAGCACCCTACAAGTTCATTGTGTTTATTCTACAAACTTGAGCAGAGAGGCAAGGCGATTGCACACAACTGAACAAGGAGGTGGATTGTTACATACAGATAAACAAGCAAGCAGGGTTATGACACACAGCAGGTTCAAGGAGATAAGTTTAGCTAATTTGGGGAGGAAAAGTTTCTGTAAGGGAACAATCTTCAGGACATAAATATCCAGGGGGAGAAAGCTCTGGTGGACATTTTCTGCCTATATTATCAACATCTACACATAGACTGGAAGGGAAGGCTTTGCCATTTCCCTTTGAGCATCACCCCTCAGGAAGAAAGCTTTGGCATTTTTCCTATTGGTCTGAGGCTGCGGGGTCTGTGACATGGCCATTCCCTTGTCAACAACATAAATTCACTCACGTCACTCACCTCAGGACTTTCTCTGCTCCCCACAGATTCTTATGTTTAAAATACTCGGGCTTTTTTTGATAGTCTTTCCTTTCCATTTGCAAGACATCATATGAACCTGATATTTTCTTCATAACTAGCGACTCCGATTTTGGTATGTGAGCCTTATGAGGGAAGTTTCAGTAGGAGATGAAGGAATTTAAAAAAATGCCACCTCAAAATTTTCTAGTTTGTTTTGCAGTTCTTTCAAAGTAAGAGAACTGGAAAACAAGATACAAAAATGAGCTTGTTTGTTTTCTCTCTCAATCTCTCTTTCTTTCTCTATATGTTTTTATATACCAAAGGGTATCTATATATTTAACAAATTCTCTGTTAAAGGAACAGGGTAGTCTGTCAGATACAGGTTTGCTCAGTACTCAGGTCCACAAAACAATATTGATATCATTTGTTCTGAAATGAAGAGCTCCCTGAAGTACCATTTTTCTTTTTCTTTTTCTTTTTCTTTTCTCTTCTCTTCTCTTCTCTTCTCTTCTCTTCTCTTCTCTTCTCTTCTCTTCTCTTCTCTTCTCTTCTCTTCTTTTCTTTTTATGAGAGGGTCTTATGTAGCCCTGGCTGACCTTAAAGGTTTTATGCAGGTGAGGTTAACACTAAACTTCTGATTATCATGGCTCTGTCCCCAGAATACTGGGATTTCATGTGACTCCTACCACATCTGGCTAAGGTTTTGTTCTTGTGTTTGTCTAAGTGAGTCTGTCTTCAGAAGTTTTGATTAATTTTGGACACAAATACATTGTGGAAAGTGCTAAGGATAAAATATCTCTCCAAATACTTAAAGACAGAAGCTTCTTTAAACTTGTTATTTTGTGTTGCCTCAGAGGGACTATGGTTTTATAATATGCTCAGTTCTGTCTGAATAGGTTCAACTTGTTGGAATGAAAATTACTTGATACCCAGAGAACTAGAATACTAAAAGGAAATAGCTCCTTGGGGAGACAATTACCACTTAATGGATCTCATTGTCTGATGAATAAGAACCTGCCCAGAAAGAGAAGGGAGCTCATATATTTCCTCAAAGTACTACAGTACCTCAAATCCTCTTTCATTTCCCCCTTTTTTCATCCATCTGGAAAACAATGAAGCACAAATCTTTTATGTTTTGGGGTGGGAGAGTTGTATGCTATTTGTATGTATGTAGATGTACATATGTGTGCTGGTGCAAGGGCATAGGTATGTGTTGGTGTAAAGACCAGAGATCAACCTCAGCATTGTTCTTCTGGTGCTGTCATTCTTTTAAGACTGTGTACTTATTTAAGAATGTCATATATGTATATAATGTACTTTGATCACACACCAGAGGGGATGTGTTGCTGGGTCCTGTGCCTCACAGTTTAACTAGTCTAACTGTCCAGTGATCTTCATGGAATCACTTGCTCCTATTTTCCTAGCATCAGAATTTCAAGCATGTGCCACCATGACTGCCCCCACCCCCCACAAGGGGTGGGATTTCTATGTTCCTGTAACAAGTACTTTAGCATTGAGCAACTTTCTAGATTCTAAAAATAAAATTCTATTCTGTTTGACAAGTGGCATTTCTTCTTTGGCCATGAAATCAACCTCATCCCTTTCAGTGTTTTTAAAGAATGGCTTTCAAAGCACTTCCACTTCTGTATGAGAGACTGGGGGATCCGTACTCTGGAGATAGGTAAGGCTTGCCAACTAGGACATAGACATAAATTGTTTTAAAAGAATTGCTTTGTAGATTTTTAAAATTCCGTACTTACTCTTTATTTTCTATGTGAAAAGAGACTTGGGGTCAAGGCCTAGAGCTGAATTCTCCTATAATCCCCTTTAAATAACAATATCCTTTATAAAAAAAAAAGGTACCTCTCAATTGAAATGCTGTGCTATTCCTTTTGGGTAACAAATAATTGGAGAGCTGTATCCAAAGTTCGCATCCAGAGGAAAAAAATAACCTCTCTCCTACACATTGGGATATGTGTTTCCAAAAAATAATTATACCAACCTTACCAAATCTTATAGTATATTTCATTTTGATCAAGTGTGCAATACTGTGAACAATTTCTTTTGGATTAAAATATAATTAACACTTAAGTCATAAGGTCACAGTGATTTTAAGAATTCAATTTATATATACACTTCAGAGAAGTATGTTAAGGCAAGGAACAGAACATTGCAGCATAAAAATATATCCCAACAGAATAAAATTAGGTAGGAGAAGTGATTTAGAAAATAAATTCAAAGAGAAAAAGAAATAACTTCATATTTCTGACAGTTGAAAGAAGAGCTTGTTTGTGTATTTTTTAAATAGAAAATTATGGTTCAAATTGCTTTGGTATTTATAGTCATTTGAATATGCTTAAAAGTATGATATGACTCTTTTAATTTAAAATAACAGTATTTACAATAGTCTGAAAATGATAACCTTTGCAAATAATTAAACTTGTGCTGAACTAGTTTAGATGTCAACTTAAAATTACCCAAAGAGATATGTATGTAAAGAAACTTTAATTTTAAATGTGCTCAGATTTATAGAAATGTTATAATGAAAGTTCAGAAAGTTTTGTTTGTTCTTTATATTCATCAAAACCAAAAATTTTAGTGTTAACAGGGTAGCTAACTCCATACTTTATACAAATATTCTTGTATTTTTCTTTTTTATTTATTTTTCAGTTTAGATGATCTTATTGATTTTATTGAGCTATATATTTTTCTCTGCTACCCTCCCTTCTACTCTCCTCCCCCATGCTCCCCATACTCTCAATTTACTCAGGAGATCTTATCTTTTTCTAATTCCTATGTAGATTAGATGCATGTATGCTTCTCTTAGGAAGCACTTTGTTGTCTAGGTTCTCTGGGATTATGAATTGTAGGCTGGTTTTTCTTTGCTTTGTGTCTAAAAGCCATTTATGAGAGTACATATAATATTTGGCTTTCTGTGTCTAGGTTACCTTACTCAATATTATGTTTTCTAGATCCATCCATTTGCCCACAAATTTCAAGATGCCATTATTTTTTTCTGCTGTGTAATACTCAATTATGTTAATGTACCATATTTTCCTTAGCCATTCCTCAGTTGAGAGGCATTTAGGTTGTTTCCAGGTTCTGGCTATGACAAACAATGCTGCTATGAACATAGTTGAGCACATGTTCTTGTCATACGATTGAGCATCCTTTGGGTATATACCCAAAAGTTGTATTGCTGGGTCTTGAGTAGGTTGTTTCCTGATTTTCTGAGAAATCACCACACTGACACCCAAAGGGCCTGTATCAGCTTGCATTCCCACCAGCAATGCAGAAGTGTTCCCTTTTCCTCACAACCTCTCCAGCATAAGTTGTCATCAGTGTTTTTGATCTTGGCCATTCTTACAGGTGTAAGAATCTTAGAGTTGTTTCAATTTGCATTTCTCTGAAGGCTAAGGATGTCGAACATTTCTTTAAGAGTCTTTCAGCGATTTTATATTCCTCTGTAGAGAGTTCTCTGTTTAACTACACCCAATTATTTTTATTAGATTATTTGTTCTTTTGATGACTGATTTCTTGAGTTCTTTATATATTTTGGAAATCTATCCTAAAATGTCCTGCGGAGATAGGGAGAGAGCATGAGACACAAACAAACCCACGTGTATAAGTTTATTAAGAAGATCTGTGCACCAAGCTTGGGGGAAAGACGGTGACGGTGATGGTGAATGGGGAGAAAGAGGAAAAGAGCGCAGGAATGGCGCCCTTAGCTTTTAAAGGGTCCCAACGCATGCGCGTGAGGGAAAAGACATATCTACATCAGACACTGGTGACGGGCTATGCTATGCCCTGCGCCTGTGCACAGGGGCTTCTATGTCAGACGCTGGTGACGCAGATGGCGGGTAACTCATGCATGAAGATGTGCCTACGTCAGACGCTGGTGACGGGAGACACCACGCCCTGCACCTGCGTTTGGGGGTCCCTACATCAGGCGCTGGTGACGTAGTTGGCGGGTGACTCACACATGTGCACCTGGGATACCTGAGCTGGCGGAACCCGGAAGTGCAGTCTTCCGGGTGGCTAAGGAATAACATTCCACATTTTTGATTTATTATAAAAACCTTGGACTTCCCACAGGGCAGAGAACCCTGATTGCTTTTTGGGCTGACGAGGGAGGGGGACTTGATTGGGGGAGGGGGAGGGAAAGGGGAGGCGGCGGTGGGGAAGAGACAGAAATCTTTAATAAATAAATAAATAAATTAATTAAAAAAAATAAAAAGAAAAAAAAAATTTGGGAGGTTAAGGATCTTAATGGGTAGGGAATGGGAGCACAGCCAGGTCTCTCAAAACTGTTGACTTTGTGGGCATTGAGGGGTTTGGGGTGTCCAATGCATCCTGTCTGGTCACATCCCATTCGCTTGCATCCTGGAGTGGCTAAGACTGCATCTCTTTGGGTTTTGAAGAACTGAGTCATCTGATGGCTTGGAACTCGTAAGATGCTGGAAAGACAAAAATTACGTTTAGGAGAGGAAAAAAATAGATTAATAAAGGTTTGAGATGGGGAGGGGCTTAAGGGTTTCCGAGCCCAGGAATGACAGAGAAAGAATTAAATGGTGGTGGTGGGTGGGGGGTTAGGGATCCCCTAGATCGGGAATCATAAAAAATTAAATGATACTTATTCCGTTCAAATCTGGTCCATTTAGGTGGGTCAAGCTGGCTCCCTGGAGCTTTAAAAATGTCTTAAAAAGAAATAAATTTTAGATATATTAACCGTGCATGATTAGGATAATGGAGTGTATTTTGGCATTACCTCAACATCCAGGAGACACTGCTACAGTCAGTAAGATTTTTGCTTACCCCCTGGGCTTATGACAGTTTTGTACCTTTGGCTCCATGTTGATGATGATTCCTGTAACAACAGCTGAGTGGTTATTTGGAAATTTAAACATGACATTGGAGGTATTTGGAGAAGTCACACATAGGAAAAAGGAAGAGAAGGGAGAATATGTTGGCACAAGAGAGTTGAATGAAGGATGGGACCTCTATTTCCTTTGAACTGGAGTAAGGGAGGCTGAACTTGGTGTCCTCTGGAACCTAAGGGAACAAGGTCCTGTCTGAGTTACCGTGTATGAGGGGTTATCTTGAGCTGGAGGAGTAAATGGTTTAAGATGTGACTGGTGAATCCAGTGAGGAATTCCCTCGAGCTTGGCAG
The DNA here is from genome assembly GCF_014885135.2 of Alexandromys fortis. NCBI lineage: Eukaryota > Metazoa > Chordata > Mammalia > Rodentia > Cricetidae > Alexandromys > Alexandromys fortis. Next base: position 4,345,578 of record NW_026068001.1, read on the forward strand.
CTGTGGTAGTTAAAAGAATTACTCTGACGGGACCCTGCCATTTAAAAAAAGGTGGGGGATGTTGACCTGGGGGAGAAAATAATACATGATCTCCTATTTTAATCGGCGGTGGGCATGGGTTAGCACATGGTTGAGGTAATGAGTGGTCAGCAAAATCCCACAATAGAGAGCATAGGTTAGATAGTAGGGGAGTAAGCAGGTGATCAGGAAGGGGAGAGGTTTTAGGTGAGAGGCTGGGGGTTAAAACTGGCCGCCCATACATGAGTTCGAAGGGTGACATGAAAAAGGGACTTTGCGGGAGGGCCTTAAGCCTAAGGAGGGCCAAAGGTAAGAGTTTTACCCAGTCAAGGTGAAGTTCCTGTGACATTTTAACAAGAACATCTTTTAAAGACTGGTTAGTTCGTTCTACCTTCCCTGAAAACTGAGGGTAGTCTGGAATATGGAAATGCCAGGGAATGTTAAGAGCCGTAGACAAGTTTTGGGAAATCTGGGAAGTGAGCTCAGGGCTATTATCTGACTGAAGAGAGGTTGGGATTCCAAACTGGGGGATGATTTCTTGGAGAAGAACATGAGACTATCTGGGCTCTCTTATTAGTGGTGGGAAATGCTTCAACCCACTCAGACATTGTATCCACCAAAACCAGGAGATATTTAACTCTTGACTGTGGGCATATGAGTAAAATCCAGCTGCCAGTTAGTTCCTGGAAGGGAGCCCCTGGCCTGGTGGGTAGGAAAAGGGAAGCTACGGTATTTGGTCTTGGGCTCTGACTTTTGGCAGATCTGACAGAAGGCAGTGATAGCCTTTAGGAACTTTGTATCCTCAGGGATGGATTGGAGGTGAGCCTTAACAAAATGAAGTAGAGCTTTGTTATTAGGATGAAAGAGCTGATGTAGGTAGGACAGGATTTGTTGGGTGTTAGGGGGTGTCTGTGAGAGTGTGGGCTGTACTGTAAGGACTCCCTGAAGTGACAGAGGTAGATCTGAGCTTTGGAGTGCTGCTGTCTTAGCTGCTCAGTAAGCCCGATTATTTCCCTTGGAAATAATGGAACTGTCAGTCTGTTGAGACCGACAGTGAATAATTCCTATAGCTTTAGGGAGATGGGAGGCTGTTAACAGGTCCATAATGTAACCTGAGTTAGTTACGGATCCTCCTTTTGTCATAAGAAGCCCATGCTCCTTCCAGATAGCTGCATGGGACAGGAGGATATGAAAGGCATATTTAGAGTCTGTGTAAACATTTAAAGAGTATCCCTTTGCTAACTGAAAGGCACAAGTGAGAGCTATCAGCTCAGCCTGTTGGTTAGTGGTATGGACAGTGAGTGCCCTTGCCTCAACTGTCTCCATATCTGATACTATGGCATAGCCTGCTCTATGGGTCCAATCACATAAAAAGGAGCTGCCATCTGTATACCAGGTATAAGTGGCCTGAGACAGTTTGCCCTTCAGTATATGTGAGGGGTGGGGCAGTAGATCCTCTAGGATCTCAATGCAGGAGTGGGATGAGGAATCATTAACATTAGGTTGAGGTAGGAGATTTGAGATATTAAGGGGTGGGTAGCATTGGAAAATGAGTGTGGCATCTTCTACCAGTGCCACCTGGAAAGAAAGAACTCGGGAAGGGGGTAAGGTTTGTAAGCCTTTGTAAGTTAAGAGGTGGGACAGATTATGGTAGGAGAAGACAGTGGTGGGTGACCCAAAGGTTAGTTTCTTTGACTCACAAATAATAAGCTCAGCAGCCACCAAGGCACATATGCAGGGTGCCCAGTCCCAAGTAGTGAGGTCCATCTTCTTTGACAGGTATGCTACAGGTGCAAAAGAAGGTCCCAGTTGATATCCTAAGATCCCAAGGGCATATCCCTCCTTTTCTGCTACACGTAGAGAAAAGGGCGAGTTAAATCTGGAAGATGAAGAGCTGGAGCCTGGATAAGGGCCAGTTGGAGTCTCTGGAAGGGTTTGGTAACAGGATGGAGAAGGGGCTCATGCAGAGAGCTGAGAGCTGCTTCATATATGGAGCAGGCTAGGAGAGAAAAGGAGGGGATCCAGGAACGCAGGAAACCAGCCACTCCCAGGAACAATAAAAAACTCTTTGGTGGAAGGAACTGCAAGAGATCGAATTAGGTTTTTTTTCTGTCTAGAATGATAGCCTTTTAGGTTGGGGTTATAGTTAATCCTAAATAAGTTACCTGAGTGGTAGACAATTGAGCCTTAGAAGGTGAGACTCTATAGCCCCTTTTGGATAAGAAATTTAAAAGGGCAGAGGTATCAGTCTTGCTGATCTCCAATGATGGGCTTCACAGTAAAATATTGTCCACATATTGTATAAGCTTGGATTTAGGGAGAGACAGTGAGAGCAGGTCACAGGCTAAAACCTGGCCAAACAGGTGTGGGCTGTCTCAGAATCCCTGGGGAAGGACAGTCCAGGTGAGCTGTGTGGAAAAATTGGTGTTAGGATCAGTCCAGGTGAAGGCAAAGATGTTTTGAGATTGGGGGCTGAGAGGAATAGAGAAAAAGGCATCCTTGAGGTCTAGAACTGAGAAATGGGAGGTTCCTGGAGGAATATTAGACAGAAGGGTGAGAGGATTAGAGACAACTGGATAAAGAGGAACAACAGCAGAATTAATGAGCCGGAGGTCCTGAACCAGATGATAAGTTTTATTAGATTTTTTAACAGCAAGTATAGGGGTATTAAAAAGAGAAGAGGTGGGGCAAAGCAGCTTCTTCCTTAAAAAGTCAGAAATAATAGGCTTAAGTCCCTTGAGGCTCTGGGAAGAGAGAGGGTACTGAGATTGGGTATTATACTTGGTGGGGTCCTGTAACTGAATAACAACAGGGAAATGATATTTAGTGACAGAGGGGTTTTGGGTGTCCCACACCTGGGGGTCCACCTGGGAGGGTGGTAGAGGAAAAGATGCATTAGTGTCAGAAGGCTGGGGAGCTAGGAGAAGGAGGAGCAGTATCACCGCAAGTCTGGAGTAAGGTGAATGGGAGGAGCAAAAGAAATGGAGGCTCTTATCTGAGTTTAAAAAATCCGTTCCCATGAGAGGTACTGGACAAGTGGGCAGAACTAAAAATGAATGAGTGAGATAATTGCCTCTAAACACACAATTGAGTGGTGGAGTCTGTTGAGGTAAATAAGGCTGTCCCCCTACCCTGACAATAGAGGAACTTGAAGGAGAGGTAGGCCCCCCAAATTCCCTCAGAACTGAATACGTTGCTCTGGTATCCAAGAGGAAGGAAATCAGCCATCCTGACACAGTGATAAATACCCATGGCTCCTGATTACAGATGGCAGTGGTCATTGGGTTAAGGGAGGAGCCCGGGCACCTTCAGTCATCCAGGGCCAAGCTCAATAGGTCAACTTGGGAATTCTCTGGGTCCAATGCCTCTATGCCACTATGCGCATGAGGACAATCTACTGACCAGTGACCTTCCCTCTGACACCTTGAACAAGGTCTCCTAGGACTAAGATGAGGATTAGGGCATCCTCGGGCCCAGTGACCCATTTTATCACATTTGAAACATGGACCTGGCGGTTCACGCACCCCAGGAGGCAGGGGAGCAGCAGGAGTGACAAGGATCAGGCAATCTGTCACCTCGGCCAGTTGTGTGGTTAGCACGTAGCAGTGATTGCATGCTTTGTCATTTCTCGCATGGTACACTTTAAAAGCTGCCTCTAGGACTTCTACCTGCAGGGTTAAGGGGCCTTTCTCCAAACGCCTAAGCTTGGCTCTAATGTCTGAATAATACTGATTAAAAAAGTGAGTCATTAATAACTGCCTGCAATCGGGGGATTTAAGATAGAGGTTAGTGTACTGTAACAGAGCCTTTGTAAGGTGTTCCAAAAATGCAGAAGGATTTTCCTTCATATCCTGAATAATCTCTGAGAGTTTAGCATAATTTACTGGCTTGAGGGCAGCCTTACGGAAGCCTGCAAGGAGACAAGTCAAAAATCAGTCCCTGGCCAAAATCCCATCTGGACTGTTGTATTTCCAGTGTGGTTCTTGTTCTGGGACTGCCTCTGCTCCAGAAGGGTGGGAGGTAAGAGTCTGGTGAACCTCATCTGAATGTGGTCTGGCCTGCTCCCAAACCCACTTCTGCTTCTCAGGAAGTAGGTTATTAGGTAGAATTATAAAGATGTCATGGAAAGTGAGATTATAAGACTGAGTAATATATTGGAATTTTTTTATGAAACTGGTAGGATTAGACGTATAGAAACCCAGTAACTTTTCTATATGGGAGAGTTCTGATAGAGAAAATGGAACGTATACCCTAACCAATCCATCTACGCCAGCCACCTCTTGGAACGGCAGGACAGTGGCAGGCCTGGCTTGGTTAGGATTAGGTTCCATGGCAGAATGTGAACGTGTGAGCAGAGGAGTAAAGGAAGGTGCCAGCGCAGGGTGGCTGCCACGAACAGGCACCAGAGAGGAAGGGGAACCTGGCGGGGCTTTGGAAGACCCAGGAGGTGGAATGGGACAGGAGGGAGAGGAATCCAGAGAGGTTTCTCGGAACCTGCGGGAAGAAGAGGAATATGTTGAGGCTTCCAGAGACTGGGCAGAGTGAGAAGAGGATTTAGGCAAGGTTTCTGGAGACCAGGAAGAAGAGGGTTTAGGTGAGGTTTTTTTTTTTTTTTTTTTTTTTAGACCAGGCAGAGCGGGAAGAGCAGGAGGAAGAATTTGGTGAGGCTTTTGGAGATCGGGCAGACAGGGAGGAGGTAGATTTCTGAGGCCGGAAAGGTGGAGGTTCATTCGCTGGGTCCATAGCAGAAGTGGAGGGTTCTACAGGAGCAGATGGCATAGCTAGAAACAGGTGCGCAGGTGAACAGTGAGCAAGGACAGAGAGGTCAACCTTAGAGCCTACATAGACAAAAGCCTGGATATATGAGAGTTCTTTCCATTTGCCTACATGATGGCAGTAATTTGACAACTCCCGTAAAATGTCAGGATCAAAGGTGTTGTTAGGCGGCCATTTACAATTCCCCTCTAAGGCATATTGGGGCCATTTTTTTTTTTTTGAACAAAGCATGTGGAGGTCTGTAAGTAAGGCATTAAAATGTGAGGCTGCAGGGCATCCAAAAGGCATCCCAGTGGGGAGGCCGGATTGATAGGCTTGGACAACTTGCCCCCCATGGTCAAGGCCATGAAGAAAACCCGCAAAAAACAGCAGCACCTCAAAACCTACAACAAGAACGGCTTCCTGTTTAGACGAGATGCAGATTGGTGTGAACACCCAAGATCACGTGGAAGAGCATCCTCTGTCCATGGGTGGGGTGCTATGGCCTAGCTGGAATAAACTGTGTTATTTTGAGATCCTTTGAGGACTTCCTGGCAACAATTCACAAGGAAGTATCCCACATTTGTGACTAGGGCTTTCAAGAAAATGCCATTGTTTCTGGGAGCAGCATTTTCCACCCATGTAGAGTGCTTTCATTTAAACTTCTAAAAAGATATTTTCAAGTTGCTATGGTGGCTTAAATGATAACAGCCTACACAGCCTCATATTTTGGTTATTTGCTACCCAGTTGGTGGAACTGTTTGAGAAGAATTAGTAGGTGTGGCCTTGTTGGAAGAGATGTGTCACTAGGGGGTGGGACATTGAGGTTTCAAAAGTCAACATCATTTCCAGTTAGTTCTCATTCCTTCATAACTGTGAGCTCTCTCAGTTACTGCTCCATTGCCATGGCTACCTGCCTGCTTTCATGTTCCCTGCCATGATGGCCATGGACTCTAACCTATTATGTGTATGTGTGTGTTCCTGTATGAGTGTATGTGAACTGAATGCATGTATGTACCCTCAGAGGTCAGAGGAACTCTGGGAACACAAACCAAGTCATCCACAAGAATGATAAACACTCTTAACTGCGGAGGAATCTTGCCAGACCCATTTCTAACTTTTTGATACTTCTAAATTTTCATGCAGTGGCAGTATTGTGCACATAATATTATTGAGCCTTAAATTTATGTCATATAAAAACTCATACTCAAATAAAGAAAAATGACAAGTATGAGGCAAAACAAAGTAACTTTTAAGTGAAAGAATAAGGTTTATTTTGAAGGAAGTTGACATTTTCCAACATCCCCTATCAACTATCTTGACTTTAAAAAAATTTTAAAGAGAAGGTCAAACTTTCTAGAAAGCAAATCAATGGCTCTTGCTGAAAGCTGCTAGATATAGCATGGAACCATATGATTAGAAATATGCCTGAGGGATATTTTGCAAATGTTGAGCACCTTGGCTGATTGATCACCAGCAACCCACGTATTTCAGCCCCACTGTCTATGTAAAAATGCAATGAAATATTACTCAGAAAGCCCTTCATAACTCAATTTTATAGATCGAGAACAAAACCTCATTATAACTATGTATCTGGACTATCTAAAACAATGAAAATAGATTCTTGTTTAAAATAGGAAAATTGCTACCAACAGCTAGAGACAGAATACGCAGCCTTTACTTTCAGATTGGGCCCCTCAGAAACTTGATCACACGGTATATTATACATCTAATGACATACTTGGGAAAATAATGAGCAGTCTCTGAAATGTACACATTGTTTTGAAAAATCAAACTGATACATATACTTTAAAGCAGTGGTTCTCAACCTTCCTAATGCTGCAACATATTAAAACAGTTCTTCATATTTTGGTGACCTCCAACCATAAAATCAGTTTCCTTGCTACTTTATAACTGCAATTTTGCTACTGTTATGAATCATAATGTAAATATCTGATATGCAAGATATATGATATATGAACCCTGTAAAAGGGCCATTGGATCTCCCAAAAGGATAGTGGCACATGTTGAGAACTAAAGCTTTAAATTGTAGAAAATGACTATTAAGAAATGGAAAAGAACAGTATCTAGAATGAATATTGGGTTTGATGAAACTTCAAAGAATTCTAGTTATAATCTCCTTGGTATTGGTTAGACACCAGGAAAGGAATCTTTTGGGAATCAGAGTTTCTTATACAATGCTGTCACTTATTTTGGAGCCCCTAAAAATGAAGAGCATTTATGCTAGAGAGAGCCTTTGAGAACTTGGTATGGCAGCTTTGTCATGACTAAACCATGCAAGAGAAGCATCTTTTTGTTTGTAAGTTTGTACAAAATATGTGAAATAAGTTTTTTCAGACCAGTGAATTTATTTGAGAACAAGCAAAATCAGTCTCCACTTTTTCATGGCTTCACTTTTAGAGCTTCAGTGAACTTTCATTTGAAAATATTGATATTTGGTTTGATTTTTAAAAAGAGAATAAATGTAAATAATCTTTTACATAATGGTATAGTCATAAAACTGTTCTGTTGGTTATTTTAAACTTTGTCTTACACTGTATAATTTATAAATTAAGCTATACTATAGGCCTGCATGTATAAGAAAAAGTTGATGGAGGAAGGTCATTGGCTAATAAAGAAACTGGCTTGGCCCATTTTATTGGTTAGAACATAGGTGGGTGGAGTAAACAGAAGAGAATGCTGGGAGAAAGAGGAAATGAGGTCAGAAGTAATGCAGCTCCTCTCAGAGCCAGACGCCTCAGACAGAGAGGCATGCTCCACTCTCCCGGGCAGATGCACACAATGAAGCTCCTCTGACCCAGGATGGACGTAGGCTAGAATCTTCCCTGTAAGCGCACTTTGGGGTGCTTACACAGATGATTAGAAATGGGCTAAATTAATATGTGAGAATTAGCCTTGAAGAGGCTAGATAGAAATGGGTCAAGCAGTGTTTATATGAATACAGTTTGTGTGTTGTTATTTCGGGCATAAGCTAGTCAGGCAGCCGGGGTGCTGGGGACACAGCCCCGCCGCTCCTATTTCAACAAAAAGTATACTAAATGTAGTCATCAGTTAGTAGCTATAGGGAATGGTTCCAAACCTCTACTGATGCCAAAATCCCAAATGCTCAAGTCCTTGATATTAAGTGCCATAATATTTCCATAAAATTTGTGTACATCCTCCCACAAAGTTTACATTCTCTTAATTACTTAGACTATTTGGCACAATGTAAATGTCACATAAATAGCTGTACTATAAAGGTTTTGGAGTAACGAAAAATAGCAACAACTAGACATATTCAGCAGAGGTATAGTGCTTTGAGGTTTTCATACATGAGTACTATAATTGAAGCATTTTAGCCATACCTCTAATCTCTCCACCTCCTTCAATATTAATCTACTCCTCAGATTCACAGCTTCTTCAACAATTGTGACAGATAGATAGATAGATAGATAGATAGATAGATAGACTGATGGATAGATGGGTAGGTGGATATTTATACCTAATAAACCAAGTAAAAAATTAAAAACTTATGTGGAAAAAGTCTCTGAATTAATTATAAAAGGTAAGCTGAGACTTCGTCAACTAGCAGATATAGACCCAGCAGAAATTATATTGCTTTTTACTACTGAAGAAATAAAGAAGTTATGGGAAGACAATGAACCGTGGCAAAGAGCTTGTGCTAATTTTTTTTGGGAGAAATTAATAGCAACTATCCCAAAAGTGGTAGACTTAACCTCATAAAGAGAACTTCTTGGATTCTTCCTAGAATTGTATGTGATGCTCCAATAACTGGAGCCCGTACATTCTATACTGATGCGAATAAATCAGGGAAAGCAGGTTACAAGTCAGATGAATTGAGTAAGGTGGAACAAAACCCTTATAATTCTGTCCAGAAGGCAGAATTATATGCCATTCTTATGGTGCTAAGGGATTTTAAAGAACCTCTTAATATAGTTACAGATTCACAATATGCAGAAAGAGTTATCTTTCATATTGAAACCGCTGAATTTATACCAGATGACACAGAGTTGACTTCATTGTTTATCCAGGTACAAGACATAATCAGGAACAGGCTTTGTCCGATGTACAAAGCACACATCCGGTCCCATACAGGTCTGCCTGGTCCTCTAGCCCAAGGCAACGCTGAGATTGATCAATTATTGATTGGAAGTGTGTTGCAGGCCTCAGAATTTCATAAGAAGCATCATGTCAATAGTAAAGGCCTAAAGAAAGAATTTTCCATTACTTGGCAACAAGCTAAGGACATTATAAAGAGATGTCCTACTTGTTCTTTCTATAATCAAACACTGTTGCCTGCAGGGAATAACCCTAAGGGTACTAAGAGAAATGAAATCTGGCAGATGGATGTGTTCCACTTTATGGAATTTGGTAAATTAAAATATGTACACCACACCATAGACACGTATTCAAGTTTTCAATGGGCTACTGCCCTGAGATCAGAAAAGGCTGATTCAGTAATCACACATTTATTGGAAGTTATGGCCATCATGGGTATACCTGCACAAATAAAGACAGATAATGGTCCAGCATATGTAACTAAGAAAATGAAATGCTTTTTTGATTATTATAATATAAAACACATTACAGGTATACCAAATAATCCTACAGGTCAGGCAGTTATAGAAAGATCAAATCGTACTATAAAGGATATGCTGAACAAACAGAAAGGGACCGAAAATACCCCCAGAAATAGATTACATAATGCTTTATTAACCTTGATTTTTCTTAATGCTAATGAGAAAGGAACGACAGCAGCAGAAAGACATTGGATAATGGAAAAGTCTGCTGAACTAAATCAATAGATTTATTTCAAAGATATGCTGACCTCTCAATGGAAGCCAGGAGATGTGCTACATTGGGGAAGGGGTTTTGCTCTTGTTTCCACAGGAGAAGAAAAATTGTGGATACCATCAAAATTAATAAAGTTTCGATTTCAAGAGGAGAAACCTCTTGGAAAGGAGAAATGACAACTCATCCACAATGATGATATTCATACAGGTGGTAAGAAAAACATATAAAATGGGGGCAGGGTTCTGTTCTTATCTCCACAGGAAAACACTCATCTTTGAAAAATTCAAGGGATCCCGGATGTTTGGATACTGACAGATGGAAAAATACCTGCCCAATAGGACATATCAAGAAAACTGAATGTATTGTGTAAGTAAAATATATAAAACCATATTTCTAAATTTATAGAGCTGGTTTTGAAGTTGGACTATGGCTCAGTCCCTCTCCAATTCCAAGCCTGTTGGTAAGAGAAAAACCCAGAGTTTCTGGAGTTTCTGTCTCATGTCAAGAGCCATGATATGGGACAGAAAAAATATGAGTTTAGAAAATATCTTTACTTTTCTTCATATCTATCATACTTTTCATTGAATATATCTATCATGCCTTTCATTGAATATATATGTATATATATATATGTCTATAGATTAATGTTTAAGTTTTTACAATAAACAATGAGTCTTTCCTGAAGTGACATTTGAAGTTTTCAGGAAGAATATGGGGCCCCACAACAACAAATCTACCTGGTTGATATGACGTCATGATACTGATAGCGCTACTACAAGACCTGTTTTGGGTACCAGCTGCACAAGACTATACCAACTTAGTTAGCTGAAATGGTGCACATCTTATACAACATTATGGCCAGACCTCCACAAAATACCCAGAGACTAATTGCAATTTTAAAAGACATTGATCTTGAAATTTAACCATCATTTTACTTTCACAGGATCCCCCAAAAAGAACGTCGCCCCCATGACAGATGGAAGTAATTCTAGAGGACGACGTCCCCTCTCCCAGTAAAGTTTGCCCCTGGGTTTAGGGACATCATTTAGGGGTTGGGAGGTTGGGGGAGGAATTTTATAAGTTCAGGGATCATTTTGAAAAAAAAAAGAGGGATGATGGGATAATAGATTTATAATCGTGAGTTACTGTTTTTAGACAAATATATTGATATCGATTTTTGTATATTGACACAAAGTTAAATAATATTGACTATTGTATGCATGCATGTTTCCACCTCTGTTTAAAACATTTTTTATGTATTGACATATATTGTATTGATATACATATATATAGTATATATTTACCATATTGCAGTGTACATTTCTACCTCTGATTAAGATACTTATATATTGTTTGTATATTGATATATATTTACCATATTGCAATGTATATTTCTACATTGTTTATATTTGTAGGTCATTGTCCTCATTTGTTTCACAGTTGTTATTGTCTTAGTCTTTAAGTTAGATAAATGTTGAAAATTATATAGATTAATAGTCACCTAAGTTTGTCATTTATAATTAGATTAATCAGGTTCTTTAGATATATAGAGATTATACTCAATATAGATAGATAATCTTCAACTTCTTCAAAGAGCTGTAGAAAATGGCCTTTAATATAACTCAGAGTTTCGTGATAGTGAGACACAATTGCTCCTGGCAACACCGCTCTATTCCCGAGAGAATGTTGAGCACCAAAGACACTCCACCTGGAGCCTTTCTTTTTGGCAGAACTGGCCTTGGGGCAAAGAAATGCCCATACCTCAACCACTGACAGAGATACAGAGCTTGCATCAATGGATAAAACAGGACTGTCATATCCTGCCAAGATAGGGTAAGATAGTTTTGAAAAGTTGCTTGCCTTTGAAAATGGTATGTCAGTTATATTAGGCCTTAGCCAAAGTTGGTTGCTTCAACGCTGCAAACATGACTTGGGGTGATTGCCCAGGTAGATAGTTGTCTCTATGATTTGTTGCATGATTTGGAAGTTGTTTTACTGAACTTCCTAATTACCTAGGTAACATTATTTCCCTTCTCAGATCTTTGATGGGGTTGAAGACTATATAAATGTAGTTACTTTTCTCTCACGACTTGGCCAAGTTATTTATTATACAAGACCTAAGCTAGTTAGAATAAGATATTTGTACTTATTGTATATAATTTCATAGTAGGTCTAGAACTCTCTTACTTAAACAAAAGGGGGAGATGTTGCGGGAGGTCCTTCCGCCCCTCCAACCAATAGCTGCTGTGATACCAGCCCACTGGGGCGTGGTCTCTCTCCCTTTAAAAAAGCGGCTATTTTCTCTGCTCACTCTCTTTACTTCCTGCTCCGCCGGAGACTAGACTCCCTTCCTGGTTGTGCAGATGGCTGTTGTCTGGGACAGTGATCTGTAATTTTTTTCCCCTTTAAATAAATAACACCATATTAATCATAACTGCAAACTGGTGTGGCATTGTTCGTGACTTACGCCTTCATTTATTTCTTCCAATTTTTTGGTCTTTTCCTCCATTTTTTGAGAGGATTTTATTTCCTCTTTTAGGGCCTCAATCATCTTCATGAATTTATTTTTAAAGTCATTTTCTTCTGCTTCATCTGCTTTGGGATGTTCAGGTCTTGCTATTGTAGGTCCACTAGTTTTCAGTGCTGCCATATTGCTCTTTATGTTGTTGAATATATTCTTACATAGCCATCAACCCATCTCTTTCTAAAATCACTACAGGTGTGGCCTGGGGCTTTGGTGGTAGCTCTTCCTCCAGGTACACATGGGGTCTGTTACTCTGGTGGGTGCTAATGTGGTAGGGGATGGTTGGGTGGAGGTTGTGGGGATGCTCCTGCCTGGTCACAGGGCTGTATTAGTTGGAGAAGGGACATAGGATGCACCCCTGTAGCTAGAGCATAGAAAGCAGGACTGTCTAGCTAGGAGCTCAAGTACTTCGCTCTTCTTCCAGGTGTAGGTGGGGCCTGTGGTTCTGGTGGTTGCTGATGAGGTGGGGGATGGTTGGGGAGGATGCTGCTGCCTGTTCACTGGGGCTACAGTAGATGGGGTGGAGCATGGAATATTCCCGCTTGCCCTAGGGACTAGAGAGCAGGGCTGTTCAGTTTAGACACTCACCTGCGATCTCTATTTTTATGGAACTCTTATAAAAATGTTTCACCTTTTTGACAGACATATTATGTCTTATTCTTAGATTGATATGGACAGGCATGGAATGTAATCTTGCTAAAATAATTTTGAAAATGCAGAATAATCTAGGAGAAATGCATTGTGTGATATCTAAGCCTAAACTTCCAACCTTGGAAAATTCAGCTCAACATTTAAATTTTTCATAGAGTTATATGTAAAATGAAATACAATAGAACTTATAGAAGATAACGGAAGAAAATCATAAGGCAAGGGACCTGGCTAAGAGTTATTAATGTTGAATCAACATCATGATTCATAAAATAAAAAGTCAATAACATGCATCTTCATACATTTAAAATGTTTTGAAAGTAGAGGTAGGAAGATCATGAATTTGAATCTAACTAAAGTTATATAACAAGATGGTGCCTCAACAAAACTAAAAACCTAACTAAACAAACAAAAAAAATTAACTAAAACCAAAGACAAAATAATCTTATCAACCTACCCAACAAAGAAAATATTAAAATCTTTTGAGACTTGCAAGGCTGACACAGGAAGAACATAAGTTTGATGTCCATGTTACCCTGGGTTACCTAAGGAGACATTGACTTACAAAACAAACAAACAAGAAACAAGCAAACAAGCATTTTTCACTGTGATGACTCTGCCAAGGAGATGACAAGGCAAACTACAGAAGAAAATATTTGAAAACCACAATGTCTGAAAACATACATACACACTTATTATATGTATAGTATGTGATTGTAATTTTTTAGACTTTCACAATTTAGCCATAAGCAACAAGAATATGTAAAAGACACAGAAAGAAAACTTAGTGAAAATAGTATGTTAATGGCACCCCCCCACACACACACAAGTTCAATATTTTTAACTGCACATTAAGGTCTTAATGATATATAACAACATGGTTATTAGAATAGTGCTGGTACTCCAAGTGTTTGTCACCATGCTTGACTCCCATCTTACTTTCAGTTGATTTTTGTCAACTATTTTTCATAGCAACAAAATTGACTGACATAGGGTACAATCAAAGCAGCACTGATTCGTGGCAAAGACAACAGAGTTTTATGTTCTCATGTTTCTAGAGGCTAGAAGTTTGAAATAAAGGTTTTGTTAGAGGTTTCACCTGAGCATATCTGACCCCAATTGAGACATGGAAGTGTTCCATCACTGAAAACATCTTGCTTGCACAATACCATTATAGTCACATTCTTTCTCCTTGGTTTTTCTGTAGCATTCTATTTTTGTTTCTTTCCTTTGTATTTGTGACCTAAAGTTTGGTTTAAATATGACACAGGAAAATTATGACCTAACAGGGATTATGACCTAACCTAAATAGACCCATTTTAACCTAATTCCATTTTCAAAGACCCCATCTCTCTGTTGAATTGGGAATTAAAGCCTCAGTATGTGAACTTTGTGGACATACACTTCAGTTCTTTGCAGCTGACAAAGATGGAACAAAGCTAGATCCCTTATACATTGCTGATGGGAAATGAAGCAAGTATAAACCATCTGAAAGATTAATTTGGAAGTTTCTTTGTAAAACCAGAAGTGCACTTAATATACAATCTAGCAATTGCATTTTGTAACAGTAATCCCAGGTAAATTAATATTTATGACTTTGCAAAATCCTGGACCATAAATGTTCATGACATTTTTATTTGGTATTGCTCCAGACTAGAGGCAACTTCAGTGTGTTAATAGTTCAACAAGTGACTGTAGTGTATCATACCATGGAATACCACACACACACACACACACACATATATATAATGAACTGACACATGCAGTGGTAAATATCTCTAGTCTTGGGGAACTAAGGCAAAAGTGACACCACGAGTTCAAGGCTAGCCTGGACTTCATAGGAAGAACTTACCTAGAACAACAGCAGCAAAAAAAGATGAATGAACTATTAATGCATGTGGTAAGTTAGATGCTCCCAAGGATATTTTACTCTGAGAAAGGTATCATGTCAAAAAGTCACATATTATATCATTAAATTAAGAAAAATTCTCAAAATAACAAAATCACAGAAATGAAAACAAACTGGTGCTTTATGGGAGTCAGGAGCACTGCAGGAAAGGATGTGACAGTGTCATCGTACCTGATGAGCAAGGTTTTCTTAGTGAGGGACAATTCCATGTTTCGATTAGGATCAGATTGCTCAGGATTTCTTGACAGTATTTGTACATGTTAGATTGTGAATCACATCAATATGTCCTCCTTTCCACAAACTAAGTATATCTCCTGTTTTATTTCCCCTTAGCTAGTCACCCAAATCTCTACAGCCTTAGACCAATCTATCTTCAGCAAGAAATCCATTTGCATTGTATTTTGGAGAGAAATCAGCCCTCTCTTCAATCTACCCTCTCTAGAAGAGAAGGGCCCTTATCCATCATGCAACTTTCTCATTCAGTATTTGCTCTTCTTTTGGTAAATGCATATAAAAGATGGTCTATTGGGGCTGGAGGGATGACTCAGTGGTTAATGACACTTGCTGCTCTTGCAGAAGACTGAGGGACAGTTCCCAACATCTACATGGTGGCTTACAGCTGGTTACAGAAGATCTGATGCCCTCTTCTGACCTCGGGCACTATACATACATGGTCCACATGCATGCATACAGGCAGAATATTTACCCACATAAAAAAAGACAAAACTTTGACAGATAAATATGAGCTGTAGCTTCATCAAGTCATAGTTTTGAAGCTGCAGTTCTCGTTGGAAGCAGCTAGGGTGCTTGTGTGAAAAGAATCATCCAGGCCATCCCAGGGTTGCTAATGCAGGGATTCCATAGACTTCACTTTGAGAAACACGGAGTTAGCTCTTGTGATGGCTTTTTTTGGCTGTCAACTTGACTACCTCTGGAAGTAAGTCCCCTAAATGGAGGCCATACCTGTGCAGGATTTTTTTTTTTGTGATTTGAAGTAGGAAGATCCACTTCTAATCCAGATCTCTGAGGTAGGAAGACACACTATTAATTCAAATCTTTCAAGCTGGGAAAAGACATGTCTGTAATCCAAATCTTGAGGTGAGAAGATGCACCTTTAATCCATATCTAATTTGAGTCATGCCTTCTGCTGGAGGCCTATATAATACTTTAGGAATCACATACCAGATATCTGCATATCAGATATTTATATTATGACTGAAAACAGTAGCAAGATTATGGTTCTGAAGTAGCAATGAAATAATCTTATGGTTGGGGTTCACCACATCAGAAACTGTATTAACATTAGAAATTTCATGAGGACTTGGAAGAAGGAAGCTCTTGGCTATTTGCCTGCTTACCCTTGCCTTGCTATCAAGTCCATTCCTTCACTAGCATCAGAGCCTAACTTTTCATGATTCCAGTGTTTACTGAAGAATAGCTGAGATATCCAGATCCATAGACTGAACACCCACTAGGGTCCTGGACTTTCCATTCACTGCTGTCCATTGTTGAATTAGCAAGATCACAGGCTATAATTCAAATAAATCCCCTTTCTATATACATAGGGAGTTTCATTTTATAAGTTCTGTTAATCTCCAAAACCCTAACTAATACAGCCCTCATGTTATTTGAGTAAGTTGGGCAGTGGGTACTATTTGAGTTTTCAACTAATCATTGCCTCCTGAGTAGATTTCTGGAAGGAATAAAGTAGTTAGAATTGACCTAATTTATCTTGGTTTATTTTTTCTTTCTTTCTTTCTTTCTTTCTTTCTTTCTTTCTTTCTTTCTTTTTTTTTTTTTTTTGAGATAGGGGTTCTCTGTGTAACAGCCCTAGTTGTCTTAGAATTGGTTCTGTAGATGGGCTGGCCTTGAACTCACAGAGATCCACTTACCTCTGCCTTCCAAGTGCTGAGATTAAAGGCATGTGTCATTACTGCCAGTCTGTACTTATCTTGTAGCAATAAGTGCTCATGTAATGCACAGAGTTTATATAATAGCCTGGTCATTTGGTGCTTTCAGCTACTATTTCTGCAGTCACTTCTCACTGAGTGCTTCATAGTCCTGAGACAAGATAGCAATTTTACCTCTGGTGACACAAATGTACAGCACCCAGCAACAGATAACACTGCCACTATTTCCCCATCCATGCTCATGTACCTGCAGCACAGATGCCAATTAGACAATGCAAGCCGCACACACTCTGAGTGTGCAAACCTTCTGTCCCAGAACACAGTAATTGATAGCTTTATAGTGCTTGAAGTAGAAGAGATGCTAATTTAGGTTCATTTCTCTTAAATGTTTATGTATCTCATAAGTTGTATGTGGTTTACAGATGCAATGTAAGAATTCATGGAACATTTCCCCATACAAGAGAATTCTATTCTCATTGCACAACCAGTAAAATGAACAGTTTCTGAGCTCAGAAAGAAAACTTTGCCACATGCTAATGGTTCAGATGAACCCTTTCAGGGTTCCCAACTAGAGAAGTCTTGCTTTCACACATTTTTAGCTTCATCTATCATGCAGTAGTGGAACCCCCAGTATTAAGAACACACATGGCAAAAGGAGGCTTGGATCATTGCGTGTGTACCCTTTGTAACCTCTGAAAGTCTCATTCTTATATTCCATTTCCTATCCTACATCTTAAAAGACATTAAAGAAGGATTACACAAAATGTTATTGAGTGTCTCTCTTGCCAGCTCCATACTAGGTACATTGTCTAACTTAGCCTTTAAAATAATTTTGTAAAGCAGAGTGTCTTTTTATTACGTGAGTCCTCTGGAAATCAGAGCTGTGGGCATGGAGTAGAAAGCTAATGCTTTATTTAGAAAGAGGGTCCTCAGGGCAGTGAGACTAAGAAAAAATGTCAACAAACTAGAAAGGCTAGAAAATGAAGAGGCACACTGCCCACTGTCTCATAATAGCCTTGAAATGACACCCCAAACTGCTTAGTAAATCTAACCCTCTTATATGTGGGAGGGGAACTCTTTGAACAAGTTTATAGGGACATCGTATGTAGACAGGTTATACCTCAGAAACAAAGAGAAAAAAGGCAAATGAATTGCTTGCTGCCTATCTTTGATGTCTAACAAGGTTACCAGTTTGCTCTGGGGGTGGGTGGAAATTCCCTCAGACCTCAATATACCAGTTATTCTGGAAGCTACCTTGTAGTAGGAGCTGTGGGCCTCTTCCTGCTGCCCTGCTCCTGGCTGCCAGCTAGGTTATGCCCCAAAATAACAACACACAAATTGTATTCATTTAAACACTGCCTGGCCCATTATATCTAGCCTCTTCTTGGCTAACTCTCGCACCTGGACTAGCCCATTTATAATAATGTGTGTAGCACCCCAGGTGCCCTTACCAGGAAGATTCTAGCCTACATCCATCCTGGGTCGGAGCTTCATCATGTCTGCCCGGGAGAGGGGAGCTATCAAGTCTGAGCTCACTTCCTCTTCCTTCTAGCATTCTGTTCTGTTTACTCCACCCACCTATGTTTTAACTTATGAGGCCAATCAGTTTCTTCTTCCATCATTTCCTCTTTTTCTGTTTAAACAAAAAAGGAAGGCTTTAACTTTAACATAGCAAAATTACCTATAACAAAACAGTTATAAAGCAAGAATTAGTTACAATATTTACATCTACTTTATCTTTTATCATAAGTAAGGAAAACTATAACTAACTATTCTTCAACTCCATCAAAGATACCAGAAAGATACAATATTACCTAAGCAAACATGAAATAAGCAACTTTCAAATTCTAGAAATGACAGAGACATCTCGCTGCCTTGACAGTCACCCAAAGTTTCCCTATACCATTAGGACATCCATCTTCCGCCTACAGGCCCATAGTATTCAGAGACATTTCCATGAAGCAGGAAATTTCAAAGTCAGTTCAGTCACTATCTGTTGTGTCCTGCAGAATGTCTTGCAGACTCCTTCATGAATCAGGAACACCGAAAGATCATCTCACCTTTAAGCAAGTTCAGTAGTCCTCTCTCTGAAGGTTCTCTGTGTCCAGTTTATGCAATAGTCCAGACGAGAGCAGTTTCTTGCTCAAATGGGTATCAAACTCCATAAGGATCCTCTTCGATGCCCATCTTCCTCTTGAAGTAGATTGGTGTTTCCAGGAGCAAACATGTCTCATTGTCATGAAAAACCCTAAGTTATAAAACATTAAATAGCATATTCTGTAGTCTTTGAAAGATATGAAGAATGCTGATCTAACTGAAATATATATCTGTATATCTAGAAAATCTAACTAACATGACTACAAACTTGACTATTATTAATGATTATCCATTAACAACCTATATACATTACATTTTTTAAATGAACTACACAATCACAATACCTTAATCAAGATCAGAAACACATATACATATAACAAAATTGACCTTAAATTTAAATCACTAAAGCAAAATCCATATCAATGTAAATTATTCATACCTATATCATATCCCCCTTTAATGTAAAAGAACATTTATAAACAATATTTGGGAATATGCGCACAGTTATTTCTCTCCAAACTGCTTCCTGCTGTATGGGGGCACTGTTATTCAGATATTTCAGGGTAAAACCTGTGTGCTAGGTTCATCTCAGTCGTCAATTGAGCGAAGTAATTTTTTGAGGGTTTTCACAGCAACCTTTCAGGAGGGCATGGTCCATCATACCATATTGGGATAGAAGCAATCCACAGGCTTCCATCCTCTGTGAAAACAAAAAAAGAATCTCTTTTCCAAAGTATCATATCCTTAGATCCAAATTCTGAAGTCAAGGTATTTTCAAAATATCTATGTTGGATTAGTTCAGCAGCATTTATAAACAAATATCTTTTAGCAGCTGTTGCTCCTTCTTCAGCATTCAAACAATTCAATGATAGCATAATAGCATACAGTATCAAAATTCTCTGCTTTCCATCTTTGTACGGCTTTATTTTAACTCTATTTTGTTTATTTTTACTTTTTGAGACAGGTTTTCTGTATATCTTTATCCTGGAATAACTCTGAAGACCAGGCTGTCCTTGAACTCTCAGAGATCCCTCTGTCTCTGCCTCCCAGGCATTGGGATTAAATGCATGTGCTACCACACCTTGAAGTCACAGAGGTCAATATCCCTCTGCCTTCCAAGTGTTGGGATTAAAGGTGTGTCCTACCATACCCAACTACTCTCTTTCTTCCTTTTTTTTTCTTTAAGAACTTTAACTTTTAGTCTGCATATATTTTTAACACACTGTAAATCATTTAGAGGTTTTCTTTGTTTTTGAATCTCTCTTTACTATCTCTCTCTCTCTTTCTGAACACATGAGCCTTTAAATTACAGAGCAATATGGGTAGGATTAAAGCCGTGGCTTTGGCAGCTAGATCCACCCCATTCCTTAGCTTTCCAGCCTCATGGCAGAGGTACGGGTTGTAGCCATGTTTACTACCACAACTCTATTGCGTTTTAAGGTCCCTGCCAGCAAGCAAACTGCAGCATTCTGCTCACAGACCACATTCAGTTAGACGACCTACTTGAGTTTGAGTCAGAGTTTGCCCTGGCAGGAAGGCCCAGAAAACCGGCATTTTAAAACAGCACAACTTTTTTCCTGCTATGGCTGAAAACAAACAAGCATTCAGTCAGCTTTTATCAACACCATTTAAGTGTTTCATGGCAGGACCAGACCGCAAGGAAGTTCCCCTGCCGGTCAGGGGGAGTGTGGGCAGCTAGATCACAACAACTCATCCTGTTCTCTGGTGGAAGAACTGCAACCTTTATTATGGTATCAAGTGAGGCCGGGGTCAAATGCCATCTTGTAATGGCAGCCACTCAAATTGGCTCCCAGCACCAAACAAGACAGGTGAACCAAGCCAGTAATCAGTGTTGTTGCTCAAGGGCCTCTACTTTGGTTATTTTTTCTGGGTCCCTGCCATGAGTTCTGCCCTAATTTCCTAGATTACAAGGTGTAACAAATAAGGCATAATAAACCCATTTTCCCCAGGTTGCTGTTTGGTATGGTCTTTATAACAGCAGTAGAAACCTAACCAAAACAAGTAATAGTAATCTGTCATGCTTGCTTCTGAAAATTGTGTAGGTGAAATCATATGCCTAGAATTGTTTTGTGACACTTTTTTCTTTTTGCATTACATCTATGTGAAAATTGTGCTTTTTCCTGCATAGAGCTGTATACAATTCACTTGTTTTCATGCTACATGTTTGTGTGGACTATGAACTTCCTGAATTTGTTGGCCATTTATAGACATGTATATAACTTTAATAGACACTGCAAGAGACTTTTCCAGATTCTCGCATTATGCCCCTATCAGCAATATATGGGAGTTGTATTTACTTCTTGCTATTATTTATTTGGAACTTATAATTTGTACTTCTCTGGTCACTAATGACATTAAACAGATAGATAAAGAAGGTTTGTGTTACCCAGTTTCCTAGAAAACATCATGTAGTTGTATTTGGAAGTTGGTTCTTTGGGAAGTAATTAGGTTATGAAAGAACATGAGAGTGGAAGTACCATGATAGAATAAATGTCCTTAAAGGAGAAGAAAGATCAGTTCTGTATATCTGTCATCTCTCCTAGACTCCCTATGTGAGGACAATAAGGCAATAAGAATTAATTTACCAGAGACTAATTCAGTTCCCACTTTGACCACAAGCTACCCAGCCTCTAGAACTATGAAATTTCAAACTGCTATTGTTTCATTATATCCTCACCTGGTAACAAAAAGGTCAGAATTATATGAGTACACTTTCATAAAGGTATTTCTCCATTCCTGTGAACAATACCCTCATGATATAATTGTCTCTCAAATGCCCTACCTCCTAATAGCATCACATTAGTTATGATTTCAATATGTGAACTTCAGAAGGGATCCATACACTGAATCTGTTGTACCAACAATAAAAAATGATCATCAAAATGTATATGGTCTAAATATATCACTTTGATGGGATGTAAAGAGTGTAAACCAAAAGAAAATAAAACTATAATTTTGGAATTTTCCTTTTAATAAGCCATGAAAAATTCCAATAACAAACAAGTCATAACTTTTAAATTGCATACCAAGATAAGTACTATATTTTCCTTATCCATTCTTTGGTCGAGGGGCATTTAGGTTGTTTCTAGGTTCTGGCTATGTCAAACAAAGCTGTTATGAACATAGTTGAGCACATGTCCTTGTGGCTTCTTGAACATCCTTTGGATATATACCCAAAAGTGGTATTACTGGGTCTTGAGGAAGGTTGTTTCCTAATTTTCTGAGAAATCACCACACTGACATCCAAAGGGGTTGTACCAGCTTGCATTCCCACCATCATTGCAGAAGTGTTTCCTTTTCCCCACAACCTCTCCAGCATAAGTTGTCATCAGTGTTTTTGATCTTGGCCATTCTTACAGGTGTAAGATGGAATCTCTGAGTTGTTTTGATTGGCATTTTTTGATGACTAAGGATTTTGAACATTTCATTAAGTGTCTTTTAGCCATTTTATATTCCTCTCTTGAGAGTTCTCTGTTTAGGTATGTACTACATTTTATTTATTGGATTATGTGATCTTTTGGTATCCAATTTCTTGAGTTCTTTGCATATTTTGGAGATCAGCCCTCTGTCTGATGCAGGTTAATGAAGATCTTTTCACATTCTGTAGGCTGTTGTTTTGTCTTGTTGACCATATCCTTTGCTTTACAGAAGCTTTTCAGTTTCAGGAGGTTTCATTTATTAGTTGTTTCCTCTCAGTGTCTGTTACTGGGGTTATATTTAGGAAGTGGTTCGTTGTGCCAATGCGTTCAAGTGTTCAGTGTGACTTGCTTTATGTTGAGGTCTTTGATGCATTTGAACTTGAGTTTTGTGCATGGTGATAGTTATGGGTCTATTTTTATTCTTCGTAGTTGAGGATTACTGTTAACTTCTGATCCTCCTGCCTTCATTTTCTTGCATTTAATATATGTGATTATAGGAAAATAATCTAGAGCTCTGTAAACACCACACAAGCACTTTACTGACCAAGCTGTATCCCCAGATTTCCAGTGTTGATATTTTCCTTAGATAATTATCCTTGTTGGAATGTGTGATATAGTTTTGAATAGAAATGGAAAGAAGGCATATAATTGTCTTATTCTTGATCTTAAGGGGATGCACTAACAATGGGCTTGCTTTAGCATCTCTCTCTCTCTCTCTCTCTCTCTCTCTCTCTCTCTCTCTCATCTATCTATTTATCCATCCATCCATCTATCTAATCTATTAAGACAATCTGTTTAATTGTATATCCTGGGAGCTGGTGAAATGCCTCAGAGGGTAAAGACATTTTACTCAAAGCCTAATGACTTCAGTACAATCCTTTTGAATTCACACAATATGAGGAGAGAACCAATGGCTGCAAGTTATCCTCTCACCTCCAAAAGTGTGTCATGGCATAAATGCATGCATGTCCATGTATGTACATGCACCCACTTGTTCGAGTATGTGTGTGTGCATGCATACACATACACATGCAGAAGCATGCACACATAAATGAATATAAAAATAAAGTAAATATTTGTTTATAATTACTCATTTGAGCTTGGGGGTTTTACCCATGGCTAAGGGCATGTTACAGTCTCCAACTATTGTTTTTGAATTTTTCTTATGAGGGAGGAAAGGAAACTCTCTCTACCCTACTCAGGAGATGAAATCCCGGGCATTACTCATGTTATTGCAAGCACTCTGCTGCTGATCTACACACACCCTTACCCATGAAACAGTGTTTATATTGCTGCCATTGGGTAATAGTCTTGTATCAGCTAGTATTTTATGGCTAAAAATATAAACTACTTCTTCATGAATTCTTTTTTAATCTTGCTTTTCTTTGTTTGCAGAAGAGTCCATAGGTACTATATGGCAATGATCTTTTTTTTTTTTTTTTAAGGGAACGTCTTCGGTTTTTTATTGCTGTGAAAAGACACCATGACCATGGCAACTCTTATAAAGAAAACATTCAATTGAGGTGACTTATTTACAGCTTCAGAGATTCAGTCCACTATTATTATTATTATCATGGATAGCACAGTGGTGTGCAGACAGACGTGGCGCTAAAATAGTTGAGAGTCCTACATCCTGAAGGTACAAGGAAGTTGACTGAGAGTCACACTGAGGGAAGCTTGAGCATCTTCCAAACCTGTCCCCACAGTGACACACCTCCTAATAATGCCACACCCTTTGGGGGCCATTTCAAGGTTGAAATAACTTTCCATAATAGAGTTTTGAAAAAAAAGAAAAAGCATTCTACTTTCCCCATTTTCAATGAATATATTTCAATTATTTTTCTTTAAAATTATCACTGAAAATAATGACAGAGATCCCATGAATAGGAGTTACAATAAAAATACAATAAAAATAGTATGCCTATTAATTTAAAAACACATATTAGATTTGGTAGACCCTTTAAAAATGTGGCTGAGTCTTTCCAAGGTCAAGCACTCTTCACTCTGCTTAGAACTCTTTACTCCAGTATGAATAATTTCCCCAGGAATATAACATGGCTTATTCTTAATTTCACTCCTTTGTTTTAGTGCCATTCTTGAATAAATAACATGCCTCCCCTCCGCACTCCATCCCTTTCAAAACTGTTCAATATTTATATCATCCAAGACTTGACCCAAGGAAATTTGATCAACTTTCTTTGATTTGTGAAACTGTAGGTTCTGCCATGGTGCTATACCAGGCCCTACTTATTATCCTTCCCCCCACACACACACCTCCGCCCTTTAACTTGTTTTCTTATATATTTTTTTCTTTTTTTATTTTTTTCTTTCTTTCTTTCTTTATTTATTTATTAAATATTTCAGTCTCTTCCCCACCTCCGCCTCCCCTTTCCCTCCCCCTCCCCCAATCCATTCCCCCTCCCTCGTCAGCCCAAAGAGCAATCAGGGCTCTCCATCCCGTGGGAAGTCCGAGGAAAACCCTCCTCCGTCCAGGTCTCGTAAGGTGAGCATCCAAACTGCCTAGGCTCCCACAAAGCCACTACATGCAGTAGGATCAAAGACCCATTGCCATTGTTCTTGATGTCTCAGTAGTCCTCATTGTCCGCTATGTTCAGCGAGACCGGTTTTAACCCAGGCTTTTTCAGACCCAGGTCAGCTGGCCTTGGTGAGTTCCCGATAGAGCATCTCCATTGTCTCAGTGTGTGGGTGCACCCCTCGCGGTCCTGAGTTCCTTGCTCATGTTCGCTCTCCTTCTGCTCCTGATTTGGACCTTGAGATTTCAGTCCGGTGCTCCAATGTGGGTCTCTGTCTCTGTCTCCTTTCATCGCCTGATGAAGGTTAATATTCAGGAGGATGCCTATATGTTTTTCTTTGGGTTCTCCTTCTTATTTAGCTTCTCTAAGAACCCGAATTATAGGCTCAATGTCCTTTATTTATGGCTAGAAACCAAATATGAGTGAGTACATCCCATGTTCCTCTTTTTGGGTCTGGCTTACCTCACTCAGGATAGTGTTTTCTATTTCCATCCATTTGCCTGCAAACTTCAAGAAGTCCTTGTTTTTTACTGCTGAGTAGTACTCTAATATGTATATATTCCATACTTTCTTCATCCATTCTTCAATTGAAGGGCATCTAGGTTGTTTCCAGGTTCTGGCTATTACAAACAATGCTGCTATGAACATAGTAGAGCATA
The DNA here is from genome assembly GCF_014885135.2 of Alexandromys fortis. NCBI lineage: Eukaryota > Metazoa > Chordata > Mammalia > Rodentia > Cricetidae > Alexandromys > Alexandromys fortis. The sequence goes on from NW_026068001.1 coordinate 4,370,887, forward strand.
TACTTTTGTTGTATGATAAGGCCTCTCTTGGGTATATTCCCAAGAGTGGTATTGCTGGGTCCATGGGTAGGTTGATCCCGAATTTCCTGAGAAACCTCCACACTGCTTTCCAGAGTGGTTGCACAAGTTTGCATTCCCACCAGCAATGGATGAGTGTACCCCTTTCTCCACAACCTCTCCAGCAAAGGCTATCATTGGTGTTTTTGATTTTAGCCATTCTGACAGGTGTAAGATGGTATCTTAAAGTTGTCTTGATTTGCATTTCCCTGATCGCTAAGGAAGTTGAGCATGACCTTAGGTGTCTTTTGGCCATTTGAACTTCTTCTGTTGAGAGATCTCTGTTCAGCTCAGTGCCCCATTTTATAATTGGGTTGATTAGCCTTTTACGGTCTAGTTTCTTGAGTTCTTTATATATTTTGGAGATCAGACCTTTGTCAGTTGCGGGGTTGGTGAAGATCTTCTCCCAGTCAGTGGGTTGCCTTTCTGTCTTAGCGACAGTGTCCTTTGCTTTACAGAAGCTTCTCAGTCTCAGGAGGTCCCATTTATTCAATGAGGCCCTTACTGTCTGTGCTGCTGGGGTTATACGTAGGAAGTGGTCTCCTGTGCCCACGTGTTCTAGAGTACTTCCCACTTTCTCTTCAATCAGGTTCAGTGTGTTTGGACTGATATTGAGGTCTTTCACCCACTTGGACTTGAGTTTTGTGCATGGTGATAGATATGGGTCTATTTTCATTCTTCTACAGATTGACATCCAGTTTTGCCAGCACAATTTGTTGAAGATGCTCTCTTTTTTCCATTGTATACTTTTAGCTCCTTTATCGAAAATCAGGTGTTCATATGTTTGTGGGTTAAAGTCAGGGTCTTCTATTCGATTCCATTGGTCGACTTCTCTGTTTTTATGCCAATACCAAGCTGTTTTCAATACTGTAGCTCTGTAATAGAGTTTGAAGTCAGGGATGGTAATGCCTCCAGACGTTCCTTTATTGTATAAGATTGTTTTGGCTATCCTGGGTTTTTTGTTTTTCCATATAAAGTTGATTATTGTCTTATCCAGATCTGTGAAGAATTTTGATGGGATTTTGATGGGGATTGCATTGAATCTATATATTGCTTTTGGAAGAATTGTATGGCAATGATCTTTAACTTTGATTTTAGGATTCATGAAAAATAGAAGATGGCATTGTAAATTTCAACACTATTAACAGAAATAAAATTTTGGAAACTTAGAATACCAAATAAATGAAAACATTATAAAAGCTATACAAAACAGGACTCTAGGTATGGTGACTTGTGACTGTAATTCCAATCAGTACTTTGGAGCCTGAGACAAAAGGATAAACCATAGTCTTTTAACTATCCAGGGCTATAGAGAATTTGGTACCCAAAAAATTCAAAAAGAAAGGCTATTCTAACAAAGGAAACTAAATCATAGAGTGGGAAAAATAAATCACTAAAATAGCTGAACATGTACAGTTTCATGGGGAAATATTTAAGTTAGTCAATTTAATCAGACTCTACAGAGCTCAAAGAAAAGGATGCCATCTCTAGCAAGATGACTATGACAATTGAATAGAATTGGGAACAAGATAGGAGTACTACTTAGATTGTGATTTCAAGTACATAAGAAGGCATTAATGTCATTGGGAGCTTGGACTTGGTTTCCTAAGAATCCTTCATTCTTGTGATCACCACCGAAGATAACCTGAATATCAGACATTTAAATACCAATTCATAACAGTAGCAACATTACAGTTATGAAATAGCAAAGAAAATAGTTTCATCTTTGTCACTACATCATAGCTCTATTAAAGGACTGTAGCATTAGGAAGTCTGAGAACCACTGCTCTAGAGAGAATATGGTATTTCCATATACTAAGAACTATAAAGCTAAAGCAAACAGTCTCAAAAAAAGTATTTCTGACTTACAGGCCCATATTTCTCAATCTTTTTTTCTAAAAAGAACAGGGAAGGGCTTTTGTTCTCAAGTGCCCCTTCGATAGCTAAAGACCCAGTTTTCTAGAAGATTGAGTCACAAGAAAGTAGAGCTGATACCATAGCAACAGCCCAGGTAAATTTTATCCCAGGCAATTGTCTTTTAATGTTGTAAAAATCTTTTATTTCTCTGGGGCTTTGAGTGATGGCTCCATGGTTGCTGTTGCTATTGCACAAGAGCCAGATGAAATTCCCAGAACCATGTGGTGACCATGCATCACAACCATGCATCACTTCAGTTCTAGGGGATGTGTTACACTCTTGACTTCCATGCATGTAAGCCAAACATTTATACACACAAAGGAAAATAAATAAATCTTTAAAAAATACTTTTGAAATTACTTATTTTTGCAAATTTTCGCATTCCTTACCTTTTCTTACTCGACTCTCTTCCTCAACTATACCAAAACAACAACCAAAGAAGGAAAAGAAAACCTGCAAACAAAACACAAACAAACAACCAGACTGTTGGAAGACTGGCCCCAGGGGAAAATGTTCAGACATTTCTGTCATAAACCTCCATCTAGGACTTGAATGTAAGTATGGAGGGCTATTATGTGACAATGGGATGGAAATCTCCCTGCTTCTTGGATTCTTCTGGGGATTCATTTTCTTTCTCGCTCCCTCCCTCCCTCTTTCCCTGGATCCTTGCTTCCCTCTATTTCCCCCCTCTTTCTCTCTCTCCCCCCTTTCCCTTTGAAAGTTTAATTGATCCAGGGGTAATAGAAGTTAGAGACTCTATTTTCTTTTCAGACAACACAATTTCTGTTAGCTGGGAGGAGAGATGCTACACGCGCCTTTCTTTGCAATTTAGAATGCCATATGACAAAGCATCAAGAAGAGAAACTAGGTCCTATGTTTTACCCTCTTTGTTTACCACTGTATATCAAAGCAGATTAAAAGGAACCTGAGCAATCTTTTCTGTCATGGCACTATTCAGATGTCAGTCCAATTTTTACTATAGCCTCCAAATGCAAGGTAAGTATAAATCCAAGTTTACACCAATTCTAATACATTTTCCTTTTTTCCTATAGTATTGTCTATAAATTCTTAAGTTTTATGAATTATTAAAGACTCTCTTTTATTTGACTCCTGGGTGTATATAATAAATTTATAGTCTCTTAATTCTGATAATCTGTGGTTAGTTTATTTCATCAGGCTCAATGGAACCTTCAGAAAACTGAGGAAAGTTCCCTTTACCTCTGAAACCATCTAGTTAGGCATATCAGTGTGCTCTTCTAGTTGATTTTGATTGCCACGAGCTCACAATCTCTCCATTTAAAATGTGTAAGGAATTTTAGTTGCCCTGGAGAAAACCACTAGTTCTAAAATAGCTCTTTACAAGATTCAAGGAATTATGGTGTGTATGAGAGAGAATTTTTCCAAGTTGTGCTTTGCTGATTAAAAGATCTCAGATAGAGGTTCAAGAGGATATTAAAATAGATTGTGTGATGGTAGGAGCTTATTAGGAGAGTTGTTAACATCACAGATGGCCCATGGCAGGGAAAGGAATGCTGAAGAAAGAAATCAGAATGCCTACCCTGCTAGAAGAGGCAGACATGGCAATCTTTTCTTATACCTTTCTGAGGAGAGGGGGCATTTTGCAGCATAAGTTTATAGCTAGGTAGACTCTATGATTCCAAGGAAGGAGGTGTGGAAGGGAATGGGGAGTAAGATGTATGGCCACAGCACACTCTTTGTTGTCAATTCACCTCCCCAGATGAGATATTCCAGTACCTGGAGGTGTGTTAGCTTGAGAGTCACTGCATTTCAACAGGGTGCCTGTCAGCATCTGTGAAAAGGAAAGGCAGCTTTTTGTATTGTGGCCTCAGCAGCAGCTGGGTTCTAACATTACAGTCTTCTTACACTGAGATTTCTTTGTTTTAATCTAGTTATCTTAGAAATTTAGTCTTATTCATCTTATACCAAGCTGATTTGTAGCTCCTATATGCACTTTGTTTTCAGAGAACAAATTCCAATCTCTTTATTTTCTTTTGTTTCTTATCTATTGTACTCTTTTCAAATGGATATACCAAATAGAATTTGCTGGCTCCATCCTATACACAATTTATTGGTGTAGCCCCAAGTTCCCTGTTTTCTTTCTCAACATTTTTCCCGGTTCCTTCCTGTAGAGCACAATTACCACTCCTACTTAGATTCTTCTGGTTTATACTAAACTTATACTACACACATTTGGAAACCTATGGCTCCATGGGGGCCATATGACAACATGCAGTTAAATTCCTCACTTGTTATGAAAACACAACTCTATTGTTTTCACAGTCCTCGAACAAAGAGCAAACTTCTCTTTTTTTTAAATAAAAACATCAGGAACTGAAAATAATAAATTCTCCAGGTAGCACAAACAAATCAATATTGCCAGGATTTGTTATATAAAGTGCTAAAAAATTTCCCCATCTTTTAAAAGCTTTAGTTGTTGCTCTGCTATTACAGAGAGGTTCAGGAGTTCTGCTACCTATAGGTAGTTAGCAAGAGGAGAAGTATTGCGAAGGAATTATAGTAAGCTTAGCCCTGAGAAATAGGGAGTAATCTATTGACGTTTTTGCATTTTGAATCCGAGAAAATGTTTTATTACAAAAAGTTCCCCTATCCTGACAAAGATTTGGAATTCAACTCTGTTTCATTGCAATTTCCTTCCTATATAAGAACCACTTTTAATTTAGTTGTAATTTAAAACTTTCCAGCTGAGTTGACAGTTCCTGGATATAATTGACACTAAATATCAAGTATCAAGTGAAAATCTGGAGTTTCTCTCATTATGTGTTAAGTAGCACACCTAATTCTTTTTGGCTAGAAAAGTATATTCTAGTATCGATAAACATGAAACAAGTATTAGTGTCACTGGCATAATTGTTGTAAAATCACGGAATATGTTGTGACTATGCCTTCTCGCTTCACAGGATTTCTTTCTTAGTTAAAGGACTTCTACATTCTCTTCTGTGCAAGAAACTGTCATCATGAACAGACCCTTAGATACCACCATTTTCAATCTCTAAGTATTTGCCTTTTTCAAGGAGTCTGCTGGATGTTCAAGGACAGTATATATGGCCTCCCTTCCGTAAATAAACACATGTTTCATTAGAGTCTGATTTATGTTCATCTGCACAAACCTATAATAGATATACAAGTAAGTGGTAGCAACTAGTATTTATCAGCTTTCATTTCAGGAAATCAGAAAAATCATAGAAAAAGATGGCATAAATAACATTTTATCGGAAAGAAAAAAAGGTTCTACAGTTGAGAGTGAGAACAGAATATCAGACAAAGGAAAATGTATGTACAAGGGCATGTGAACTGTCTAAACTCTCTAAACTGGTATCTAGATCTAACTCATGTAAACATTTAAGGTTATGGTACTTTGAAGTAGATGTTAAAATAAGCAGTTTAAATAGTTGTGTTTTGTCAGTGAGTTTGGATGAAAGAAAATGTTAGTTCTAATGTAGCTTTTCATGAAGTAATCTATGTAGTAGGAGCTGCGGGTTGCATTCTGCCACCCAGCTCCCGCCACTGGCTAGCTTTACCCGAAATAACAACACACAAATTGTATTCTTTTAAACACTGCTTGGCCCATTATATCTAGCCTCTTCTCGGCTAACTCTCGCACCTGGACTAGCCCATTTCTAATAAAGTGTGTAGCACCGAGGTGCGCTTACCGGGAAGATTCTAGCCTACATCCATCCTGGGCCAGAGCTTGATTGCGTCTGCCTCAGAGAGCAGAGCTATTGCATCTGCCTGGAAGAGGGGAGCATGGCGTCTCTGAGCTCACTTCCTCTTCCTCCCAGCATTCTGTTCTGTTTACTCCACCCACCTATGTTCTAACCAATAAAATGGGCCAAGGCAGTTTCTTTAATTTTTAACCAATGACCTTCCTCCATCAAATCTATAAGATGTGTTTTAAATATCTACTATGAAAGTGCTAACATATGTGCATGTGGACACATATATTCATACTTTGCAACTAGGCCTTTTTGTCCCTTTGCATGCTTACCTGTTCTCTGTTAAGGTAAGCATACCTTTGTAATAAGGGAAACTGATGAAGTAATTTCCCATCTAGTTTTTATATATAACTGCACAGTGAATTTTCTCAGCATTTTTTCTGTATATCACATACTTTATCAGCTTATACAGAGATGTTAAGTAATTTGTCCTAAAAGTAGTTCCTAAATTCTGTGAACTTAGAGTTTATCACCTAGTCAAGATAAAAAGTTCTTAAAATAACTACTGATGATCTCAACTTTCTGGTATTAATAGCCTTGTTTATTCCCCTCTAACACTAAATTAAGTTTATACAGTGTAACTCATTATATACAGCAGAGATTAGCTTATTAAATACCATAGATTCCATCTTCATTTCTTTATCTCTCTAAGACTACTTGCTCTTTAGGAATCCAGGTCATGTTCAAGGACAAATAGTCTTCTGTACAGGTATGGCAAGGAAGTGTGATGTGCATCCAATGTCTAGAGAAGTGAGTCCATGCCCCAAACCACTTATTATAACTTCAGACTAGGTTGTCCAGAATTGAGATGATTGCATCTCGTGGTAGACCCAGAGCCACATCCACTTATTTAAACTCCACTTGGATATTGTTTTAGTAGTTAGTTTTGAAGAAAATTTGTTATCTGGAAATAAAAAACCCTTTTGTGCAGAAATCACAGAGCACATTCAAAGTCTCTTGGAAATTTTTGGAAAAGGAAACAACAGATCCTGTGTCATCTTAACAATGAAGCATCTGAACACCATTTTGGTCCTGTGCTGGTATTATGTAACTCTACAATAGAAGTATATGTGTGACTTATTAGCCCTTGGAACAGGCTGCTGGTTGGAATGTTCAATGCCTCTGCTTTGATATTTGAGCCTTATTTTAGTTGCTCTACATTATTATAACAAAGTATCAAAGACATTCTACTTAGGAAGCTAAGGGATGTTCATTTTTACCCATGATTTTGTTTCTAGCACAAAGTCATTAGGTGAAGTTGCCGGATGGTGATGGCAAGTAGAGAGTGAAAGAGAGTACTAATGGTAAAGGAGGAAAAATGTCCTCCTCCATCTATCTTAGAGTGTTATTTATGGCTCTCAGTAGGAAAATGATCAGAAGAAAAGTTTAAGGAGAGAAAATTGATTAACATGTCCATCATACACTTGAAGCCATCCAGAAAAATAACTTATATTGATTTGTATAACCTGATACATTATTTTCATGTAGAGTTCATAATGGCCTAGAAATAACCATGGGCTCAAAAGTATGGAAATCCTCCTGTCCCAGCCTCGCCTGTGCTGAAATTAAAGGCTTGAGCCACCATACCTGACACTATTTTATTTTTGAGGTAGGATGTGATGATGAACTGATTGTGATCTTTCTGCCTCAGCTACAATGCTGGCTTATATCTTGGGTTTCTACATTTTTAGATTAAAGCAAACAGAAACTGTTTTAGAGTGTCTAGTTATGTGGTGCAAATTATGAAAACGTGGTCATGAAGAGCATAGCAAAATTGGACTCTTACTCAGGTTTGTCCACAGATTTAAATATTATGCTTTTAATATAACTCAGAGTTTCGAGATAGTGAGACACAATTGCTCCTGGCAACGCCACTCTACTCCCGAGAGAACGTTGAGCAGCAAAGACACTCCACTGGGAGCTTGTCTTCTTGTGAATGAATTGTTATTTATCTTTTCCAAATGGCAAGCATACTGATGGTAAGGAATACAGATAGGTTGGGGGCAGGGTTCTTTCCTTATCTCCACAGGAAAATACTGATCTTCAAAGAATTTAAGGGACCCTGAATATTTAATTACTAATGGATGGAAAATAGTTATGACCCACTAAGGATCAACAGAACTGGCCTTTGGGTTAAGAAAAGCCCATACCTCATCTACTGACAAAGATATGAAACAGGATTGTCTTATCTTGCCAAGACAGGGTAGGATAATTCTAAGAAAGTTCCTTGCATTTGATAATGGTATGTCAGTTATGTTAGGCCTTAGCCAAAGTTGGTTGACTCAACATTGCAAACGAGAATTTGGATGATTGCCCAGGTAGTCAGTTGTCTCTGTCATTTGTTGCACATTTAGAATATCTATCATTTGTTAAGTAATATTTATTCCCTTCTCAGATCTTTGATGGAGTTGAAGATTATATAATTGTAATTACTCTCTACATTATTTTCCTTGAGATAGAATGTCTGGTAAAACTTTTGTTCTCAATATTGTTTGTTATATCTATTATTTGTTATTATTGTTTATATTTGTATTTGGTTTAGTTCTGTCTTATTTAGACAAAAAGGGGGAGATGTAGGGATAAGCCCGCCCATTGGGGGCGGGCTCGCCTTGGGCGAATGTTTACTGATAAATTGGGTGTGCAGAAGCCGTGCTTCCCTTCCTGCTTCTTGTACTCCACTGGAACCTTGGTTTCGTGAGTCTGGTTTTCCATTAAAGTTGATCAAATACCCATCACAATTTGTCTGCATTAATCTAAGCCACCACTTCATTGCTTGCCTAGCATGAATAAATCAGAGATTCATGGAATCTAAGTATCAAAAACTATATTATTTGTACCATTTAGACACTGTGAATACTCTCATCACTTAGGGGACTGATGTGGATTCCACTCTGTATGCTGTGAATATGTTCTTTTTTACCATTGTTTAGTAAAGAATCTATTTTGGCCTATGGCAGGGGAGAATATAGCAAGGAGGGAAATCTAAGCAGAGATAGAGAAGGAAAGAAGGCAGGGTCAGGCAGATGCCAAAGAAGAAAAAATGCCAGAATTTTAACAGTAAGCAAAAATCTCATAGTGATACACAGATCACTAGAACTGGGTTAATATAAGATATAAAAACTAGCTAGGAATATTCCTGAGCAGTTAGTTAAACAGTGTTATAACTCATACAGCTTTTGTGTGATTATTCAGATATGTGTAGCCAGGAAAGTAAAGTGGAGTCTCCACTTAAAATAGACACCCAATTTGGCAACATACATTTACATGAAGTCTAAGAAAGCTTTAAAAAGGGGCTTCTAGACCCACAAAAGGGAATAAATTGCAGCTTCTTGTTAGCTGCATTATTTTTCCAGATAAGCTCTGTTTGCTGGCAGTGAGCAGATATGTGGCTCCTTTAAGATACAGCTTCCTGACTCAGCATTAGCAGCAAAAATTTAATGGCTTCTTTAAGAAAAGGCTTCCTGGTTCATGACACCTACACAAATGTCTCTGGCTCTTTTTGGAGGTCTTGCTTGAATGGGATTTAAGAACAGCTTGCTGCAACTTACTTGGTGACAGTATGGGCCAACTGCTTCCCAGAGTTGGGGTGGTAAGCATGGCTCCCAGAACTGGTGGTAAACGAGTCTCTGCCATGATGAAAAGCCAAACAGGGTGGAACCAACAGCTAAAGTGGTTGTTCTTGTCCTAATCATGCCTTCTTAACAGTTTACAACAGTGATCAAAAAAGGATTACAGATATACAATAAAGATAGATGTTGCAGGGGGCCACTTGTTCATCCCAGCCACCCAGCTAGCTTAGCCCAGAAATAACCACATAGAAACTGTATTAATTAAATCACTGCTTAGCTAATTAACTCTAGCTTCTTACTGGTTAACTCTTACATCTTAATTTAACCCATTTCTATTAGTCTGTATATCACCACGAGGTCGTGACCTAGCAGCAAGGTTTCAACATGTCTTTTTGTGGCGGAGGATCCATGGTGTCTCTCTCTGACTCTCCTTCCTTTCTCCCAGCATGTTCTTTTGTTTTCCCTGCCTACGTAAGTTCTGCCCTATGAACAGGCCAAGACAGTTTCTTTATTCATTAACTAATGAAAGCAATACATAGACAGAAGGATCTCCCATACGAGATAGATTCAGACAAAAATAAACATCTGAATGGGTTACAGTGTGTTTAAGAAATGTATGTAGAATTATGAAAAAAGAAAATGGGTAAATTCTGTTAGAGAAATAAATAGTTTTAAAAATAAAATAAAGTATTTAAAGAGACAGTAAAAATAATATAAAACAATCCATGTAAAATTGAAAAAATATAGAGTCTGGGTTATGCATATTATTGTGTTTTCTTTGAATTTCTGACTGCAGAGACATTTGATTCTGGGGGCTGCTAAGCTAAACCAACATATATATTTTAAAAGTATCTTGACTTTGATATTTGAGTCTAAGGATAAATTACTTTGAAAAAAAAAAAAGGTTCTGCTTTTGTTTCCACAGAGAATGAGAACCTTTGGATTCCTTCCAGGCTAATATGGTTTGATGGAACAAGACCCTCAAAAGGTCTTAAAAAAAATCAAAAGGTCTTTGTGAACCCTACAAGTATTTCACCTATCAAACAGCAGGGAGCAGTTTGAAGAAAACTATGCCTAAATTCCCAAAATTATTGTTTATAGATATTTGTTTTTATTTAAAGGGGGTTGATTAAAAGTAGTTAATGGTCACACTAAATCTCTTTCTAAAATAGGGGGTTTTATGATATAGAAATGAATATGTTACATTAGTATGGACTTTATCGATACATGTTTAAGGTCAATTTTGTTATATGTATAATTCTACTCTTGTTTAATATATTATGTTTATACATCTCATTTAAAAATATAATGTATTGCTGGGCAGTGGTGGCACATCCTTTTAATCCCAGCACTCAGGAGGCAGAGGCAGGCAGATCTCTGTGAGTTTGAGGCCAGCCTAGTCCACAAGATCTAGTTTCAGGAAAGGCTCCAAAGCTACAGAAAAACCCTGTCTCAAAACACACACACACACATACACACACACACACACACAGAATATATAATTTAAAATTACAGATTTATAGACAGTCAGTTTTAATACTCAAACTTATAGTTATGTTTTCTATATATACACAGATATATTTCAGTTAGATAATCTTCAACACTTCAAAGTCCTACAGAACATGGCATCTAAAATGTGTTAAGAACTGAGACTGTTCATGACAATGAGACATATTTGCTCCCAGCTGCACCAATTACTTCAGAGAGGTTGATGGACATTGAAGAAACTTGTTAAGGAATTTACCTTAAATGTGACAAGGCTAGCCATTCAGGCAATAAACTGTTCTTGCCTGGACTGCTAGATAGTATGCTATATAAATTGTACATGCAGGACCCACAAAAATTGAATGCTGAGCTTGCCAAAAGAAGATGAGACAGTCCTTCTTGGTTCCTGCTTCATTAAAGAGACTGTCAGACATTCTACAGGACATAGAAGAAAGAAGCTGATGGACTTTGACAGTACAAGACCTAACAGAGATTCAAAGTTTCTACTTCATAGAAAAGTCTGCCAGACATTATGGGCCTATATGCTGAAGATGGATGCTCCAATGCTACAAAAAGAACTTTTAGTGGCTGTCCAGGCAGCAAGATGTCTCTGGCATTTCTAGAACTTTGGAAGTTACTTAAAGACTAGATAGTGATAATTATGGTTTTCCTTAGTTATGATAAAAGAAATTAAATATGAAACTTTGGACTCACAAAGAAATATTGTAACTCTAATTCTTGCCTCATACATGTTTTGATATATGTAATTTTAATATGTTAAAGTTAAAACATTATTTTTCATTTAGACAAAAAAGGGGATATAATGTTGGATTCTCCTCTATATGATGTGAATATATTTTATTACCATTGGTTAATAAAGAAGCTGTTTTAGCCTATGGCAGGGCAGAAATCCCAGCAGAGATAGAGTAGGAAAGAAGGTGGGGTCCTACAGATGCCATGTAGCTGCTGAAGGAGAAAAATATCATAACCTCACTGGTAAGCCACAGACTCATGGTAATACACAGATTACTAAAAATGGGCTAATTTAAGATATAATAGCTAGCTAGGAATATGCCTTAGCAGATGGTCAAAAAGTATTGTAATTAGTATAGATTTTTGTGTGATTATTCAGGTCTAGGTATCTGGGAAAATAAAGTGAAGTCTCTCCTTGCAGGAGTGTATAGGATTTCTCCTTAAATATAAGGCTTAAAATGTGATGTTATTCAATGTTTATTTATCTTTTGGGAATCATATCAAAGAAGTCATTATTTTGGGGCTGGAGAGATGGATCACTGGTTAAGAGCACTTAAGTCTGATTCCCAGCACCCAACCAGGCAGTTCACAACCACTTCTAACTCTAGTCCCAAGGGACCTTATGTCCTCCTCTGGCTTCCACAGACACCTACATATAAGTCTCTTCTCCTTTCATACTCACATACATATACACACACAAATAAAAATAAAATTTAAAACGGAATCAGTATCTGAAAACTCCAGTTTGTCCCATATTTTCTTAGAGCTTTATTGCTTTAGTTCTTATATTTATGTCTGTCATCTATTTTTTCATACTTTCATAATAACCTTGTATATGATATAAATAAGTATCCAAATTCATTTGTATGGCTCTAGGTATCACATTATTCAAGTATTCTTTGCTTACAAAGTATTGTTAGAAATCATTTGACAGTAAACATAAGGATTCCTTTTTGCTTCTGAAATATGCTCAACTTACCTGTGCTTGAGGCTTATCTCAATATCACATTGCTTTAATAACTATGAATTTATAGATTTATAGTATATTAAGAAAGTAAAAAGTTCAAATATTCAAATTTTGTTCTATTTCTCAAAATTATTTACATGTTACACATATTTTGTGCATATATATGTGTGTTTATAAATAACTAAAATATTAATATATATGTTAAAATCCATTTGTAAGTTTATGCAAAAAGCCTACTGAACGTGGATGCTTTATTTTTCTTTTGTTTTTTATTACATTGAATCTTTAATAAATCTAAGTAAACTACACTCTTAAATATTTTGAATCTTCCAGTCCATGAGCATGAACTATTTTTCACTTAATTGATATTATAAATTTCCCTTAATAGTATTTTGTAATTTTCAGTGTACATTCTTGACTTCTTTAGCTGAATTTATTTCTTAATATTGTATTATTTTCTGTGTGAGTAAGAAAGAAATCAGTCTTACTTTTGACTGCCTCTTGAATGCAATATGTTGATCTTGTATTTTGCTATCTCTCTTTTTAGATGGAATTACTTCCTTTGTTCTAGTCTTAGTATGTTTTCTCTATAGTAACACGTCATCTTCATGTAAATAGTTAGATGCTTTCTTTTTAATTTAGCTGCATCAAATACCCCTTCATTTGATTGCATTGACTCCAGCATAAGATTGAAAATTTCTCTTGTTTTCTATCTTATAGTGAATTCTTTCATCACTAAGTATTAAGGTCATTGTAAATATTTGGTAGATGATCTTTATCAGTATAAGAAATTTGCCTTTTACTCCAAGTTTATAGTAAATCTTTGATGTTATGTCCAATTGTTGGATTTTTTCAACTACTTTATGAGTATCTATCAAGATGATTACATAATCACCATCCCTTTGGCTATTAATATGACGTATTGCATTATTCCATTGGCCATATTAAACTTTCATGGTTCAGAACATGATACTTGACAGTATGGCAGAGTACCATACTCGTTCGTTAAAACAAAAGGGATTAGAAAGAATTTCTGAATTTCTCGTGACACGAACAGGGGCCTGGCTTGTTTGTTGGGGTTTCTGCCCAGTACCCCACAACTGTTTAACCCCAAAGAAAATCACACATCGGTCTCTATAAGTTATAAAGCTGATTGGCCCATTAGCTCTAGCCTCTCACTGACTAACTCCCACACCTTGATTAACCCATTTTTTTGATCTATGTTAGCCATGTGGCTCAGTACATTTTTCAGTGAGGCAGATCACATCCTGCTGCTTTGGTGATCTGGGCAGGAGTGGGAGGAATCAACTTCCTCCTTCCCAGAATTTTCTTGTTCTTATTACATAATTTTTAATTCCTGTCTGGTTTTCCCACCTATATTTCCTGCCTGGTCAATCAGCATTTATTTAAAACATGATTGACAGAATACAGACAATTCTCCTGCCCCAATTTCTCTAGCCTTTCACATTTCTTACTTCTCTTTCTCCCAAATACAGTTATGTAATATATAATCCTCTTGAAATTAGAAGTGTAGAAATTTGTGTCAAATTCAAATTTGGTTGTAAAATTTTGAACAAATGTCTCCAAGCTACCAAATCTGTATTTATAGAGATCAATGTCTTAGCTGATTGCTGTATGGGTCCAAAGATGATTGATTTATTTTCCTCCTCTATATAATTCTTAGTCTTCCTCAACCCATTCCTTCTTTCCAATTTGCTATCCTGTTCTCTCTCCCTGCCTCTCCCTCTCACCCTCTTTCTCTCTCTTTCTATACTTTCTCTAATCAACAAGGCCTTTATACATAGGCAAGCATGGTCTTCCTGTCTTACCTCTAGAAATATTGGAACTATCAGCATGCACCATCACTCCTTATGAAGATGAGTTCTATTGATTTTCATAAAATCTTCAGGGGTATTATAGCTTTGGAAAAAAGGTTCTGCTTTTGTTTTCACAAAGGATAAAAAGTTGTGAATTCCTTACCAGTTAATATGATTTCATCAAACAAGCAATGGCCCAGATGGTCCAATATCCATGACAGCTTCAGGACTGCTGGCTGAGATGGACCTACCACACAGGATATCCCATGAAAGACCTTATTAACAGTGCCCCAATCAACATGAAGTAGTTTAGAGAACAATGTCCAAATTCCCTAAATGATTGTTTATAGATGTGTGTTTACATTTAAAGGGGGATATGTTAGAGAGGTGAACACTTTGCATTGGTATGGATCTTGATCTATTGATACAAATTTAAGATATCTTCTTTTGGTTAAGGTATTGTGTTTGTGCAGCTCGTTTGAAAATGTATAATTAAGAAATACAGGTTAATAGATAGTTATCTATAATAGTCAAGCTTGAAGACATGTTAGGTTTTATAGATATATAGAGATATATTTCAGGTAGATGAGTATTCTTAAAATTATTCAAAGACTAACAGAATATGGCATTTAAATATTTTAAGAACTCATGACTTTTTGTACCAATGAGACACATGTCCTCCTGGTGGCACTAATCTACTTCAAGAAGATGGTGGGCAATGAAGAGGCTCCTTATGGAGTTGATTAGCCATCTGGGCAAGAAACTATTCCTATCTGAACTGCTTGACTGGACCTGTGGGACCAAAAGAAAAATGACTACTAAAGTTGCCTAATGAAAGTGAGACAGTCCTTCAGGGTTCCTGCTTCATGTAGGAGTCTGCCAGACATTCTGCAGGCCACAGAATAAAATGACTGACAAACTGCCAATATATACAGAACTGTCTTTGAAATTTCCTGCTTCATGGAAAAGTCTGCTGGATACTATGAGCCAGTAGGCTGAAGATGGGTGTCCACAACATTACAGAAGAACTTGGGTGACTGTCCAGGCAGCGAGATGTCTCTGTCAATTTTAGAGTTTTGAAAGTTGCTTGTAAAGAACTTCCTGTTTAATTAGGTAATATTATATCCTTCTGGAGTCTTTGATGAAGTTGAAGAATAGATAGTTATAGTTTCCCTTAGTTATAATAAAAGATAAAGTAGATATATGTGTTGCAACTGTAATTCTTGCTTGACACCTGTTTTGTTATACATAATCTTGCTAAAGTTAAAACCTTCCTTTTTATTTACACAGAAAAGGGGAGGTGATGTGGGAAGTGATGAATGCTGTGAATATGTTTTATTGCCATTGGTTAATAATGAAGGTGTTTGGGGCCAATGGCTCAACAGAGTAAAGCCAGACTGAAAGATATATATAGAGAGAGTAGGTGGAGTCTAGTGAAACACCATGTAGTCGCTGGAGCAGATGCGTTAGAACCTTGCCGGTAAGCCACAGTCACATGGCGANATAGAGAGAGAGAGAGAGAGAGAGAGAGAGAGAGAGAGAAAGAGAGAGAGAGAGTAGGCAGAGTCAGTGAGAAGCCATAAGTCACTAGGAGAGAAAGATGTAAGCTGTTAGCTGGAACCTTGCCGGTAGGCCACAAATCTCATGGAAAAATATAAAGTAATATAAATAGGTTAAGATATAAGAGCTAGTTAGCAATATGCTTAAGTGAATGGCCAAGCAATGATTTAATTTACATAGTTTCTACGTGATTATTTCAAGTCAGGATGGCTGAGAAATGAGTCTGGGAAGCTAGGAAACTAACAAGCAGCCTCCCCCAACAATAGTATTATTATTATAGGATAAGATTCTAAACATGTTTGTGCAGTTACTCACTTTATTTTCCTTTCTGGAAAGTCATCAACTGTTCAGATAGTAGTAGACCTTCCTAAGAGTTCAGTTTTTACTAAAACTATGTGTTTATTTAAGGTTACAGTGTTGGAAGTTTGCAAAAAGTAATTTTCTAGCATTTGCATCAAAAGAAGTACACTTAGCAATGTTTCATTCTTCTTGTGTGTTTCTCTGGGCTTCACAAATATCACACTCTGTAATCTCAGCACTGAGAGCCTACACTTCAACTCCTGATGGTCAAGTTATTAATAGCCTGGTGCTGCGGCTGTTGAGATGTGCTGTCTACATTGCCACTTCAGGTCTCAAGTATTTATTTCCCAGGAGTATTAGTTTCGGCCAATTTAGTGCTGAGTCCTTCTTTAGGAATCACCCTTGGCAGAAATGGTTTAATTTCCCTAGGTCATAATGTCCTTTCTGTGAACTGCCAGCACTGAGTTGCTGACTGATGATGCACAGTATAAGGCCAGTCCTTCTTGCTCCAGTTGAGGTATCTCCGAGCAGTCATCCCAGCCTCAATGTTTTCCAGGAAACTTTCTGGTTTCTGTCTCTGTCACAACGATGCTATAGTAGTGTCTCCCATTATACATGCTACTCATAATATCATTTTCCTAAAAACTATCTTCACACAAATTATCTCTGAGTTTATTTGCAGGCACTCCAGTTTGGGTATCCATAAAATTTTTAGAAATCCTTGATGTGAAACCCTATATGTGGGAGTTAATTCGTCAATAGCATCTTTCTCTTTTTTCTTACATACAAAATTCTATTTTATTATGCATCAATGTGCATCATTTAAAAAGTTTATTTTCTTTTTTTTCATGAAAGAATGCACCAAACACATTTGCATTTATTTTGTTTTTTTAAACAAATGACAAAGACCCAAATTACCTGTTTTTCTTAAACCTAAGCTTAACATTACATACTTAAACAATTTTCAGAACTGATGAATTTACCAGCATCCATGCACAACTAGAAAACATCCTTAATTTACACTAAACCAGAAATGTATTACCATTGATGCAGTAATACTAAATACTAAATACATTCATTACTAAATACTGAAAATAAAGTTGAAATATTTCTGCAGAAGGTTCATCTGGCAACGTTAGCTTCACAGCAGGCTGACACTACTCACTCACAGTTCAACACAATGGGAAGCAGATCCATGCTGGTGACAGAGAACAATCTCGTCCTAGCACTACTCAAGAGTCACAGGGCTCACCTCGGATTACGGTTTGTTTTGTTTTGTTTAAAGCAAAGTGCATACAGAGGTTACAACAATTTTAAAGACAAAAAATGGTCCTATTTTGTGGTCCCAACAACAAACTCAAAAGTCTATGACAAATAGGGACTCCGATGAGCTGTTTTATAAATACTTCAGATTAGGTACAGTTATACAGAAAGTCGAGTTCATTTGAAATCTTCAAATAAAAGTTCCTGTTATTCCTCAAATGGTGCTTGTTGTGGTTTAACATTTCTGTTAGATGCGTGCGTTGAATTACTTGCTATCCAAGCGTAGCAGGTGCTCCTTGTCATTTACCGTCAAGGACTTTAACTGCCCGTCTTCTTCAACTTCTACTCTTTCTTGACCATTCTCCATAATTCTCTTTGTAGTGATTTTTTGCCATTAACTATCTTAGTAGAAGTTGATATTGATTTGAAGTTGCCCATTCCGCTGCCACCAAATGATGCTGAAGAGAATGAAGTGAGACCCCAGTGTTCTAGTGGCCCGAACGAACTGAATCCTGTGTCAAAAGCAGGAACTCCACCTCCAAAGGAAGGAAATCCACTAAAGGCAGAGAAAAACGAGCCTGTACCTCGGCTTCTATTTCCTCGGGAAGCCCTTCGGCTCCCAAAAAAGTCATCAAATGGTTCTTCAAAGAAGTCAAATGAAACTGGGTCCCTTCAACCAAAAAATTCTCTGAAGACATCATCTGGATTCCGGAATGTGAAGCCAAACTCAAACGGACTGTCGAAATGACTTCCACCTCCTCCTCCACCATTTAATCCTTCTTTGCCGTATTTGTCATAGATGTCCCGCTTTTTTGAATCCGATAACACCTCATATGCCTCAGCTACTTGTTTGAATTTCCGCTCTGCTTCTTCTTTATTTTCAGGATTTTTGTCCGGATGCCATTTAAGTGCCTGTTTCCGATACGTCTTTTTAATGTCCTCAGGGGAGGCATGTCTCTGCATGCCCAGAACTTCATAGCAATCCACCATGTTTTAACAGATTGTTGGAACAAATCCGAGGACACTGCGGCCGGCGAGGGGAGGGGAAGTCGGGGGGCCTGTCTCCTCGCGGCTCTGGCACAGTTGCGCTGGCGGTAAAAGTTTATTTTCTTGACTTCAATGCAAAGATGCTACAGGACATTGCACTGGCCAATATGAGTTGGTTAACTGAGCAGAGAGATGCACTATCAGTTTCTATTTTCTTCCTTCTTGAAAAAATATTGTCAGTGCCAGAAACAAAGTTATGTTGGTTACTTTTCTCTTTTTTTTAATTGAGAATAAGAAAAAAAAAAAGTTTCCGCCTCCTCCCAGCCTCCCATTTCCCTCCCCCTCCCCCCACTCTTCTCCCCCTCCCCCCTCTCTTCTCCCCCTCCCCCCACTCCTCTCCCCCTCCCTCTCCTATCCAAAGAGCAGTCATGGTTCCCTGCCCTGTGGAAAGTCCAAGGTCCTCCCCCCTCCGTTCATGTCTAGGAAGGTGAACATCCAAACTGGATAGGCTCCCATCAAGCCAGAACATGAANCTAAGCTCCCACAAAGCCAGTTCATGTATTAGGATCGAAATCTAGTGCCGTTGTCCTTGGCTTCTCATCAGCCTTCATTGTCCGCCACATTCAGAAAATCTGGTTTCATCCCATGCTTATTCAGTCCCAGTCCCGCTGGCCTTGGTGAGCTCCTAATAGATCAGTTCCACTGTCACAGTGGGTGGGTGCATCCCTCGTGGTCCTGACTTCCTTGCTCATGTTCTCCCTCCTCCTGCTTCTCATTGGGTCCTTGGGAGCTCATTCTGGTGCTCCAATGTGGGTCTCTGTCTCTATCTCCATCCATCACCAGATGAAGGTTCTATGGTGATATGAAAGATATTCATCAGTATGGCTATAGGATAGGGTCAGTTCAGGTTCCCTATCCCACCAAGAATCTGCCTATAGAAAAAAGGAAAGATTTCTTTTAGTTTAAAGTATCATGGCAAGGAAGGCATTGTGGTAGTAGACAGCTGAGGTAGCAGGCTTGAGTGTGAGGCTACTGTTCACATCTGGGCAAATGAGGGTGTAGAGAGAAAGGAATTGACGTCATTATTCAAATACTTTTTTTGCTTGTTTCCCCTTTGTTTAGGACCCTTGTTAAGGCCTGATTGTCCCCTGTCGGCTTTTACTTTGAGAAAATACTTCCCCAAACAGACACAATGTGGTGTACTTCACTAATGCCATAGGTACTTCTCAATACAACCAAATTTACGATCTGAATTAATCATCAGAGGAGATGAAGGAAAACCCCTAAAAGTTTGAAACTTCAGATAGTAAAAACTAAGCTCCTGAAAGTCACTACTTAAATTGCAGTTATTTCTTTAATTAGGACTTTTCATAATGAGAAAATCAAATCAGTGACCTAATTTTTAATACATTTAAGAATTCTTCCTTTCTCTCTCCCCCTTTCCATCTTTTTCTCCTTTCCTTCCTGTCTTCCTTACTTTTCATTTCTTCTCCTTTTATTGTGAGAGGACACACACACACACACACACAAAGAGAGAGAGAGAGAGAGAGAGAGAGAGAGAGAGAGAGAGAGAGAGGAAGAGAACAGCACTCTTTTCAAAAGCTCACAGTTTTTTTTTTTTTAATTCAAAAAAGCCCTCCTTTTTTTTTTGAATGGAAGAACTGGATTGTGCCTATGATGGTAAAATATGTAGACTACCACACATTTAATATTTAATAGGTCTCATTTGGCAGATGTGACAATTTAATGCCTTTAAACATAGCACTTGACAGGAAGAACTCTGTGAGTTTGAGGTGACCCCCAAGGACATAGTGCGACCTTGTCACCGTGTGTGTGTGTGTGTGTGTGTGTGTGTTTCTGTGCATATGACACATATCTGTGCAGGGGGTGTATGCCTCTTCATGAGCATGTGAGTTCGTATGGAGGCCAGATGGCCACCTCAGATGTTCTTCAGGAGCCATACATCTTGTTTTCTACAACAAGGTCTCTGGGGTTTGGCAATTACTAGACTAAGCTGACATATCAGTGGACACCATGAATTCATCTGTCTCTGTGTCCCCTGTGCTAGGATCACAAATGTGCGCTAACCACACCTGGATCTTTGGATGGATTCTATACTTGAACTTTGGTCTTGATGCCTGCACAGTAAGCATTTTAGCAAGCATACTATATCTTCAGCCCTTGGCTCACTGTTTTCAATGAACTACACTTGCTTTAGCAAACATTAATTATTGCTTTTATTGTTCTGAAAGTGTACCACATATAATCAATACACATGACATTTAATCACTGAAAAAGCAATTTACATACATTATCTCACATAATCTATATAATTATGTTAGAAGGCTGGAGTCATTACCTTTACTTCCCATAGCCATATGGAATTATTTACCAATTTCTTCAGTTGCTTAAAGCTAAATAAACATAAAAATGATGAAGCAAGAAAATAATTAGACATGGGGGATTATGTTTCATAATATATACAGATGATTTAATGATTTTTAAAATGACATTACACCGGGCCGTGGTGGCACACATCTTTAATCCCAGTACTTGGGAGGCAGAAGCAGGCGGATCTCTGTGAGTTCAAGGCCAACCTGGTTTACAAGAGCTAGTTCCAGGACAGGCTCCAAAGCTACAGAGAAACCCTGTCTTGAAAAGCCAAAAAAAAAATAACAATAAAATAAAATGACATTTGAACATTTTTAAGTGTTTTTCTTTTCTGGCATGTTGCTGTTTTCTATTAGGGAAACAAAAGAAGGTTAGTTTTTTTTTTTTTTTTTTGTCTCCAAATCCAAGTGAATGTTCTTAATAATCACTCTAGTCACATATAAGTATGTTTGTGTGTGAGAGAAGTTTTCCAGATGACATATTTGAATCTCAGACAAATTATGTAATTTTCTCAGGGTTCTTAAGTAGTAAAATTTAGAATTGAACTCTACCATTTTAAAGATATATTTTTATTATTTTTATTATGTGTGTGTGAATGTGAATGAGGTTGCCAGTCCAGAAGAGAGTGTTGGATATGTAGGGTTTGGATTTATAGGCATTGCTAGCTACCTAATGTCAGTGTCTGAATATCCAAAGTTGGACCTTCTTCAAAAGTTGTAGGCATTCTTAAAAGCAAAGCCATTATCTCTAATCACAAACTTTGCAAATATGTGCCTTATGTCTAGGGTACAAAATGTATCCTCTCAGATTCAAATAAAACACATATCTGTGATTCTTTTTATTGATATTGGGTTGTGGTTGTACAGGCTAAGATGAGGTAAGTGATCACTAAGTGTCTATTGTTTAGGTTAGGCTTCAGATGGTTTCGTTGCTTGGTAAGAAGATTCTTCTTTTGTCACTGTCTCTCCATTTGTCTTTGTATTATATTTTTTGTCCTTTGCTATGGTTCTCTGCCACTCTATTTTTGTTTTTCATCCTCTCTGTTTATATCTACTTTTTGCTTTATTCCCTTTGGAGTCTCCTTTCCATATCCCTGTATGTGTCTGGCTCTATTTTTATCTCTTTTGTTTTTGTCTCTTCACTTTTTTTCTTGGCAATGTACAGATATGCATTAGGAAGCTCTTTGCTTCTTCAGAGATCGTTAGGTCTTCTAAATTAATTCATTATGTTAAAAGTTTTTTCTCATAATAACTGTAACCAGAAGACAACTGAGTAAGCCGAAGAGATGAATATTTAATGATAAATCCTTGAATACTTAGTTTTGTAGATCCCATTATGTTTTCAGAGCCCTTGATGCTCATTAGCTAATTCCTGCTGAGTTTCTGCCTGATGAGCTTCTGTGATAATGCTCCCTAGAGAAGACCCAAGGATCAAAAGGCTTCTGAAACCTTCATTCTCCTGTGGGATAGCTTTGTGTAAGCTAACTTACCACTCTGCTGCTTCTGTTTTTGAACAGTTGGTTTGGTTTTAGTAGTGTGCCACCAACAGTTTTTAAAGACTTATTCTTTTATTTTATTTAATTTTTGATTATTTATTTTTAATTATTCATTCTTAATTGTTAAAAGTTATGTGTGTGTATGTGTGAGTGTGAGTATGATCACGAGTAAAGGTATGCAAGAAGTTTCTAAGAGAGCCTCAGATGCACTGAAGCTAGAGTTACAGGAGCTTGTGAACCACTCCAAGTACTCATCATGATGGAAGTATATTTGACCTCTCAACATCTGAAGAAGGACTTCAGGCCTTTGCACCAACGCTTTTTAAGACCAAGGAAATATCATACCTATCAGAGACAACGCATGGCATCCAAAGCAGAAAATCTATATTCCTTGTCGAGTTTTCTGACTGCTTCTTTAGAGAATTTTGCATGGGAACAACCACTCGTGATTTTTCTGTGTATTTTTCTGAAACTTCTAAGGTCGGATTCTTAAGTTCAAATCTGAGGGAGGAAGGGATACTTATGCCAACTAGATGAAAACAGACTGAATAATAAAGGGCTCAAAAGGAGGCCAGGTAAAGATGTACATTCAGTTGAAGTCTAGGATCAGTGTGTTTTTCACAGGGATCTGTAGGATCTTAGGGCACCTCAAGGTAAAACTTTAACACTTCAGGCCAGTGAGTAATTAATAATGGGCCAGCTCCTTCCTGTCCTCTCAACAATTCAGGCTATATTGACCTAGAACCAGTCGTGCTTGAACTCTGAGCTGCTGGCAGTTAGGATTCACAGTCACAATAGTCCCAATGACAGTAACCACACAGCAGCTACTATGGAGATGATACAGGGGCTGGGGAGGCTCCTTTACCCTGTTACCCCTGTGCATAGGTTGGAGCCTGTCCTGTATTGCATGGAGTTTCTTAATTCCCAGTGCTGTCTGGTGTGAGCTCAGGAGCCTAGATAGATACACAGACAGGCAGTTGTACCCAAGAGGGAACTTACTAAGTTGGTAAACATGGTATAAGGCCAGTTGTCTCTTCCCAATTAGAGGGTAAAGAGTGGTAGAATGTCTGAGCTGGATAAGTTGAAGCTACATAGATCCAATAGTAAGGAGAAAGAATGATTTCACAAGATTTTGCAAGTGTGGCAAGCTACCAGACTAGGAAGTACATTCCTATTTTCTAGTTACCTGTATATCATGATTTTATCCATTCTATCATCTAGCTCTTGGCAAGGTATCTACCATCATAATTTGAAAATGAAAAAAAATATTAATTGACTCTTCTATCTGAACCACTAATAACTATCCCTATGACATATGATGTTATTCCCTGAATTGCAATACCATTTTAAATATACATTTTTATTAGCTTGTTTTCTGAGATTAGAGGATTATTATGGAGTTCCTTTAAACTCTACATTGTTTTTCTTCCTAGATACATTTGATGTTAGTTCACAGCATCACATCTACATAACTGAATATTTCTATATGCAAACATCTGTCTGATTTCTAGCTGAAATTAAGTTCTGTGTTAGCTTTCTATTACTATAATAAGATTTCTGAGATAATCAAGGTAAGAGTAAAAATGTATTGGGGTTCACAGTTTGGAGGTTTCCATCCACAGTTTCCTGGCTCTGTTGCTTTGGGCCTTTACTGGCATCAGACATCATAACAGAAAAAGGTTGCTTACCTAAGGGCAGTCAGGAAGAACAGAGACTAAGAGAAGGAGGGAAGGAGTGATGGAGGGAGGAAAGTAGGAGGAGAAGAGTGAGACAGAGCAAAGGCACACACATAGTGACAAAGAGACAGAGAGAGATTGCCTCCAAGATACACACTGAATGGTCTAATGTCTTGTAATTAGCCCCTGCTGCCTAAGAGCCCACTATCTCCTAACAGTGCCAAGGTGAGCCTTTTTTTAATAGAAGAACCTTTGTATAACACTTCACATTCAGTCACTGCGGATACAGCTCTTACCACCCACTATCCATATAATTACTTAATTATATTGTACGTGTATATTGTTTTTGGGATTACTAAAACATTCTCCTTTGGGAGAATGCAGCTATAGTAAGTGGGTAATTACAGGTCATTTTGCATTTTAAATACCTTTTTATTTTAGAGATTATAATATAATCACAAGATTATGCCTGCCTTTTCCTCCCTCTACACACTATTCCCATGTACCACTCTTTGCTCTCTTTTACAATCCTTTTTTTGTCATAAATTTCACTAAGTTCTAAGGTAACATAGGTTCATACTTCTTTTTATACCCCTTTAAATTAGTGGCCATTGCTATATTTATTATTTTTAATTTTCTTTGGTAACTGTAATACAAAATTCAAATATTTGTAATGCATTTAGATTATTTTATCAAATTTGATTTTTTTGCCTTGTGATCTCTTTATAAATGATATTAGAAAACTTTGAATATATTTAGGTTCATATCTTGTACTGTACAAGTCTATGGGTGTTGACAAATGCTTAGTGTTTTATTTCTACCATTGCGGTACCAAAAATTGTAAAAAGGTTAAAACGTTAAAGAAAAAAAGGAACTAAAAATTAGTAACTTCAAGGGTCATTCAAGTAGGCATAAAGGAATAAACAGGAGAAGAACAACTGGAGTGGAGAACTTATTCTATTTATTTAATTTTACATATTTGAATTTTTTTCTGAATATGTACATGTACAGCATGTGTGTGCAGTGCCCAAGGAGACTGAAAGAGGGTATCAGATTTCCTTGGAATTAGAGTTACAGATAGTCCTTAGACACCACATAGGTACTGGGAATCAAACTCACATCCCCTATAAGAATTGAAAACACTCTTGACTACTTAGCCATTTCTCCAGGTTTTTGTGTCTTTGCTTAATCTAAGTAGGGACACATATATGAGAAGACAATTTTATAGTAGACTGATTATTCAACCATTGTGGTATACTTTTAGACCAGAAGGTAGCAGCAGAGTTAGAAATAACTAGAATGATATCTACAGCATAGGGCAATAAACATAGTATTGTTTAAACATGTGTTACATTTGACCAATGAAGTAATTTTAACCAACAGTTGTTATTTCTGTTTAATTTACTGATTAATAATTCACTCATTTATATAGTAATAGTTTATGTTTATGAGTTTTGATAGTGTGTGTCTTCCAAAAGATTGGTATACCTAATCTAGTTATCAAATTTATAGGCAGTGTTATTCTTGGTATTCTTTTATAAATAGACAATTTATTTTATTTTACTAAAATTTAGTTTCAACTAAAATATATTAATATAAAACAAAAATCATCCTATCAAAGTTATTCAAGACAAGCCAACATAAAAATAAAAGAGCTCTAAGGAAAGGCACAAGAATTTGTTGGTTTCCCAGCCACCCAGACCCAAATAATCACACAGAAACTTTATTAATTACAACACTGTTTGGCCAATATCTTAGATGTATTCCTAGCTAACTCGTACATGCTAAATTAGCCCATTTCTATTAATCTGGTTCAAGTCTCCTACCAACCCTAAGGTGGTTCCCATAATTAAGTTATGTTATTCCCTGCTCCTCTATCCAACCTTGTTTTATCACCAATCATCCCCTTTCCCCAAGTTCCCCCATCCTCTTCTTCTCACTTTTCTCTCCCCTTCTCCCCCTACCCCCATCCAACCCCAACCCCAAGATCCCAATATTTTGCCCAGCAATCTTGTCTATTTCCCATAGCAGTTATAATAACTATATGTTTTACTTTGGGTTCACCTTCTTATTTAGCTTATTTAGGATCAAAAATTATAGACTCAGTGACCTTTATTTATGGCTAGAAACCAATTATGAGTGAGTACATCCCATGATCCTCCTTTTGGGTCTGGGTTACCTCACTCAGGATAGTATTTTCTATTTCCATCCATTTGCATGCAAAATTCGAGAGGTCATTGTTTTTTACCGCTGAGTAGTACTATAATGTGTATATATTCCACACTTTCTTCATCCATTCTTCAATTGAAGGACATCTAGGTTGTTTCCAGGTTCTGGCTATTACAAATAATGATGCTATGAACATAGTTGAACAAATGCTTTTGTCATATGATAGGGCATCTCTTGGGTATATTCCCAAGAGAAGTATTGCTGGGTCCAGGGGTAGGTTTATCCCAAATTTCCTGAGAAACTGCCACACTGATTTCCAAAGTGGTTGCACAAGATTGCATTCCCACCAGCAATGTATGAGTGTTCCCCTTACTCCACAACCTCTCCAGCAAAGGCTATCATTGGTGTTTTTGATTTTAGCCATTCTGACAGGTGTAAGAAGATATCCCAAAGTTGTTTTGATTTGCCTTTCCCTGATCGCTAAGGAGGTTTATCATGACCTTAAGTATCTTTTGGCCATTTGAACTTCTTCTTTTAAGAATTCTCTGTTCAGTTGAGTGCCCCATTTTTTAATTGGGTTAATTAGCATTTTAAAGTCTAGTTTCTTGAGTTCTTTATATATTTTGGAGAGCAGACCTTTGTCTGTTGCAGGGTTGGTGAAGATCTTCTCCCAGTCAGTAGGTTGCCTTTTTGTCTTAGTGACAGTGTCATTTGCTTTACAGAAGCTTCTCAATTTCAGGAGGTCCCATTTATTCAATGTTGCCCTTTAATGTCTGTGCTGCTGGGGAAGCGATCTCCTGTGCCCATCTGTTGTAGGGTACTTCCCACTTTCTCTTCTATCAGGTTCAGTGTGTTCAGATTGATATTGAGGTCTTTGATCCATTTGGACTTGAGTTTTATGCATGGTGATAGATATGGGTCTATTTTCATTCTTCTACAGGTTGACATCCAGTTGTGCCACCACCATTTGTTGAAGATGCTTTCTTTCTTCCATTGTATACTTTTAGCTCCTTTATCGAACATGAGGTGTTCATAGGTTTGTGGGTTAAAATCTGGATCTTCTATACGATTCCATTGGTCAACTTCTCTGTTTTTATGCCAATACCAAGCTGTTTTCAATACTGAAGCTCTGTAATAGAGTTTGAAGTCAGGGATGGTAATGCCTCCCGAAGTTCCTTTATTGTATAAGATTGTTTTGGCAATCCTGGGTTTTTTGTTTTTCCATATAAAGTTGATTATTGTCCTCTCAAGATCTGTGAAGAATTTTGATGGGACCTTGATGGGGATTGCATTGAATCTATAAATTGCCTTTGGTAGAATTGCCATTTTTACTATGTTGATCCTCCCAATCCAAGAGCAAGGAAGATCCTTCCATTTTCTGGTATCCTCTTCAATTTCTTTCTTCAATGCCTTAAAGTTCTTGTCAAATAGATCTTTCACTTCCTTGGTTAGAGTTACTCCAAGATATTTTATGCTGTTTGTGGCTATCGTGAAAGGTGATGTTTCTCTGATTTCCCTCTCTGCTTCCATATCCTTTGTGTATAGGAGGGCGACTGATTTTTTGGAGTTGATCTTGTATCCTGCCACATTACTAAAGGTGTTTATCAGCTGTAGGAGTTCTTTGGTGGAGTTTTTGGGGTCGCTTATGTACACTATCATATCATCTGCAAATAATGAAAGTTTAACTTCTTCCTTTCCAATTCGAATCCCCTTGATCCCCTTATGTTGTCTTATTGCTATTGCTAAAACTTCAAGCACTATATTGAAGAGGTATGGGGAGAGTGGACAGCCTTGTCGTGTTCCTGATTTTAGTGGGATGGCTTTGAGTTTCTCTCCATTTAATTTGATGTTAGCTGTGGGCTTGCTGTAAATAGCTTTAATTATATTTAGGTATGACTCTTGTATCCATGATCTCACCAAGTCTTTTATCATAAAGGGATGTTGAATTTTGTCAAATGCTTTTTCAGCATCTAATGAAATGATCATATGGTATTTTTCTTTCAGTTTATTTATATGATGGATTACATTGATAGATTTTATTTGTTGAACCAGCCTTGTATCTCTGGGATGAAGCCTACTTGATCATAATGGATAATTTTTCTAATGTGTTCCTGGATTTGGTTTGCCAATATTTTGTTGAGGATTTTTGCGTCTATGTTCATGAGTGAGATTGGCCTGTAATTCTCTTTCTTGGTTGAGTCTTTGTGCTGTTTTGGTATCAGAGTAACTGTAGTTTCATAAAAGGAATTTGGCTATGACTCTTCTGTTTCTATATTGTGAAATTCATTAAGGACTATAAGTATTAGGTCTTCTTGGAAGTTCTGGTAGAATTCTGCATTGAAGCCATCTGGTCCTGGGCTTTTTTTGGTAGGGAGGTTTTTGATAACTGCTTCTAATTCTTCGCGGCTAACAGGTCTATTTAGATTGGTCACCTGGTCCTGGTTTAACTTTGGTATATGGTATTTATCTAAAAAAGTGTCCATTTCTTTTACATTTTCCAGTTTTGTGGCATACAGGCTTTTGTAGTAAGATCTAATGATTCTCTGAATTTCCTCTGTGTCTGTGGTTATGTCCCCATTTTCATTTCTGATCTTATTAATTTGCAAATTCTCTCTCTGCCGTTTGATTAGTTTGGATAGGGGTTTATCAATTTTGTTGATTTTCTCCAGGAACCACCTTTTTGTTTCATTGATTCTTTGGATTGTTTTCTGTGTTTCTATTTTGTTGATTTCAGCCCTCAGTTTGATTATTTCCAGTCTTCTACTCCTCCTAGGTGAGTCTGCTTCTTTTTTTTTCTAGAGCTTTCAGGTGTGCTGTTAAGTCTCCAATGTGTGCTTTCTCTGTTTTCTTTAAGTGGGCACTTAGCTCTTACATATTGATCTAACCCATTTCTAATATTCTGTGTAGCACCACGAGCTGGCTTACCAGGAAAGATCTTAACCTGCGTCTGTCTGGAGCAGGAGAATTATGGTGACTGCCTGACTCAGCTTCTTTCTTCAGGGTCTTTGATTTGATTCCATTGATCCACTTGTCTGTTTTTATGCCAGTACCAAACTGCTCTTATTACTATAGCTCTATAGAAGAACCTGAAGTTATTTCCTGGATTTCTTTAAGGGATTCATTAATTTCCTCTTTAAAGGCCTCTATCATCTTTATAAGGCCTTTTTAGGTCTTTTTCTTGGGCTTTAGCTATGTTGTAATAATCAGGGCCTGCTGTAGGCAGGTTGCTGTGCTCCAGTGGAGACTATTGTTCTGACTGTTATTTATTGTGTTTTTATATTGAGGTCTAGGCATGGGGGTTGGTTGGATGATTATAGATCTGAATGATGATAGTTGACTTTATCTTTGTTGAGTAAGTGTTCTGTTCCTTGGTTTCTGCTTCCTCCCTAAACTTTAGGAAAATATGTTACCTTTCTGTTGCCTGGTAGGAAACTTTCTGTGGTTGTTTCCCTGGTCCACTCAGCTGGTGTGTTCTCAGGGCATATCTACTTGTGTTGAATGCTGGGATAATGGAAGAAGTTGGGGAAGTAAAGTTGAAGAAGTTGTTTTTGATCTATTTGGCGTGTAGGGAGAGAAAGGGGAAACCACAGCAAGTTTTCTGATAAAGCTAAGGATGAGACTAGGAGGATCGAATCTGGAGAAACAGAAGAAGCATGGATCCACAGGCAACCTACTTGCTGCCCTGGCAGGAGTAGCCCTAGGCTTAGCGGATGGTACTTTCTGTGTTTGGGGGAGGGAGGGTTATGTAAGGAAGATCTGTGGGATCCACAGGAGATGGAAACAGGGTGCAGGGAAGGCTGCCACAGTTGTCCTGCTGTGGATCTGGAGATTAGACTAGTGGATTGGACCTGGAGAAACAGAGGGAGAAGAGATTTGCAGGCAGATTACCTGTTTTTCTGGCAGGTGTGGTCTCTGGGTTAGCAGAAGGTGCCTTCTGTATTTGGGGGCTGGGATCAGTATTCTTTTTTTTTGTAACTGTTTAAGTGTGTGTGTTCTCTTTTTCTGTTTTGTGGCAGGGTCTGTCAGTAAAATTAAACCTCACTGGCTAGACTTACTGTTCAGCTAACTCCAGGACTATTTCTGCCTCATTTTTCCCTCTCCATGCCATCCTCAGGGCTAGGGTTACAGATTTTCACCATCCTGTGTGACTTTTGCATGGACTCTGGGGATCCAAACTCAGGTCCTCCTCATTTTTGCACAGTCATTTTTAACAATTGAGCCATCTCCCAGTCCAATTTTTAATAATCTGTCTAATATTCCTAATATAGCTAATGTGGAACTTTACCTCATAAAGGTAATTTGGACTCTCTCTCTCTCTCTCTCTCTCTCTCTCTCTCTCTCTCTCTCCCATTATGTTTTATCTATTTGTAAAGTCTTGATGTTTTAAAAGAACCATCTTTTGATTTAATATATTTTCTATATTATTTTTCTGTTTTCAATTTCACAGAGTCCAACTCTATTTTTTATCATTTTTAATGCTGTATATATTAATTTTTCCTCTTTCTTTTGCTGCTTAAGTTTCAAGCTTTGCTTATTGATCTTTAAGTCTTTCTTCTGTCATACTACATGTGTGTTTTTCTATAAATTTCCCCTGAAACTGTTTCACTGTATCTTATACATTTTGCTAAGTGTGCTTTCATTAGCATTTAATAAAAATGTTTTTGTGTGATTTTAAGATTTTCTCTTTGACTCATCTGTTGTAATGAGTATGTTCTTTAATTTTCAAATGTATTATGATTTTAAAGTGGCCTTTATTATTTCCTTCTATGTTAAAATCTGTGACCAGAGAACATACTTTGAATAATTTTAAATCATTTTAAATTTGTTAGAATGACTTTTGTAGTCCAGAATGTCATCTGTCTTGTTAAATGGTACAAGCATACTTGGAAAGAATGTATATTCTTCTGGTGTTGTAGAAAGAATTCTATTCAAGTCAGTGAGATCAAATTGATTGATGTGGTGTTCATATCAACTTTGTGCTAATTGATTTTTTTTGCCTGCTTGACCTTATCATGTATAGACAGGGCAATGAGGTATTCAAATACAATGTTAAATTGCTCTACTTTTTTCTTAATTAGTTTTGGCCTCATATACTTTGGCACTCTAGTTATGTTCCTACATGTTTGGAATTGTTCTTGCTAGAGAATTGATTTTTTTGTTATACAATACCTTTCATTATCACTGATAAGGTATTTCATTTTGAATCTACTTTATCTGAATATTGCCACTGCTGATTTTATTTAATGGTATTACCTTAGTACATTTTCTTCATCTTTATCCTTTTAAATTACCAAAGGTATTTCATTTTGAAATCTACTTTGTCTGAATATTGTCACTGCTGATTTTATTTAATTGGTATTACCTTAGTACATTTTCTACATTTTTATCCTTTCACATTTCCAGCATGTAATTAGGTCTTGTTTCTTCATACACTCTGAAAATGCCCATCTTCACCAGTTGTGCTTGCTCACAGAAAACCTGTACAAGATCAAGCTAGTCAGAATTCTAATATGGAGTGGGAAGGAACTTAATAAGTCTCCTCCTCTAGCAGAAGAACTTTTGGTAATTGATGATTGTCAGGGGAGTGGGAGTCAGTTTTCTTGTACATGGAAGCTAGTAATAAAACTTTTACATACAGACACACAGGAGATTATTTTGACCATTCTGCAGTATGTTCCACATGTATGCATATACAGTAGTACAAATTAGACTGTGTATATTATTCAAAAGAGTACACAGGGACTAGACAGATGGCTCACTGGCTAAGAGTACTTGTTCCTTTTAGTTGCCAGAATCTACACAGGTCTAGGAAGGTGAGCATCTAAACAGACTAGTCTCCCAAAGGCCAGTACATGCAGTAGAATCAAAACTCAGTGCCATTGTCGTTGGTTTCTCCGTCAGCCTTCATTGTCAGCCACATTCAGAGAGTCCACTTTGATCACATGCTCCATCAATCCCAGTCCAGCTGGCCTTGGTGAGCTCCCATTACATCAGTCCCATTGTCTCAGTGGGTGGACACACACCTCATGGTCCTGAATTTCTTGCTCGTGTTCTCCCTCCTTCTGCTCCTCATTTGGACCTTGGGAGTTCAGTCCAGTGCTCCAATGTGGGTCCCTGTCTCTATCTCGATCCATTGCCAGATGAAGGTTCTATGGTGATATGCAAGATATTCATCAATGTGGCTATAGGATAAGGCCAGTTCAGGCACCCTCTCCTCTGCGGCCCACGGAACTAGTTGGGGAAATCCCCGTGGACACCTGGGAACCCCTCTAGATCCAAGACTCTAATCAACCCTAAAATGGCTCCCTTGGTTAGGATAACTTCTTCCTTGCTCCCATATCCACCCTTCCTCAATCTCAATTATCCCATTCCCCCAAGCTCTCTCCAATCCTCCCCTCCTCCCTTCTCTCCCCCATCTCCCCTTCCCCCAACCTACCCCCATCCTTTTGCTCCCAACTTTTGCCCAAAGATCTTGTCAACTTCCCATAGCCAGGGGGAAAATATATGTTTTTCTTTGGGTTCACCTTCTTATTTAGCTTCTCTAGGATCATGAATTATAGGCTCAATGTCCTTTGTTTATGGTTAGAGTCCACTTATGAGTAAGTACATACCATATTCCTCTTTTAGGGTCTGGGTTATCTCACTCAGTAAAGTGTTTTCTATTTCCATTTACATGCAAAGTTCAAGATATCATTGTTTTTACCCCTGAGTAGAACCCTAAAGTATATATGTGCCACACCTTCTTTATTCATTCTTCGATTGAGGGGCACCTAGTTTGTTTATAGGTTCTGGCTATTACAAATAGTGTTGTTATGAACAGAGTTGAACAAATGCTTTTGTAGTATGATTGGGCAACTCTTGGGTATATTCCCAAGAGTAGAATTGCAGGATCCTGAGATAGGTTGACTCCCAGTTTCCTGGGAAACCGTTGCACTGCTCTCCAAAGTGGTTGCACAAGTATGCATTCCCACCAGCAATGAATGGGTGTTCCCCTTACTCCACAACCTTTACAGCATAGGCTATCATTGGTGTTTTTGATTTTGGCCATTCTGACAGGTGTCAGATTGTATCTCAAAGTTGTTTTCATATGCATTTCCCTGATTGCTAAGGAGGTTGAACATGACCTTAAGTGTCTTTTGGCCATTTGAACTTCTGTTGAGAATTCTCTGTTCAATTCAGTACCCCATTTTTAATTAGGTTAATTAAAGTTTTAATGTCTAGTTTCTTGAGTTCTTTATATGTTTTGGAGATCAGACCTTTGTCTTATACGGGGTTGGTAAAGATCTTCTCCCATTCGGTAGGTTGCCTTTTTGTCTTAATGACAGTGTCCTTTGCATGACAGAAGCTTCTCAGTTTCAGAAGGTCCCATTTATTCATTGTTGCTCTTATTGTCTTTGCTACTGGGGTTATATGGAGGAATTGGTCTCCTGTGCCCATGTGTTGCAGACTACTTCCCACTTTCTCTTCTATTAGGTTCAGCATGGTCAGATTTATATTGAGGTCTTTAATCCATTTGGACTTGAGTTTTATGCATGGTGATAGATATGGATCTATTTTCATTCTTCTACATGTTGAAATCCAGTTATGCCAGAACCATTTGTTAAAGATGCTTTCTTTCTTCCATTGTATAATTTTAGCTCCTTTGTTGGAAATCAGGTGTTCATAGATTTGTGGATTCATATCCGGATCTTCAATTCGATTCAATTGTTCAATGTATCTGATTTCATGGCAATACCAATTCTATATAATAAAAGTACTTCTGGAGGCATTACCATCCCTGACTTCAAACTCTATTACAGAGCTACAGTAATGAAAACAGCCTGGTATTGGCATAAAAACAGAGATGTTGACCAATGGAATTGAATCAAAGACCCGGATATTAAACCACAAACCTATGAACACCTGATTTTCGACAAACAAGCTTTTTTTCTATATCTAAACTGAAAACAGAAATTCTATTAATGCTTTGAAAATCAGCATCTTGCATTCTTCTTCTCCCCAGAAAGTACTAGAACCCTGTTTGACTCAAAGCCTTGGTGGTGGTTTAGGTAGTATTCTTGGCCGAGTTGTTGATATTGGGAGCATTGCTTTCTTTTCTATACCACAGCCTCCTGCATTTTAGAATACACATCTCACTTGACACCTAATCTTCAGCTACTTTCCATAAGGAACACCTCCAATGGAAGCCGCTTCAATCATGTCTTCATAAAACAATCACATATATTGTCTCACAAATCCTGCTGTTTTCTTCCATTTATGCTCATTTTGTGGATCCTCTCAAATATTACAAAAGCTTTAGAAATCCAAATTCACTTAAATTTGTCTCTTATGAGAACTCAAAGCCCATAGAAAGTGAAAACAAGGGAGTTAACTAATGAAGCATTGGTCTTTCATGGCTTTAGCAGGAAAAGACAACTTGAGCAGAACACAGCTGATGACCATAGTTAACATTTTCATATAATGAGAAATCTGGCAGGAAACAATCCAAAACTGGCCAAATTAGTGTTCAGTTTCAACTCAACAAGTGTTTGACTAATAATAACAGATTAATGAACTACATTTCTACATTGCCATACTTAAGTTTGTTAGAGATTTGAATCTAAATCTCAATATGGCTTCGCCACCTGCTTCTGCCCAATTTATCAGCAATGAAAAATAAGTATTCCCTAAACTAGTGTTTTCTATAGATTTATTTTAAAATGGACATTCTTGGTTTTTTTTTTAGGCTTGGAGAATGGGTTTCAGCTTTTGCAGTATCTCTAGGATGTGCCCTAGGGAAATGGACTTGAGAATTTCTATGGGGGTGCATGGTGACCATCCCTGAGGACTTGCTCATGAGTTGCAGAAACTGCACATGCTCCATTTGATCTTTACTGTAGTCTGTGACACAGAAAGGCCTCGTGGAGCACATAAGGGGAATTGAAGAAAAAATGCTTTGACTTTGATATCATTTTTCCATACTTTAAGGTCAATTTCCTAATTTTTCTTATCAGAACTGAACCAATCTATTCACCCCAGAATCACTCTGTTTTCTTGATCATTCATTTAGTATTATGTATACCAGTGCCCAGGTGAGGTGGTGAGGCTTTTTGTTGTTCTTGTTGTTTGTTTGTTTTTGTCAGCTTGACAAAAGCCAGAGTAAACTGGGTAGGAAGAATCTTGGTTGAAGAATTACCTCAATCAGCTTGGCCTGTAATTTGGTGTGGTTGGGTCCAGCTCTTAGGGGATGACATCCTTGGACAAGTGGCATTAAGTTGCCTTAGAAAGCAAGGTCAGAAAGCCATAAAGAACAAATCAGTAAGCAGCAGTTATCCTGACTTCAGTTGCTGCCCTGACTTCCCTTAGTGATAGAGTATGACCTGGGAGTTGTAAGATGAACTAAACACTTTATTCCCCATGTTGCTTTTGGTCATGATGCTTCTCAGAGCAATAGAAACCTGAAAGAAGACAATCTTTTTAGTTCTGTTAAGGAGATGTTTGAACAGAGGGAGGAATGTAAATGAATTAGTGGTGATTAACAGGCTTATTATAGATAAAAGGAAGAAAACAGAACAAGACAAAGAGAAGCTTGGATTATGAAACATATCTAACAAAAGCCTGGCCAATTCAACAAGGAAGTTTCAAGAACTGATTGCCTATTAGAGTTCTTTCTACATTAGGTAGAAATAGTAATATTCGACATTGCTATGAAGGTCAGTCATTAGTTGGGAGATGCATAGAAGAATGCAAATTTAATGTAAAATCTGCAATGAATCCTAGAAGCTGTAAACTAACAGCTCATTTCACAGCTGGATGGCAAGTTCTTTTCTAAAGGGAGATCTGGGTGCTTCTCCTTAATGGATGCCAATGAATATTTTTCAGAAATATTACTTATCAAGTTCTCTATAAGCTCTTATTGTGCCCCATACATACATACACACACACACACACACACACACACACACACACATATATATATATATAAACCAATATGCTATAAAAATTACTTATTCACTTTTTTGGCTCATTTAATGACTTAGATAGCCTTAGACACTTTCTCTGCTAGATATTTCTATTATCTCCCTTTCTTATTTTCCTGGGTCCCCTTTATTTTGTTAACACAACACCAGAGACTGTGTTAAAAAAAAAAAAGAAAAGAGGTTTACTTTGGTTCATGGTTCATGGTTCAAGAGACCCAATGTCAAAGGACCATCTGGTGCTGGCAAAATCTCGAGCCAGCACATATTATCAGTGTCAAATGGCAAGACACAGGGAGTATGTAAGATATCGGCCCAAAGTGGCTTTTGTAGCAGATCCATTATGAAAGTAGCGCATCAACCTAGTAATCTACCAATCTATTAATCACATGAATGAATGGATCTATGAAAACAGATCCTTCAGCACACCTTAGAGTTTCACCTGTTCCCACTTCTTTAGATCTCACAATAGAGACCATATTCCAATATGAGTTTGGAAGGTAACAAACCATATTTAAGCCATAACATCCTTATTGTTGTTTGTTCCCAGAATCTGATCTATATGCCCGGCAGCATTCCAAAACATTCTTGAATCATATGGGTCTGTCCAATGGAAAGATTTAGCAATAGAGTGAAAGAACATATAATAATTAAAAGGAAACTGCTTCCTCTGAAACTTCCTTTAGTGGATCCCCTTGGGTTGACTGTCTTCCTAACATAAAGGTTATGTTTTATTTTGAGTCTTTCAAATGATTTTCTTTTCCTATAATGTTCCAGTAATTTTTCTTTATTTCCTCATCTCAAGTGTAGCTATAGAAACAACTAGAGATCTCTGTAACATACATATAGATAACTGAATTATTCTTCCTAGTTTCCCTATACACTGCACAAACCTGTGTTATTAGATTCTTTGTAAATCAAATCTCCTCAAATTATCTTAATCAAAGTGTGCCATCTGTTTTCAGCTGGGACCCTAACTCATGCACTTGCTTTTTATTTTTATATGCATATGTCATTTCTACCTAATTTGTTTTATATAAGTAAACCGAGGGAGAAGCCACACCTTATACTAAGTTCTCAATAAGCAAATATCTTTCATACAGTTTCTTCTCTAATACCCATTTCTCCTTATCTATAAGCAAATAAACATAGACCCATACGATATGCTAGCTTTGTATGAAAGAGTACCGACCACTGTATCAGTTCATATGTGGCTAGAGAATGGTGTGAAGGCAAAGACAAAGCTGTGAAAGCCTTTATGAGCTAGATGATAAAAAATACTATACACCATGCTAAGGAGACTTGATTGTTTCATAAATATTGTCAAACTGTTGATAGGTCCTCTTAAAGATTTTGAGGATGACCAGGTGTGCATTTTAGAAAGGAGGTCTTAGAATATGTTGGAGGATGAGTTACCAAAAAAATAAGTCTTATAGTGGAGTTACTTGAGACCTCTATTACAGTAACTCAAGGCAGATGGGAGAAAACTTTGGTTAAGATTGTAGGTAATAGCAGTGATAAAAGATAGAGAGGGAATTATTTGGAGATGTTGCTACTTTAAGAAGAAAATGTAATTCTAGAATGTCATTTGAATTCAGGGAGCAGCATCACCTCGTTTTCAATTGTCTATAATATTCTGGAAGTTAATACTCTACTCTAATGGAAACTGAACAAAGATGTGTTAGTAGTGTGCATTACTGCTTTAAATGGGGAAATGAGTTATATATGCTTCAAATTTCCTATGTAGTTGGTTAATGAAACTACTTTTTTTTTTTCAAAAAGGAATATTCTACCTATGGGGAAAGAAACTTTATGGAAATAATATGTAAATAGGCTATTACTTTGTGGTTTGCTTATATCTACTTTCCATCATAGATGACTGAAAATTTGTTTCTAGCAAGGAATTTTTTTTATTAGTTGTAGCTTAGATTTCTTTTCTCTTTATAAAAAAATAAGCTTGTGTAGTCTGGGGAAAAGAAATTGAAAGCAATAGTGCATCTTATGAAAAAAAGTACTGCATTTAAGAGCTAGCATTTTAACTAACACTGTGTTGTTAAGTTTTGATACTCTCATGAAGAGATTTTTCTGTTTATTACTAACTTATTCACACAGTCATAGTGAAGTTAATGATAAACATTGTATATTTTTCAAAAAGAGAATAAAATTTGTCTTAAAATTAACTCTGAAAAATATCTCAGTCTTTTAAGAAACATAGAATAAAAGAGATTTATTGTGCTATTTTGTTAGTTTTTGCTCTTTTTACCTCATTATTAAAAATAAATATTGTCAAGGGGAAAATATCTTAATATAATTAATAAAAGTGATATCTCAATTAGATACAAAGGCAAAAAATACAATAAATAATTTTAAACCTATTAAGAGAAGTATGAATATGTTTACTCTAAGAAATAAAAGAAATGCAAATGAAACCAACAATAAAATAGCTTATACATAAATTTGCAAACATAAAATATTAATATCCAGCTTTAACTGAAGTTCAGTGACTGAGCTGCTCCATATAGTGCTGTATAAATCAGTATAATTTTTCACAAATTTACTGTAGGGAAAATAGAAATCGGTATTAAAATATTTAAAACTATTCACTATCTTTGAACTATCATTTCAACTTCTTAAAATACATACTTGAGGAAATTAAGATAAATTTCTGATAGGACTAGTTAATATTTAGTACTTGAAATCTACTTATATAAAATCTATGATGCTTTATAGACACAATATCTATACATTTAATGCACATACACATGCAAGTTTGCTTAAATCTTTCTAAAATCTGACCTATTTTCCACAGAAAGTCGCAAAGTACACCTGTGAAAGGGTAATTCCTCAAGGGCTTGTTTATATGCAGGGGCATAGGAGTAGTAACAGCCTAGGTATCATGACTGCAGGCTTGAAAACATAAGAGAAAGAAGTTATAATGTAGGTCCCATTCTGGTAGAAAAAGAGTCAATGCTAAAAGTGTTGTTGTGAGACTGACGAGAGCAGTGACTGAGAAAGTATTAGTTAATAGTGGAAAATTGGTCTATAAATGAATCAAACAGAAGAAATCTCATACAGTCTTTTTCCTTCATTTTACAACATCTACTCTTATATTTCAACAAGGTGAAAATTTCATTCACCTTACAGAGAGGAATACATGGAGTCCTATTAACTTTCCACATTATGCCTAAACAATAAAATTCCATCATACTGTCATCCACAATACAAAACACTAGTCAGTGGCAGAATTCATCTAACACTGTATGAGGAAAGAGATTAGTTCCATAAAAATGTAGCTGCATTAGATCTCACTTATAGCTACCTGGTCATGAGGGCTGTGATACTTAATATTGTCAACTTGACAGGATCTAAACCACCAAGAGATAACCCCCTAGGCATGTTGGTAAGGCAGTTTCAATGGTAGGTTAAGTGAGGTGGAAAGGCTCGCCGTTCTGTGAGTGGGAGCCCCAGATTGCATAGAAAGAGAAAGCAGTGTCCCTCCTGCGCATCCTCATTCATTGCTTTCTGTTTCCTGAGTGTTGATTCAGTGTCACCAGCTGCCTCAAGCTTTTGCTGTCACGCCATCCCCATCATGACAGTCCTTATCATTGAGCTACAAAGTCAAAAGAAGCCCTTTCTGCTCTCAGCTGCTTCTGTCAGTTATTTTGTCTCAACAACGAGCAAAGTAAATAATAATAAGAGGAGTGATTTGGTGAGCACAGCTGCCTTCTTCCACCACATACCATATATGCCTATTTTTGGCCGACATTTCAACTTGATGGCAATCTTTACTGGAGAATGTACCAAATTTAATTCCTAAAATATTTGGGTCTTTGATATCTTGTCTTTATTACAGTAATGCAAGTAATCTTAGATCGGGTCTGTCAAGTGTAGGTTAACTAAGATGTGCCCTAGAAAAAATTCAGCTTTCAATATAATATGTCTTCTCTCTATAAAGTAGAAGCAATCCAATTTCCCTTCAATAATCACAGTAGATTACATAACCAGGACAGTTATTCCTTCTATGGGTATTGGTTTAATGGCATAAGAAGTCTCGATTGGCCTGATTGTCACAGCTTTCACTATGTTCTCTGGTACCAAAATTTCTCTCAACAGATAGAACAGGAAAAAAAATCAGATAACTAGAGCTAAAAATGGAATACTATATATGCCCTTGCTTACTGGACTCCTGTAATTATGGAGAATATATAAAACAAAATGTGTATCTGGTTATTTTTTTACTCTTGGTTCTTTTGAGGGGCCTGCCACCCAACTACCAAACAAATCCAAATGCAGAAACTTATTCTTACTTATGAATGCCTTAGCTTGACTTATTACTAGACAGATTTTCTTAACTTAAATTATCCCATCTATCTTTTGCCTCTGGATTTTAACTTCTATTTCTGTATACCGTTTTTCCCCTTCTTTCTTAATGGCTTGATGGGTATCTCTTTGGCTTTCACTTCTCTTCATTCTCCTTCCTTGGTCTCTGTCTCTCCAGATTTCTTATCTTATTTATACTCTTTGCCTGCCAGCCCCGCCTATCCTTTTTCCTGCCTTGCTACTGGCCATTCAGCTCTTTATTAGACCAATCCATGATTTAGACAGGTAAAGTAACACAGCTTCACAGAGTTAAACAAATGTAACATAAAAGAACGCAACACATCTTTGATCATTAAACAAATTTCCCAAAACATAAACAAACTTAATACATCTTAAAGTAATACTTGACAGCCGCCATGTTTGAGAGTTACAAGGCATTCTTTCCTAGATGACAATGTAATTCATTCAACGTTTATTACTCTCTTAAACTGTGTGTAAATCCAACTGTTTGCTTCTAAGGTGAATGGGTTCCTATGTAGGTCATGGACTCTGTGGAAGATATTACTTTAGTTGTTTTGCATTTTCCTAGCAGATACATATTTTTGGAATGCTCTGTGACTAGCACAACAGTAAATCAAACATTCTATAAGTACAAAGAAGTGGTGTTGATGGGCTTAGATATCAGTTCTATTTTATAACATGTTTATCTCTATGAAGATAGTATATAAACAGCCAAGCATATCATAGTCAACATGACCATTTAATTAATTGAGATTTTAGAAGGCAGGTCTTTTATTTTCTAATAACCTTAGATTTGCATAGAAGTTTTAAAGAGGATGAGTGTGATCATATATACCATGCCACATTACTTTATTAAAATCTAACATATGTTCCATTTGTCTAAATTAATTAGCTGATATTGATATATATTAATGATTACAGTTCATGTTATTTTATGTTTTCCTCCTTTTTCTTTTCTTTTTTAGGGTTTCTGAGACACTATTTTACTATGTAGCCTCAACCTGGCCTGAAACTTACAGCAATCCTTGTGCCTCTGCCTGCCAAATGCTAGGCTTACCGACATGAGAGAACATGGTTCCTTCTCCATTTTTATCTATTTTCTGTTACATAATCCCATTGAGCCACAACACATTCATCATCATGCTTCCTTCCCTTAAGCACCTTTTGACTATGACAGTTCCTGAGATTGTCTTTGATTGTCTTGATAGTTTCAAAGAGTACTGGTCAGGTGTTTTAATTTTGTTAAATATTATTTTGATTTAAATTAGCTTTCAATGTATTAGGATTTTATAGCAAACCATTATACACACACATATATATATACATATACATATATATATATATATGAATATTCCATTTTGGTGGCTTTTCTCCTAAAGCTCCCCCATCATCTTCCTTACTTCTTCTACACTGAACCCTTTTTCTCCCCCAAATCCACCTCATCACTTTATTGTATGCCCTACCTACATCCTTAGTGCAATGGGTCTCAGCCCAATGCTGCAACACTTGAAAAACAATTTCTCATGTTGTAGTGACCCCAACCATAAATTATTTTTGTTGCTACTTTATAACTGTAATTTTGCTACTGTTAAGAATTATAATTTAAGTAATCTTGGAAATAAAAGCTTGTTAAAGGGGTTACAATGTTTGGGTTGAGAACTGCTGCTTTGGAGCATCTTTCTTCCCTTTCTACTTCCTGGCCTTTATACACAATTATTTTTTTATCTGGATACACACATTTCAGAAACAGAAGCTATGATCCACATATGAAAACAAAGATATAGTATTAGCATTTGTTCTCATGAGTCCTGGTTACCTCTTTCAGTATAATATTTTCCAGTTCCATTCATTTTTCTATAAATATGATCATTTTATTTTTCTTTAATTCTGATTGAAATATCATTGTGTTTGTGTAGCACATTTTTATTGTCCATTCTTTAGTTGATAGATTCGTAGACTGATTATAGAGTAACAATAAACATGTATGTGCAGGTATCTAAGACATAAACACAGCAAGGTCAAAATTATTAGAACCTCTATCCATGAGATAACTTTATCAACTAAAGTATAAGGTTTGTGTATTTTTCTTTACAGACTCCATTCACTTCCGAGCTTTCTTAGGCCAAGCATTTATCTCTTAATCCCTTTCAATGAGATTCTGTAATTTATTTATAACAATTTAATTTTTGTCATATTCATCATTCTTTGACTTCTAAATATTGGGTGTGTGATTTGTTGTTGTTGTTGTTTTATTTTTGAGACAGAGTTTGTCTCTCTAACTGCCCTGGCTATAGATCAGGCTGGCCTCGAACTAACGTGGATCTGCCTGCCTCTGCCTCCCAAATGCTGGGATTAAAGCTCTGTACCACCACCACCTGGCAGACTTCTAAATAATTTTTAAAGATTTATTTCATTATTTTTTAATATGTGTTTTGCCTGCATGTTTGTTTTTGTGATACAGTCTGTGCAGTGCCCACAAAGACCAAAAGAGGGTATTGAATCCCTTAAAACTGAAGTTACAGACAATTGTTAGTGCCCTTGTAGGTTTAGGGAAACAAATCCAGGTCCTGTGAAAGAGCAACTAGTGCTCTTAACTGCTGAATCATCTTTCCAGGCCCTAAAAACTTTAAAATACTTTTGCATGCCAGTGCTTAGCCTTTGTATGAAGGCATAGGTGACAAACAATGCCACACCAGTTTGGAATTATGATTAATAGGGTGGTATTTATTTAAAGGGGAATAAACTTACAGATCACTGTCCCAGACAACAGCCCTCTGCGCAACCAGGAAGGGAGTCTAGTCGCCAGCAGAGCAGGAAGTGAAGAGAGAGAGGAGAGGGAAGTGGCCGCTTTTTTAAAGG
This sequence comes from Alexandromys fortis, assembly GCF_014885135.2. Classification (NCBI taxonomy): domain Eukaryota; kingdom Metazoa; phylum Chordata; class Mammalia; order Rodentia; family Cricetidae; genus Alexandromys; species Alexandromys fortis. The sequence goes on from NW_026068001.1 coordinate 4,414,204, forward strand.
GAGAGAGACCACGCCCCAATGGGCTGGTATCTCAGCAGCTATTGGTTGGAGGAGCGGAAGGACCTCCTGCAACATTTGTGCTTTAAATTTATAAGGATTTTGATAAGTATAAAAAGCTATTCTAATCAAAATGTATTGTGTACCACTTATTCATCTCTCTCCCAATCATATCTCCTGGCAACTGTCTCCATAGCATTTTTAGCTGTGTTATACAGTATTACATGTATATGTATATATATATATATATATATATATGCATATATATGTATATAATGTAGTATTGTGGCAGTTAATTTTATGTGCCAACTTGAATTGCTAATGGATGCCAATGCTACTAACAAACCATTATTTCTGGGTATATCTGTGAGTATATTTTTGGAAAAGGTTATTCTTGAATTGGTAGACTGAGCAGGAAAGATTGCTCTCACCACCATCTGTTAAGGATCTAAATGGAACGAAGAGCAGAGAAGTGATTTATATTCTCCTCCATCATCTCTTAGTTCTCCCTTCCTCTCCCTCTTTTCCTCTTTAGAGGACTGAACTCAGGGTCTTGTACATGTTAAACATATGCTTTCCTACTGGGCTTTCCCCCTTGCCTCTGCTGTTTTTTCTTGAGTTAGCAGATCTGCTACTATATTGTGGAGATTCTAATTCTTAGGTTCTTAGATTCCAAGGACTTATTCCAATACCACAGTCCCACATCTGATTTGATCTTTGAGATATACCATTGGCTCCCTCACTTCTCAGTTTTTCCAAGTTTGGCTGGATGATACCATTGCCTTCCATGACTAGTTTTGCTTTTACAGATAGCAACATATTGGAGCCTCTTAGTTTCCACAATCTCTTGAACCTATTCTAATTAATTTTATCTCTCCTCTTCCTTTTCTTCCTTCTGCCTCTTCCTATGCATACCTTACCCTCACTTACCCTCCACTGTTCTTCCATCTTCTTTCCTCTTCTCACCTGTCTTATCTTTTACTGATCTAGTTCTCTGGAGAATCTCAATCGAAACATACTTGACCCAAGAGTTTTTAGGTATGCCCTGAAGAAAGACCTGTCTTCTTTAACTGCTGAACTAAAATGACTTAAAATCAAATATGGGATACAATTGGCTGAATTTATAATTTAAGCTGAGTTTTCAGCCTCTCAAGGCATCTTCTGTCAGAGTGGGCATTGATTTGGATCTTCTAAAGGGATACAGATATATTGTAAGACCCTGTTGAGGTTAGAATACCAAAGTCCTAAATTCTGACGAATCTTCTTTAGTGATCTGTTCATGTCTATGGAAAACAGCCTCTTCACCTACAGATGTATTATCCTGTGGTTAATTGACCCTGCAATGCTTGAGGGAACATGGCAGCTTCCACTGAAGTAGTTGTCATGCAATCCATTGTTTTTCTCAGGACCCTTCTGCACCAGTCATCTGTTGGGCCAAGATTATCTAAGGGCTTGTACCTCGAGGCCTGTAGGTCAGAGAAAAGCCTGGCTGGAGTTTGAAGGAATAGAATGAGGATGAGACAGCAAAATCTAGGTAGACACCCCTCCAGCTAGAGGAAGGGCTTGGCTGTCTCTCATTGGCTGGAGGTACCCCCACATCACAGGATGTCACTTATATAAGCTGATGCTCACAGTAATAAACTGAGTTCTTGCTTTGACTTTACTCCCTATCATGTCTTATTGTAATGCATCATGGGGCTGCAGATCTGATTGTTCTGTATCTTGGGCCTGAAGATTGGGTGGTTAGTACACTAAACTTTCCCTGGAGAATAAGGAGGCTAAGGAGGCCTAGGAAATGGTGCTGGAAAGTGGGGCAACTGGTCTCAGGGCAAAGAGGTCTTCAAAGTGAGTAGGACACCACAATGGGTAACACAACATCACACAAAATGACCCAGTGCTTAAGGAGCTGAGATATCCAACTATTATGGCAATTAAGGCATGTTTTCACCCCACTGCTCTGCCTTCCAGGCTCCTGTCCTAAGCATTCACTGTTTGCACAGATGGAGGGAAGAATGAGGCAGCCTTTGTAGCTTTCCCTGCAGGGAGCACCAAGACAAAGATTACCAAAATTCTCCCTTGTGAGGGATCCGATCAATATAAGGAAATGATGGCCATATATATTGCCCTACAAGAGGTGCCAGTACCCTGCAACCTCTGTTCAGACAGCTCTTATGTGGTGAACCTACTACCACACTTACCCTATGCCTATATCAGATTGGATGCTAATACTATTTCTGCCTTGACGATACAACTCTGATCACTTTAAAAAGATGAAAAAAAAAAAACCATATTTATTCAACATCTCAGAGGACACCAAAACCTCCTTTGGTCTCATTTCCCAAAAGAATGCTGCTGCAGATACTTCATCTTCAGGGGCCTGTCTCATAGAGGTTTCAGCTCTGCCCATTCAAAATGCATGGTTTAACTCATGTCAACTGAAGAGAACTCAAATACCTATACCCCCAGATCCCTGTCACGGAATTAAAGAGAATTGCTCATACATGTGAGAGTTGCCATCAGTTTCTCTGCACCTCCCCTTTACAATGGCTGGGGGTAAACCCAAGAGGGTTAGGACCCAAAATCATCTGGAAAACAGATGTATCACATTACCCTCCATTTGGCAAATTAAAATATATGTCTGTGACCATAAACAAGAACTCTAAGGCGTGCTAAGCTACTGCCCACTAAGGGGAAAAGGCAACCCATGCCCAAAGCCACTTTTTAAAATGTTTTGCTACGTTGGGACTACCACAACAGGTCAAGACTGACAATTGCCCCTCTTTTATAAATAAAACATTAAAAAATTCTTCCAGATATGGAATATGTCCCATACCACCAGGATCCCATACAAGCCTCAGGGTCAAGAAATTGTCAAAAGACATCACCAATATCTCAAAATATTGGTTCTTATTAATAAAAAGGGGGAGAAGTCTACAACTACAACTGCAAACGGCATTACTAACCATGAATATTTTAAAATTCCAAAAATCAGATAAGATGAACAAAATGGATTCTAGAAACATCGGGGATCCCTACCAATGAGGCCCTGCCTAAAGGTTGGATGGAAGGATCCTCTTGCTAACCAATGGTGGGCCCATATCCCTTGTTGACACAGGGCCAAGGATATGGATGTGTTTTCCCAAACAGAGGAAAAATGCACATTCATAACTTAAAAATTCTCCCCTCCCCTCAGGACAATGGGGAAGACCAAGATGACCAACAACAAAAAAAAAAAGAAAGAAAGAACGAGATTATGGTGGACAATCGTTAAATTCAAACACAAGAAAAGAAAAATCACCACTGCCCAAGGGAGATTGACCCTTAAGGAAAATGTTGCTTGTTTGTCTATTTCAGATGACCCTCCCAGCAGTAATCATGTTAACTCTTAGGGGGATCAAGGTTCAGGCAGCAAGCCCCGGCCAACCACAGAAGGTGACATGAATTCTATCAATCACTGGCACTGGGGGGATCCTAAACCAGACTTCTCAGATGATGACACCCTGGACATGGTAGCATGACCTGCCTGATGTTTGACCTCTGCGATTTGGTGAATGGGAGCTGGGACTTGGGAGAATGGATTCCGGGGATGGAAGGGAGACCTGAATGAGGAGGCTCTCATGGGTGCACCCTACCCCAAGCATCTTTTTTTTTAAGAACCTGGGTGTTCTCATGTCCTCAGGAGACATGCCTTTCTGCAGACAGCCTTTTATGTATGCCCAGGAAGCAACTGGACTGCCTCTGCTATTAGAAACTGAAGGGGGAAGGGCATAGATCCTGATTACTACTGTTCTTACTATGTATGTGAACAGACTGGACTGGGCATAATTAGAAAAGGCAGAGACTGCATTACCTTATTTACAAAAGTATTTAAATTCCTTAGCAAAATAGGCCAGGCTTGGATTTGCTGATTATGGAACAGGGAGGAATTTACAGGGCACTTGGGGAAGAATGTTGATTCTATATGGACCATTCTGAGATAGTTACAAGACCCAAGATGAGTTAAGAAAAGACACTGATTCATTTAAGTCAAATACCCCCTATGAGACCTGCTTCAATTGGTAGTCATGGCTTACCACACTCATCTCTTCCCTAGTTGGGCCAGTTTATTTGTTTATTGTTTATCTCTTTTTGACCCATGCATTCTCTAAAGGCTGAAACAAGCATTCTAAAAACAGATACAATAGGTACAATTCACGGTCCTTTTAGTACATTATGATAGGCTTGATATATCTTCCCCCATGGATAGCTCTCAACTTGAGGGTATCCAGGTCAAAACTCCAGATAGGGGTGGCCCTGACCCATACTCTCTTCCCAGTGGGCTATTCTGGCTTGGTGACCAGGGTAGGGGTTGGGATATAAAATAAAAGGAAAAGATGATGGTCCAAAATTATATCAGGGCCTGTACCTCGAGGCCTGTAGGACAGAGAAAAGCCTGGCTCGAGTTTGAAGGAACCAAGTGAGGATGAGAGAGCAAAAAGTTGGTAGGCGTCACTCCAGCCACAGGGAGAGCTTGGCTACCTCTCATTGGTGGAGGTACCCCCACATCACAGGATGTCACATAACCTATATAAGCTGATGCTCACTGTAATAAACCGAGTTCCTGCTTTGACTTAACTCCCTATGGCATCTGATTGTCCTGCATCATGGGCTGCTGAAAGGGCACATAGCGTATTTACCTTTCCCTGGGGAACAAGGAGGCTAAGGAGGCCTAGCATTCAGCTATTTATCAACATATAAACATATTCAAATCCTATTAAGATCCTAGAGTTTTTATTACAAAGGTTGACCAAGGAGGAGCTATACATCTTTCAAAGAACTACTTGTGCTTTCTAATTCAAGCATGCAGAAGTCCAGGGAATGTGTGTGTGTGTGTGTGTGTGTGTGTGTGTGTGTGTGTATTTGTGTGTGTGTGTGAATATTGATTATATAGGATGATGATCTGAAAGATAGATCATGCATGATTTGTTGAAGCAATCTCAATAAGCAGAGATACTATATGTATTACTGGAGGGTTACTTAGCTCTTAAATAATATCTTTCATTGATTTTCAGTAGCATAAATCAAAAGATGGCCCATTGTGAATAAGTTGTAAGTACCAAATATTCTTTAATGTAATTAAGGGGAAGGGATGCAATGGCATGGGAGAATAGAATGGTACATTGGAGTTATTACTTGATACCTATAAACTCACATTGGAGATGTCCAGAATATGTAACTTTTGCCAATATATGAATGAGTAAATTTGTGAGAGAACTTTTACTATTCTTGAAGAGCCTCATGGTCACATTTTGCAGGTAAGTTCCACTTAATAGTATCTTATCTTTTATAGATCAAATTGAGGGGAATTCACATCCAAGCAAAACTGACACTTTTATCCCATATGGGACATCTCTGTATTTGCTTAAATTTTGTATTGTTTTTCCCATTGTTGTATAGTTTTTCTAATATATATGTATGTATATACTGTCTTCATCAGTGTTCCATTGCTATGAAGAGACATAGTAACCATGGCAACTCTTATAAAGAAAAACATTTAATTGGGACTTGCTTGCAGTTTCAGGGTAAATTCATTGTCATCATGATAGGGAGGATGGCAGCATGCAGGCAAACATGGTGCTGGAGAACTTGCTTAGAGTTCTACATCTGTATCTATAGACAACAAAAAGAGTGAGAGAAACATCGGGCCTGGCATGGGCCTTTGAAATCTCATAGTACCCCCCTCCATCCAGTGACATACTTCTTTCAAGGGCATACCTCCTAAATCCTACAAAGTAGTGCCATTCCCTGATGACTAAGCATTCAAACATATGAGCATATATGGAACCATTTTATAGTGTTTTTAAAAATTCATCTATTTATTTTACATCCTGGCCTTTCCATTTCCTCATCTCCCAGTCTTTCCTGCCATTCTCCCCTCCCATCCCCTAATCCCCTCCTCTTCTCTCTCCATCCAGAAAATGGCAGGTCTCACAAAACTATCAATAAAACATGGCATATCAAGTTGCAGTAAGATTGAACTCATCCGCATGTATTAAGGCCGGACAAGGCAATCCAGTATGAGGAGTAGGGTCCCAAAAGTCAATAAAAGAGTCAGAGATAGTCCCTGTTCCAGCTGTTAGGAGTCCTACAAGAGGATCAAGCTACACAACTATAATATATAGGCAGAGTGCCTTGGTCAGTCTCATGCAGGCTCCCTGGTTATCAGTTCAGGCTCTGTGAGCCCCTAAGAAAGAACCCAGATTAGTTGATGCTGTGAGCCCTTCTGTGGGGTCCTTGATGAAGGGGGTCATTCTTATTCAAACTACTACACATACCTTTCTAAGGTTGTGCCTAAGTATTTTATTCTCTGGGTGTATTTTGAAATGGTATTGTTATTTTATTTCAAATTTCAGTTTTTCATGTCTAATACAGAAAAGCAGATGCAGATTCCTCATTCTGTGATCTGTGTTATTTTTATGTTAATTATTTCAGAAGATTTTTTTCTTTATTATTGTTAGAGGTTCTTTGGTATATGCCACTTACATTATGAACTAAAACAATTTTATTTCTTCATATTAATATATAAGCCTTTTGTTTGTTTGTTTGTTTTGTTTATCTTGAAACATGATGCCTTTATGTTTCTGAGACTGTCCTGGAGGTTGTTATATTATGTACTAGCATCAAACTTGGGATCCTCCTGCCTTAGCCTTTCAAGTGTTGGGATTTCAGAAATGCTCTATCTTAGCTGGATCACGCTATTCTTTTCTTGCCAGAACATATTGTGATATGAAGTTTTCTATAATTCCTGTTCTTCTTTATGAGAAGTATTTTGTTTCTCAATATTGTCTCTTTATTATTTTTTTTTGTTTTTGCATATTATATGCCTAGATATGAGAAGCTGTTTGTTTTGGATTTCTTAATTTTCCCTTTGGTGTTCACTGAGACTTTTGGATGTCTTGTTTGCTTTCTGTCATTTTTCAATATTCTCTACTCATATTTAAAACACTTTCATGTTCCTTCCTTTTTAGTTCTTTTTTCAAGTATTCCAATTAAACATGTGTTGTCTCTTTTCGTATTTATGATAGATCTTAGATAGTCTGGGTTTTCTCCCACTGCCTTCTCCATTTGAAATGTCTCTTTTTGCCTAGTTTAAACCCCACTCATCTTTTCCTAAGCCAAAATAAATTTGCTTATGATTCCACTAAAGGTATCCTTTATTTCAATAACACCAGGTTTGATTTCCAGCATTTCTTTTGAGTTTTACAATTTTCCTCTCTTTGAATATATTACCTGTCTGTCCGTACACATTGTATACATCTTTCCTTACTATGATAACCCTGCATGTATATTTTCAAATCCCAGTGCAATGATTCTAAAAATTTATGATATATCTTGGTCTATTTTTTAGTTTTGGTTTGTCTCTTCAAAACCTGATTTTCACCCCTTTCATTTTAGCATGATTTAAGCAACAAGGATTGAGATAAACAGCTCCAGTGGGCCTTCTCTGTGGTGGTAAGATGAAATGAAATGAAGTTCTTTCAACTCTTACATTTAAATCTTAATATTTTCATTACTCATGTCTCAAGGAGGAGGACTTTACAAGCATTGCTTCAGTTAGTTATAGCTGCCCCCTTGCCACAGTAGTATATTTCCACTTCCTCCTCATTTATTTTCTGATGGCCTGATCCCTATTGTCTATGTTCCTTCTCACTCCCTTCCTCTCTCTCTTTCTCCCTCCCTCCCTCCCTCCCTCCCTCCCTCCCTCCCTCCCTCCCTCCTTCCCTACCCCTCTCTCTCCTCTCTCTCTTTCTTTCTCTCTCTGTCTGTCTGTGAGGAAAATGGCCTAGAGGTGCCTGGAGTAAAAAGTACAAGATAAGATTAGGCTTTGTTGGATTCTTCTTCACCTTAGGGAATAGGCATTTATTATAATAAAAAATTTGTTTGCATTTTAAAATGATTATACTTGCATGACAAAGCAGAAAGCGGTTTTTCATTGATTTTTCACTTTGAGAGCATGATATAATTTTAGAAGAAAAAGCCCATAAATATGTGGGAGATCCCTTAGTGCCATGATATTAGGAGTTTGTCTATATAATGCATGTCCACAGTCACCTTCCAGCAAGATTTCCAAATATTTCAGTAGAATAGTTCTGAGAACACACATTCCTCTCCAACCAGAACAGTAGGAAGGCTAACTGCAGACCTTCACATTTTCTTTCTGCTCCTCCAAATAAAATCCATTGCTCTCCTCCCCAGCTCTGCAACAGAACACCCGTGGAGCCTTCCTTTCTCCCTGTCCTCATCTCCAGTGGAGTCCACAGATTTTCTCCTCCTGACATCCCTTCCCCTACTTGTTTCTTATCTAAGCCCCTGACGTTAGCAGATACTCCATGGGAACTTGTAGGTCACTCCTGCTGGGAAAGCAGATAGGCCAACTGCAGATCCTCACCTCTCCTTCCATTCCTCCAAGTACAACCGTCCAGTCTCATTCCCAGCTTTGCCACAGAGCACCTGCCACAAGCCTCTCCTTTCTCCCCCAAACTCAGCTCTAGGGGTTCCCACAGATCCTCCACTCCTAAACTTTCTCTTCCCTAATCATTTCTCATCATCAATAGGTGTTCCCTGGAAACCCAGAGACAACTCTAGCCTAGAAAGTAGGCTAATTGCAGATTCTTTACCTCTCCCTCTGCATGACCAAGTCTAATCCCCCAGTCTTACCCCAACTCTGCAGCAGAATGCTTGCTGTAGCCTCTCATCCCGTCCTGAACCTATCTCCTACAGATCACACAGATCATCCCTTCCAAACTGCCTTTCCACAAAACATTGATGTGTCCTAAGCCCTAACTCCAGTAGGCACTCCCTGGGAATATCCAGACTGCTCTGACCAGGGAAGCAGGTAGGCAAACTGTAGATTTCACTTCTCCCTTCATCCTCCAAGTCCTAATCTCCAGTCTTGGTGTAGGAGGTCCTTCTGTCTTTGTGTTGCTTTCATTGGTTAATAAATAAACTGCCTTGGCCTAGTTGACAGGGCAGAACTTCGGTAGGCAGGGAAGACAGAACTGAAATCTGGGAGGAAGAAAGGGGAGTAGGAGAGGAATGCCATGGAGCCGCCAGAGACAGACATGCTGAATGATTTCCCAGTAAGCCACTGCCACGTGGTGATATATAGATTAATAGAAATGGGTTAAATTAAGATGTAAGAATTAGCCAATAAGAAATTAGAGCTAATGGGCCAAGCAAAGTTTTAATTAATACAGTTTCTGTATGGTCATTTAGGGGCTAAACTAGCTGGCAGCCAGGACTAACAAGCCGATCCTACTTACAATTGGCACCTAGGCTCAGGGATCTCTTTGAGAAAAAAAGGGGGAAAATTGGATGGGATAATACATTAGTATGAGCTTACTCACACTAATAATAATGGTGAATAATATAGTGAATACTAGTGAGTTATTATTTATAGCCAATTACATTGGCATAGATTCTTGTATATTGATGCAAAGTTAAATTATATTGACTATTGTATGCATGCATGCTTCTACCTCTGCTTAAATTTTTATATATTTATATATATTTATCATATTGCAATGTACATTTCTACCTCTGATCAAGATACATATACATTGTTTACATTTTGAGGTCATTTTCCTCATTTGTTGCACAATATTCTAATATGAAGTCTTAGTCTCTAAGTTATATAGGTATTAAGGATTATATATCAATAGTCATCTATGTTTGTCATACTTATAGTTAGATTAATCAGGTTTTTTAGATACACAGACATTATATTCTTCATAGATAGTTAATCTTCAACCACTTTAAAGAACTGTAGAATGTGGCATTTCAATAACGTAGGATTCTGTTGAAGTGAGACTCAATTGCTCCTGGCAGCATCGATCTATTCCTGAGAGATTGTTGAGCACTGAAGACACTCCACTTGGAGCTTATTTTCTTCTTGGAAAAACTGGTCTTTGGGCAAAGAAATGCCCATGCCTCAACTACTGACAAGATACATGATATCTGGATGAGCAGGACTGTAGAATCTTGCTAAGACAGGATAAGATGGTTTTAAATTTTTTTCTGCCTCTGAAAATGGTATGTCAGTTATTCTAGGCCTTAGCCAAAGTTGGTTCCTTCAACGATGCAAATGAGACTTTGGGTGATTGCCTAGGTAGCCAGTTGTCTCTGTCATTTGTTGCACATTTTTGGAAGTTGCTTGATTGCACTTCCTGATTACTCAAGTAATATTGTTTCTCTTCTCTGATCTTTGATGGTGTTGAAGACTAGATAGTTGTAGTTACTTTCCTCTCATGACTTGGCCAAGTTATTTATTATATAAGATTTAAACTATTTAGGATAGGATAATTATTAAATATATTTGTTCTTATTGTATATAATTTTGTATTAAGCTTAGAACTCTCTTATTTAAACATAAGAGGGAGGTGCTGTAGGAAGATTTACAGTTAGTGGTTACCCACTGGGGTGTGGTCTCTTTTACTATATATGCTGATGCAGAGCATGTGTCCAGCCTCTTTTCCTTCCTCTCCCTCTGTTCCAGTTGTGGATTTTGGTTCCTGATCTCCATTCCAGCAGATGATTCTGATTTGTGAGTTTATCCCTAAATAAATAACCATCTATTTCATAATTCTGAGCTAGTGTGGGATTTCTTTTAAGTGACCATCTTCACAATCTTTTCCTCAGTTCTGTAGCAGAACAACCAGCAGAGGAGATGCTGGTAGAACACCTAGCTGCACCCTCTTGAAAAACACCTCAACTGTCTTTATACCATCTCCATTCCAAAATGTTAAATCCCAATACCCAGAAACACATTTTACCTGGGACATTCAGAGGCCAAGGTATAAACATCTCAGATGATTTTCTTACCAGGAAACAAACAGCCACCAAACTCTTTTAAGACCAGAAAGGAAACAAAAAAAAAAAAAAAAAACCAAAACAGGGATATCAGTACCTAAAAGTATAATACTCCAAATCCCAGGTACCTAGAAGCCAGTGTAAAAACACAATCAATAACAACCAGCAAAATATGGCTCCATTATAGCCAAACAATCCCACCAGAGAAGAACCTGAATATTCCAACATAGGTGAAGCATAAGAAAATGACCTAAAAGCAGATTTAATGAATATGATAGCAGTCTTCAAAGATAAAGTTAATGAAATCCTTAAAGAAATCCATGAAAACACAAATAAACAGTGGAATTAAACTGTTCAAGATTTGAAAGTAGAGAGAGAATCAATACATAAAACCAAACAGAGTGAAATGTGGATGTGAAAAATTTAAGACCTTGAATAGAAACCAGAGACAACCTTCACCAACAACTGAATACAAGAGATGGAAGAGAGAATCTCAGACATTGAAGAAATAGATATATTGATAGAATAAAATGTTAGAACTAAAAACTGTTGGCACATGCAGGAAATCTGAGACACTATGAAAAGACCAAGACTAAGAATTATAAGAATAAAAGAAGGAGAAAAAAAAGTCAAAGACACAGACAATGTTTTAAACAAAATCATAGAAAAATATCCATAACATAAAGAAGAAGCCTGTCAAGGTACAAGAAGCATAAAATGTAATCACATTTCATTTGTAATTTAATAAATAAAGCTTGTCTGAAGATCAGAAAAGTAAAATAGCCTCATTTGCCAGCTTTACAGACCAGGCAGCAATGGCACATGCCTTTAATTCCATTAGCCACAATGACGTACACCTTTAATCTCAGTAGCCATACTAGCTTGCCATAGAAACCAGGTGGTAGTGATGCACACCCTTAATCCCAGAACTAGAGAGGATTATAAAACGGAAGGGACAGCTCTCACACATAGTCTCATTCTGAGGTTTCCTGGAGGCAGGATTACCATTTTCAGACTGAGGTTGAGGTAAGAGCCAGTGGCTGGCTACTTTGCTTTTCTGGTCTTCGGGTTGAACGCCAACATCCATCTCTGAGTTTTTATTAATAGTGTTTTAATAAAGAACAACAAAATAGATTGGACTGGTAAAGAAAATATCATTGCCACATAATAATTAAAACACTAAACATATAGAAGAAAGAAGGAATATTAAAAGCTACAAGAATAAAAGAGAAAGCAACATATAAAAGCAGACCTATTAGAATTACACCTAACTTCTTAATGGATCTCTAACAGTCAGAAGGGCCTGGATGGATGTCCTGCAGACTTTAAGAGATCACAAATGCCAGCCCAGATGACTATACCCAGCAAAACTTTTCAATTACCATAAATGGTGACTATAAGATATTCTAAGATGAAATATAATTTAAACAATATCTATCTATAAATCCAGCCCTACAGAAGGTGATAGATGGAAAAGTTCAACCTAAAGAGGTTAACCACATGCAAGGAAACTCACAGAATAATTTCCAGACTTGCAAAGTCAAATGACAGAGTGTGCGTGTACGCACGCGCGCACATGCACACACTCACACCCACACAGAAGAGAAATGGGGGAAATAGGGAGGGAGAGAAGGAGGGAAGGAGAGAGAGAGCAATAATAACAAAACACAAAATAACAGGAACTGGCCATCATTGGTCATTTTATATCTCTCAATATCAATGGTCTCAATTCCCCAGTAAAAGGATGCAGAAAAATTAGCAGAATAGGTACAAAAACAGAATCCATACTTTGGCCACATTCAAGAAACAAATCCCAATATCAAAGACAGACATTACCTCAGTGTTAAGTGTTGGAAAAAGATATTCCAAGCAAATGAATTTAAGAAGTGAACTGGTGTGGCCATTTTAATATCCAACAAAATAGACTTTAAACCAAAACTAATGTGAAGTGTTAGAGAAGCCCAATCCATAAGTATCAAAGGAAAAAGATACCATTTCAATTCTTAACATCTATGCTCCAAACATATGACACCTAAGTTTTAAAAGGAATAGTTCTACAGCTTTAAATAACATATTGACCCTCACACTCTGATAGTGGGTGTCATCAATAACCCACTTTCACCAATAGACAGGTCATCTAGACACAAATTAAACAAAGAAATACTGGATTTAATTAAAGTTGTATAGCAAATGAACCTAACATGTATTTACAGAACATTTCACCCAAACACAAAAGAATATACCTTCTTGGCACCACAAAAAACTTTCTCCAAAATTTATGACATACTAAAACACAAAGCAGCCAGGCAGAGGTGTCACAGACCTTTAATTCCCATATGATGATCTCATTAGATGAAGAAAAGGCCTTTAGTAAAATATAAATTCCCTTTTTGAGAGAAGTTCAAGAGAGATTAGGGATACAAAAACATACTTTAACATAATGTATGGAGTTTACCTCAAGCCCATAGCTAATGCTGACTTAAATGGAGAGATAATCAAAGCAATTCCACTAAAATCAAGGAAAAGACAAGATTGTCCACTCTCTCCATGCCTATTCAGTATAGTACTTGAAGTGTTAACTAGAGCAATAAAACAAATGAGGGGATACAAATTGGAAAGGACGTAGTTAAAATATCTGTATATGCAGATGATACAATAGTATACATAAGTGACCCTAAAACTTCCACCAGGAAACTCCTACAGCTGATAAACACTTTCAGCAAAATAGCTGAATACAAAATTAACTCAAATATCAGTAGCCTTCCTATATACAAATGAAAAATGGTCTGAGAAAGGAACCAGGAAAACAACACCTTTTTTAAAAGCCTCAACTAATATAAACTATCTTCACATATATGTAAGCAAGCATGTGAAAGACATGGTATGTATGTCTTTTGTATGATAAAAGCTTTAAACCATTGAAGAAGATAACAGAGGATGGAAATATCTCCCATGCTCATGAATCAGTAGGATTAGCACAGTAAAAATACACATTATACCAAAAGCATCCTACAGATTAAATGCAATCCTCATCAAAATTCAACTCAATTCTTCATAGATCTTGAAAGAACAATTTTCAGCTTCATATAGAAACACAAATAAAAAGTGAGACTACCTAACACTATCCTGAATAATAAAAGAATTGCTTGAGGTATAACCATCCCCTATTTCAATTTTTACTACAAAGCTATAGCAATAAAAACAGCATGATATGGACACAAAACAGACACATTGATCAATGGAATCAAATTGAGGACCCAAACACAAATCCACACACTTCCAGACACATGATTTTTGACAAAGAGGCCAGACATATACACTGGAAGAAAGAGCGCATCATCGAGAAATGGTGCTGGTCAAACTGGATGGTTGCATACAGAATATTCAAAATAGACTCATATTTAAAACCTTGCACAAATAAACTCCAAGTGGACCAAAGGCCCCAACATAAAACCAGGTATACTGAACTTGCCACTTGGGAAATTGAGGAGTAACCTTGAACTTATTGGTACAGGAAAAGACTTTCTGAACAGAACACCATTAGTGCAGGCAATTAGTAATCAACAATTACTAATGGGATCTCGTGAAACTGAGAATTGTCTAAATGGCAAAGAACACTGAGTTGATATTTTGTTTGTACTATAACAAATAAAGTTTGCCTAAAGGTCAGAGTGTGGAGCTAGCCACACTAGTTATCCAAAGAAACTGGGCAGTAATGGCACACACCTTTAATCCAAGAACTTGGGAGACCTTGGCAGATGGATCTGGATCTCTTTGAGTTCAAGGCCACCCTGGGCTACAGGAGATAGAATCAGTCTAAAAGAGAAACAGAAATCAAATCTTTAATCCCAGTACTTGGGACCACACAGCATTAATCCCAGCACTAGGGAGGTGGAGACAGGAGTGATATGGCTGGGCAGAGAGAGGAATATAAGATGGGAGGAGGTAGGAGCTCAGAGCATTCAGTCTGAGGATTCGTGGAGACAGGACCCTGTCCACTTTGGTCTGAGGATTCTGTAAGAGGTAAAAGGTCTCCAGTGGCTGGCTCCTTTACTTCTCTGATTTTCCATATTTACCCCCGTATCTAATTCTGGGTTTTTCTTATGAAGGCCAACTAGAATTTATGCTATGTCTGCTGTCCAACTTTTGGGGTATGAATTCACAAAAATGCTGCTTACTTGTGGCTTTGCAGCCACCAGCAGGGGCTGGAGCTACACACAGCTGGAATCACCAACCAATGGCTAGGTTTTTCTTTTCCTCAAGGCCTCTGAGTGGGTCTGACCTTTTCTGTTACAGCCTTTCTGTAGCAAACTCCACAGGTATTTGGGCTCCAAATGCCACATGTGTTATCTGCTTTTGCATGTTTACTGGTGCAGATAGCTTCTTTTGGCTTCTTTTCTTGCAGTGGGTTGTGGGCTTTCCCTGGCCCTACTTCATGGACTGCTGCCTTGAAACTGGTTCAAGCTTCTACTATTCTGTGTAGCAGCAGTCAACCTCACATCTGCATCATCATTGTTGGCAGATTTGGTGAGACAATTGGGAATTCTAAAAGGAAGGAATTAGTTAAAAGGGAAATTGTTTTTCACATTAAAAAATGGAAAACACTATTCTGATGAGAGTTAGGTCTGTGTGTGATTAAGCAATGCATGATTTAAAATGGGAACAATTAAATCAATTAAATGAAGGGATAATCAGTTTAACTGGGATTGGTATAATGTTAATTATCATATTGATAATTCTTTGTTTATCTCCAAAAAAGTTGTTTTGAATGCCAAAATACAAGACTTAGAAAAACTTATTAAAACAGATCGTAAGGATATTGAAGGAGATATTTAAAGAAGAACTAATTTCAGCATTGCATTGTAAGGTTAGAGAGGAACAGCCTAAGGTTTTCAAACAACCAACCTTAATATGTCCTGTCATTTTACAAAAATTGCCAAATGACAGATATCCTCAAGGCTGTTTAAGTACTCACTGGAATCCTGTGGAAACGTTAGATTTAAAGAGATTCAAGGAAGTGATAACCTCATGTGGTATGCATTCACTTTTTGTGAATCAGATATTAAACTTGTGGTCAATTTGTAATAGAATTATCCCTAAACACTAGACAGATTTGGTTACAATAGCCTTAGAGCCTGGTCTTCTATTACAATGGAGGACATGGTGGAAATATAAGGCTATAACCATTGAATAATGAAGTAGGGCTAGAGGTATAGAAATTTTCTAAGACCAACTTCTTGGAGACGCAGATTATGCTAATGTAAAAAAGCAATCTCTATATGATAAACATACACTGGTGTTATGCCATGAAGCAGCTTTCAATGCTTGAGACAAAATTGAGGAAGGAGGAAAGAAAATTGAATCATTTACTAAAGCCATACAGGGCCCAAAAGAAACCTTCACTGATTTCTTACAAAAATTGACTTCAGCAGTAAATATAATGAAACTAAATTCAGAATCTACACAAATAGTGATTGAATCTCTGGTTTTAAAATGCTAGTTCACAACACAAAAGGGTAAGTAGTCCATTAAAGGTAAAATCTGAAACCTTGGAGGAATAGATCTGAGATACAACCAGTATTGAATCTTATGAACATGATCATGCTTGGATGTGAGAGGTGATTTCCAGAGGTTTGAAGAAAAATCAAAATTTCAACTATTTCAATTGTGGTAAACAAAGTAACCTAAAAAGGGATTGTAAACAAGGAATTCCTCAAAAAAAAATGTGTTTTTTTTTTCTCAACACAATCAAACAAAACACCCCTCCCTGCTGGATTATGCAGAAAGTATGGCAAAGGTAGGCATTGGGCTAATAAATGTATATCAACAAGGGACAGTCAAGATAATCTTTTTCTGTAGGAAAATGTAGGAATATGGCTCTCTCCTTCTCTAAACACAAGCATGCTTATTAAGGTAAAATCCAAAATCTCTGTCTCATGTCAGAAGAGCCTCCTGATATGCCAGAGAGTAAAATCCAAAATTTAGAAACTATTTTTTGCCACTAATTTCATAATCCTTTGATTTCACTTTGATTCTTTAAAAGCTTTTTTAAAGTATAAATATTATATCAAAATTTATAAGATTAATATATATATTTCAAACTTTATTTATGATATTAATAGTTAGATAGAGTACTAACTAATACTAGAAAAAAAGGTTTCATTTAGTTTTCTGTACATGATTTCAGGTTTGAGTCACTATCAGGTAATGAGGAGTTAACTTTTTTTTGTTTGTTTGATTTTTTTCTCTTGATTTTTCGAGACAGGGTTTTTCTGTAGCTTTGGAGCCTGTCCTGGAACTAAGTCTTATAGATCAGGCTGGCCTCAAACTAACAGGGATCCATCTGCTTCTGCCTCCCTAGTTCTGGGATTACAGGTGTGAGCTGGCATTTTGTACTTTAAATGTATATAACAAATATTGATCCTCTAACCTCTTCAAGATCTGCTGTATTTGACAGTCAACACATTTAACTTTTCTGCAATGAATCATGACCACACCTGACAGTGACCGTTGAAGTGTCCAAAAGGAAGATGGTGTCCCACAATGACAATTCCATCAGGACTATGGTAACTCCACTGACTTGAAAAATACCACCTGACCATCGGCTTTGGACTATAAACTGTTCAGGACCATTTTGAGATAGCTATTTGAGATGATCCAGCCTCACAGACTACTCTAGTCAGGACTTGAGACAAGTCCTGAACTTTCCTGTTAAGCAGAGACAGGATAACAAACGATACAGTTACCTTTCCCCAGAATAGATACTTGACAATTAACCCTAAAGATGTCACCAACCACAGACAGCAAGAAATCAATTTACGAAAATGATATCCACCTTCCCAAAGGTGGGATGCATGGATTTTAGGTGTTCAATGAGTTGAAGATATTTGTCATCGTTTAGGTGGTTAGTTACAAATTGTTATTAGTAATGGTCAGGAAAAATTTATATAAAGGAGATTAGATTCAGAGTCCCTGTTTTGAAAAGAAAAAAAGATACAAATAGGATAAAGGGGTGAATTATGGAATCTACTCTGAAAATAAAAGGATGTAGAAATGATAGGACAAAAGGGTAGATTATTGGATCTACTCTGAAAAGAAAAAAGCAAAAATATAGAAATAGGATAAATAGATTGACTCTACTTTAAAAAAAAGCAAGTACTAATTTTAAATGTTTTACATTAATATGGATTTTATATAATGATGCTATTTTAAGATTATTTTGTTAGAACATAGTGTAAATATGTTTCTAATCTTGTTGAAGGTATTGTACCCATACAATTTCTTTAACAATGTAATTCTAGTCCTTGAAAGTTATTATTACTAACTAATTAGGATATAAAGAAATGCAAGTTAGTAGTTAGCCATTATAATAAAACTTGTAGTCATATTAGTTATAATTTCAAAGTCAAATAGAGATATAGTTTAGATAGGCTGGTTGTTTTCAAACACTTCAGAGATATACAGTATACAGCATTTAAGATGTTTTAATAACATAGGTTCTTTCTTTTTTCAGAGGAGATGATAGGCATGGAAAAAAGTCCACATGGGGTTTATTTTCTTTGTGCCAAAAGTAAGCTACTGGGCAGCAAAGTGCCCTTGCCTCAAATGTTGACAGTATGCTGTCCAAATTGAACAAGCAGGACACAAAAGAGAGTGATTGCCAATCATTGCCAAGACAAGGTGGGAAGTCCTTCAAAAATCTTGCTTCATAGAAAAGTCTGTCAAATATTCTAGGCCTCTAAGTTAAATATGGATGCCCCAACATTGCACAGTTATCTTGAGTGACTGTCCAGGTAGCCAACTGTTTTTGTTATTTCTCATATTTTTGGAAGTTGCTTGCTTGTACTTTCTGTTTACTCAGGTAGTATTATTTCCTTCTTGGTTCTCTGATGGCATTTGACACTTTATAGTTACTGTTAAGTTGGGAGCATAGACCCCAGCCCCTTGCACCTATCCCAGCCTCCAAGCCTGAGAGTTTGTATTGGTCTGGACTCCAAATCCCAGTAATATTTAAATGAACTCCCAAAAGAGGAACATGTGGTCTCTTTTCCTTCCTCCCTGTGGTTGCATTCGTGGCCTTGGGGCCACTCAAGAGCTCAGAACTCCTATTTAACCTGGATATTTTTAATTTGGCTTGTTTTGATTTGGCTTGATTGGGATTTTGCTTTGGCAGAGAGCTTGCATTAGGAAATATTCCTAACATCTTAGAGGTTCCACCGAGATGAAGCCAGCCTCTGCAGCATCCTATGTGTGTTTTCTTAGAAGACAAAGACCTACGTTTCCAGGCTTTTTCTGGGTTGCAAAGTACCCACACAAAAGCAAAAAAGGTTTTTCTTGGGGAATTGATCAGCTTATCTGTCAAGCCAGTTAAGATGTTCTTCCCCTAACAGAAAAAAATCTTGGGGCCTCTCATACTCAACAGCTAATGGCAAATATTGCTTCTAAGCCTGATGTTCTCCAAGGACCAGGAGAGGACTTGGGATTGCCTGCTGGTTAAAAGCTGTCTCGTGTTTTGCTCCTCCATTCCTCCCAGATCTGTCTAAGGCATTTGACATCTCAATGTGACTGTTCTTTAACAGGCCTCATAGTACAGGATTTCAACTTTGATTTCAAAGTTCTCAATTTCCTCTAATAGCCTTCTATCAGTTCTCTTACAGGATTTTAAAAAGTTCCATTGCTACACCAAAATCAGGTCTGGTAAAATGCAAGGTTTTAATTTTCCAAATCTAAGCATATTTTTCAGGTTATTCCTGCTGCCTACCCAAGACCAATCTACAAAATGCTCCCAGGACAATGCCAGCCAGCTCCTGGGACACCATTGGTACCAACTCTCCTGGATCACGGACACCTGCCAACTAAAATCTAGTTTCATCTACTATTGTGTCTCATCCAAGGGATAGCCCTACTAAAAAGGTCCAGTAATAACAATATTTTTTCTCCTAGACGCCTGCCTTCTTACCTCTGTCAAAACAAACAAACAAACAAACAAGCAAACAGACAGACAGACAAACAAACAAAATACTCAAATGCCTGGCATCTCCGGAATGACAGCTTACAGGATGCCTCTCCAGCTAAAGTGGATCCACCAACAGCCAGCTTTCCCCTCCCCATGTCACCCTGTGACAGCAGGAAGTAGCCAGACTTGAGTCTATGCCCTTTTTCCAAAGAGAGCCTAAATGTCTGTCATAATTATCAATTTCCTGTCACTACTATATCCAAAGAGTCTGGAATGTTAAGTTGGCAGCGTAGCCCCAGCCCCTGGCTTGGGAGTTGCTTTGATCTGGACTCCAAATCCCAGCATGCCAGGTCCTGAACCCTCCCTGGGGGGTCAGGACTAGTACCACAGGGTATTTAAGGGGCCTCCTAGAGGAAGAACATGTGTTTTTTGGAGTTTGCATGGGCTCCCTCCCGTCCTGTCCCCACCATACACTCGGCCACCAGAGAACATCATCCTTAATAAAACAATGGGCATTTTGATTTGGTTTGATTTGACCTAATTGGATTTCTTGCACTGGCAGAGCTGCTCTTATTCTTAGCAGTTAAGGTCATAGTTTTTCTTCTTACCAAATTTAGAAAAGAAATTCACTAAATCAGTGTAAAGTGTATAGGATTGAGAAATAATAAAAGATAATTTTGGTAATGCAAGTTAGAATTGAAATGAACTAAGTACAACCTTTTGGACTCACATAGGACAGATAATGAAGTATTTTCTCTGAATTGGTCAAATGCTAGTGGCCTAAACATCATTAATATAATTATTGCCTGTATATATTTTATAGTTATATTTATTATACATAGTTTTTCTTGCATTAGTTATAGCCTTCTATTTTATTTTTGACACAAAAGGTAAAAAATGGTGATATTTTGTTTGTGCCGTAACACATGAAGCTTGTCTGAAGATAAGAATGTGGAACTAACCACACTAGTTAGCTATAGAGGCCAGGCAGTGGTGCAAACCACCTTTAATCCTTGAACTATGGAGACAGAGGTGCAAGGATCTCTCTGAGTTCAAAGCCACCATGGGCTACATGAAATAGAATCAGTCTAAAAGAGAAACAGCTTAGATTTTTGATACCAGCACATGGGACCATATCCCTTTAATCCCAGCACTAGGGAAATGGAAACAAGAATGATATGATTAGGCAGAGATGTGAGTATAAGGTGGAAGGAGATAGGAGCTCAGAGCATTCAGTCTGAGGATTGGTGGAGACAGGATGTTGCCCACTTTGCTCTGAGAATTTGGTAGAGTTAAAAGATTTCTCTAGTGACAGGCTACTTTACTCCTCTGATCTTTCAGCATTTACCATAATATCTGATTCTTAATTTTTATCATTAAAACCAATTAGAATTTGCACGGCATCACACAGCCATTTAGCAAAGTGGCCACATTCAGAGTGAGAAAATATTTTTAACCAATGACAGTTTTGTTAAATAGCTAATATCCAAAATATATTAATTTAAGAAACTAAATATCAAGAAAGCAAATAACCCAATTAAAAATGGTGTTCAGATCTCTGCAGAATTCTCAATAAAGGAATTTTGAATGTCTGAGAAACACTTAAAGAAATGTTTAACATCTTTAGCCATCAGGGAAATGCAAATCAACTACTTTGATATTTTGTCTTATACCTGTCAGAATGTCTAATATCAACAAAACAAGTGACAGCTCATGCTGGCTTTGGTGTGGAGTAAGAATACTCATCAATGCACACTTGTATTTCCACTATGGAAATCAGTGTGGAGTTTCCCCTGGGAGATGGGAATTTATCTAACTCAAGATCCCGCTATCCTACTGTTTTGGCATCTAAAGGATCGTCCAAGCTCCTAAAAATATGCTTGCTTGATCATATACCACAGACTGTTCTCCACAAATTATCAGTAAGGCCCCCAATGCTGAAGACAACACTTATACAATTACCTGAACATGGAGAAGTTAAGCTAGTGCCTGCTATATAGAAGGATCTGTAACCTTCACCACTGTATGTTAGTGTCCTTGTTTCAGGAAGGTACTCTGTATGCTACTAAAGGAGAAATACAATCCAACCACAAGCCTGTGATCTACAATGGCATCCTACCTACAAGATATGGTAGTACAATGGTAGCATAAAGTTTGTGGGAAAATCTATCTATCTATCTATCTATCTATCTATCTATCTATCTATCTATCTATCTATCTATTCAGCATTAAATGCCATCTTAAAATGAAACCTAAGATGCGTGTTGTGGAGTCCAGTTAAGGAGGGTCATCCAAAAAAATCATAGGAAAGAAGGTTAAGTTTTATCATACAAATATGATTAAGTGCTTTACCCATTTATTAGAATCTCTGGATTTTTTTCTGGAATAGACAAGGAAATACCTCCAGAGCTGGAGAGTTCCCATTGAGTAACCTCTATTTTCAGAGCATCTGCTTGACTGCAGTTTTCCAGAACAGTGTGCCCAAAATAATCCTCATGCTAAGGATAGATATTTTGATGCAGCTTATTCTGGTCTCACACATCATGTTTTGAGGTAACACATTTTTGTCTCTTATTGGAGAAGACATTACTTTTATGCATAGACATATAATTCATAGGTATTAGGCATGACCATACTTAATAACACTAACAATTAACAGGCTGTGTTTAGAGGTTTCAGGTCAATCTTTACTACCTAGTGAGACCCTGTCTTAAAACAACAATGACAAGACAAATAAACAACTAAAACAAACATTTTAGAAAGTAGAGAAGGAAGGTGAGTTAAGGACTACTCCCTTTGTGTCCTTTTGTTATAAGACTAGTATATTGATTTCCCATTTTAAACTGTATGAATGTAGGCATCTGTGAGAAGTGAATATACTGCTATATGAATGAATATTCATGATATGAACACAGTCATGTCAAGAATGGAAATGCCTTAGACCCATCAAAATGGCAAGCCTTTCTCTAGTCTGATGACAGATGTTGACAATCAGTTGACCTTTACTGAAAACCACTACATGCAGAAAGCATCAATTATGGTTTCTTCCTCCATAATGACTGTATCCTGAGACTGCTCCCTTTAAAACATTTCTACTGAGAGTACCTAACCAGTGTCCTAGTTTTGTCATCTATACATAATAAGTGAGCTTCCTTCTTCAGGTTTAGATAAAATAAATGTATCATTTCCAAGCTGCTCATGTGTCACCACCAGAACTCACCTACCCAATCCCAGGTAATTTGGTCTGTATATCTGTCATTTCTCCATTCCTGGTTGCCCCAGTCAGTCAATCTCAAAGCTGTGTAGGTCATGTCAGATATCAAAATTATTTTTACAATTATTAATGGTGGGAACGGCATGCACTTTCCACTGGGTATGTGTGAAGGTTCAAGAACATTTTATGGTAGAGGAAGCCAGTTCTTTTCTTCCATCATGTGTATGCCAAAGTTTAAAATCAGATTTTCAGACTTGGTAGACATACCATTTTGCCAGTCTTAAAATCACTTTAGACTATAAGATGTGGAACCTAGATTGAATAATCTTTAATATTACTCTTTAGATAGTTTTAACTGTGTTGCAATTCAGATATAATTATTCTCTCAACCAGTGCTGTTGGAATTCCTATAGTCACAAGCCTCTAAGTTACCTGCCCACTTGGGTATGGCCTATTATACTATGAATACCGATGTAAAGCACACATCTGGCCTTTCTTCTGTGGTGTGGGAGAATTGTCTGTAATCTGTCAATCATATTTTAAATAAATGCTGATTGGCCAGGCAGGAAATATAGGTGGAAATATAGGGTCAACCAGACAGGAAGTAGAGGTGGGGTGATGAGAACAGGAGTATTCTAGATAAGAGGAATCTCATTCCCCCAGTCCTGCCCAGATCATGGAAGAAGCAAGATGTAATCTACCCAGCTGAGAAAAGGTACTAAGCCGTGTAGCTAACATAGATAAGAAAATCGGTTAATATAAGCTACAAAAGTTAACAAGAAGCCTGAGCTAATGGGCCAATCAGTTTTATAACTTATGGAAATCTCTGTGTGATTTTCTTTGGGGTTTGCCAGCTATGGGGTATTGGGTGGGACAGAAACCCCAACAAGCAGGCCCTCCATGTTACACTTCTGGCTGTGGGATTCAGCTGCTGTTCCTTGTTCAAGTGGAGGACTGTGATCTGTGAGTCTATCCTTAAATAAATAACCCTTTATTATACTCAATTCTGAGATAGTATGGGATCTCTTTTTAGCATCCATCTTCTTCTGGAACCCATATGGATCTGAACTCCACACCTACTAAGTGTACAGGCTTAAAAGCCTAACTTGGTTAGCTGAAATGTTGCACTTTTTTACAGTGTGCTGGACAGAACTTTAAATAGGAGCCTCAGAAAAACCCTACTAAATACTCAAAGACTATTTGCAATTATACCAGACAGTAATCTTAAATCGTAGCCATCATTTTACTTTTCCATAGAAAGATCATTGCCCCCAAAACAGCTGGAAGTGATTTTAGAAGACAATGTCGCTCTCCCTACAACGTTTGTTCTCAGGGTTAGGGACATCATTTAGGGAATGACTATAACTATTATAGGGTTGGGAATTGGGGAGAAATTATGTAAGCTCAGGGATCTCTTTTAAAAAAAGGAAATTAGATGGGATAATAGATTAGTGTGAGTTTACTCACACTAACAATAATAGTGAGTAATATAGTGAATACTTGTGAGCTATTGTTTAAAGGCAATTCACATTGATATAGATTCTTGAATATTGACACAAACTAAATTATATTGGATATGTTACTATTTTGTCTATAATATTTGAATACCTAGGCAAAGTTATTTTGTCATATTGTATGCATGCATGCTTCTACCTCTGTTTAAGACATTTTATATATTGATACAATATTAGGCTATATTTATCATATTGCAATATACACTTCTCCCTCTGATCCAGATACTTACACATTGTTTACAATTTGAGGTCATTGTCCTCATTTGTTGCACAGTTGTTTAAAGATTATTTAATATTCTAATATGAAGTCTTAGTCTTTAAGTTATATAGGTCAATAGTCATCCATGTTTGTCACACTTAGTTAGACTAATAAGGTTTTTAAGATATAAAGAGACTGTATTCTACATAGATAGGTAATCTTCAACAACTTCAAAGAACTATAGAATATGGCATACAAACAACTTAGGGTTCTGTTAACGTCAGACACAATTGCTCCTGGCACCACCAATCTATTCCTGAGAGAATGTTGAGCACCAAAGACACTCCACTTGGAGCTTGTTTTCTTCTTGGCAAAACTGGCCTTTGGGCAAGGAACTGCCCATGCATCCACAACTGACAAAATGCACGATGTCTGGACAGGACAAGCAGGGTACAAGAAAAAAGACTGTCAGATCTTGCCAACGCAAGGTAAGATGGTTTTGAAAATTTTCCTGCCTCTGAAAATGGTCTGTCAGTTACTCTAGGCCTTAGCCAAAAGCGATTGCTCCAACATTTCAAATGAGACTTTGGGCGATTTCCCAGGTAGCCAGTTGTCTCTGCCATTTGTTACACATTTTGGAAGTTGCTTGATTGCACTTTCTGCTTATTCAAGTAATATTATTTCCCTTCTCTGATCTTTGATGGAGTTGAAGACAAGATATTTGTAGTTACTTTCCTCTCATGACTTGGCCAAGTTATTTATTATACAAGACTTAAACTAGTTAGGATAGGATAATTATTGAAACATTTATCATGTTTCTTGCTTGATATTGTTTATACTGGTTGTAATTCTAATTTTTATACCTGATATTGGTTTTTATTGTATATAATTTTTTATTAGGCTTAGAACTCTCTTATTTAAACAAAAGGGGGTTGTGCTACAGGAATTCCTACAGCCAATAGCATTTAAGTTACTGGCCCGCTTGGACCTGGCCTCTTATACTATAAATGCCGATGTAAAGCACACATCCAACCTCTCTTTGGGCTGTTGGATTCTGGTGCTGTTCCCTGTTCAAGCAGAGGACTGTGATCTATGAGTCTATGCCTAAATAAATAATCCTTTATTATACTCAGTTCTGAGCTAGTGTGGGATTTCTTTTTAGCATCCGTTTTCAAACTAGAATAATAAAATTAAATTGAATATATTCTATTTTTTAGTATTGACAAATGCCAGGCATTTTGTATAACTGACAGTTGATTATCATAATATCCTGAATGTTACTTAAGATGTAAAATTTGGAGGCTGGATAGATGGCCTAGATATTAAGAACACTTGTTTTTGCAAAGAATCCGAGTTTGTTTCCAGCATACATGTAACTGCTAACTCTAGTTTCTGGGGTTCCAATGCCCTTTTCTGAACATCTAATGATATTTTTATGAGATATATGTATTAAACTATATTTAAATATTCAAATTTAATCCTATACCAGTATCCAATCTAAGAATACCTATAGAATTTAATTTTCCAGTCTCTAAACTGAGTCATTTCTTAGTTTGCAAGGGACCAGCCTCAGAAGAGAAGTGAGTCTCAAATATGGAATGTCTGGAAGGCGAAGTGAGTACAGGAACACAGGATTCTGATGCAAGCTGACAGGCTATCAGCTGCAGGGCAGCTTCTTCTTCTTCTTCTTCTTCTTCTTCTTCTTCTTCTTCTTCTTCTTCTTCTTCTTCTTCTTCTTCTTCTTCTTCTTCTTCTTCTTCTACTTCTCCTTCTCCTTCTCCTTCTCCTTCTCCTCCTCCTTCTGTTTCTGTCTTTTTCTCTTTCTATCCCATTCTTTCTTTTTCTTTTCCTTTCTCTTTCTGTATTTCTCCCCAGAGCTTCAAACCTCAATCTTTTATTGTAAATTATACACAAGGAATATGATTCTTTTTTCTTGTCACAGGTTAATCATTACATGGTCAAAGCAGTTCACAGGAAGTATGAAGATTCTTTGAAATCAGAATGTCATAATTCATTGTGATATTTTCCCATTCCCTAAACCCCATGCCAGCCACTATATTCTTAATTCTCAGCTGAGTTTATCATAAAACAACTTTTGAGGCTTTCACCTCAGTGGCTAATTACTTGCAGTTTGCAGAAGTATATTTCAGTGGGTTTTATTCCATTGTTATACCTTTACCATTGTTGTTCCACACAATCCCAATACATATTTTTATTTATAAAGCCTTTGGCAGTCAGCCCTAAAGCTCTAGGTCCTTCAGAAACAGTATTCATCATAGCCAAGTTCCTTTCTGTTTCAGTATAATTCTTTTTGCCAATTTTTATAACCAGGCAATTTCTGCATTTTCCTCAAATTTCCCCAGTTCTTTTTTCAGTCAGTTTTTTTTTCTCATAATCTGCTTTACAGCTTTAATACCTGCCCACTCTATCAGTTCAGGTAGACTCATATTATTGTACAGAACATTCATATTTTCAGAAGCCACTGGTGTGAAAGGAACATGAAAAATAAATACACTTGTAGAATTGCTATACCCAGAATCATCTGTAACATTGGCAAATGCATATGCAGATATCATAGATACAGTCCTCAAGGCATGTCGGTGTTTTCTCCTTGGCCCTCAAATAACATACTCATTTAGCTGGCACTGGGTTGCCTGGAAGGAATTGCTTCCTGCATCTCAGGAACTGCACGTGGAGGGGGGCTATGCTTTGGCTTCTCTGGCCTTAGTCTGTTTTTGTATTTATGTTTTTGAAAAGGGAAAACAAGTATCTCATAGACTGCTGCTTAGTAAGAATCTGTCTGCTGTTTTCTAGTGGATAAAATTATATTATAGGACATGGATGTTACATCCCATCTTCCAAAGACTCGGGGATCATAGCAAAAGATAGGGACAGAAAGAATGTAAGAGCCAGAAGCAGTAGCTGATTATAAGGTAATAATGTTTCCTGGACAAATCAGAACTGCTATACATGTGAACTGAAAGTGGTTGTGACAGCATGCACAAGACCTATGCAAGCTCAAACCATACAAAATCCAAACATGGAGAGGAAAGGTCAACACCAAACTCACACACCTATCTGAGGATTTATTGGCAACTGATACCTTCCTGTGTTGTATGAGGTTTCCATCCTGCCCAGTGCAGTAATAATCACAGAGAAACCATATTATTTGCAATATTGTTTGGCCAATAGCTTAAGCGTATTTCTGGGTAACTCATATCTTAAACTAACCCATATCCATTAATCTGTTTATCGTCATGTGGCCATGGATTACCAGGTAAATTTCCATCTGGTGTTTGTCTCTGGAGTGCCTACATGGTGACTCCTAGACCCCGCCTCTTTCTCCCAGAATTCATTTAGTTTTCCCCCACTAACTTCTATTCTGCTCTGTGTATGCCCAATGCAGTCCTTTTTATAATCAATGGTATTCCCAACATACAGAACAGAAACCCACATCACCTTCCCTTTTCTTTTTAAATAAAAAGAATGTTTTTAACTTTAACATAGTAAACTTACATTTAACAGTTACCAAGCAAGAATATTTATATGTAATTTGTCTTTTAGCATAACTAAGGTAAACTGTAATTACAACTATCTATTCTTCAACTTCATCAAAGACTTCAGAAAGATATATCACCTAAATAAACAGGAAGTGCATTGTAAACAACTCCAGAATTGAGAGAGACATGTTACCGCCTGGAGAATCACCCAAAGTTCCTTCTGTACAATTGGAGCATCAGTCTTGAGCCTACTGGCCCATAGTGTGCAGCAAATTTTTCCATGAAGCAGGGGATTTCAAAGCCACATTTGTCTTTGAGAGGTTTGAAGAATAACTATCCATCTGAAACTCTGTACACTTAGAAAATTAAGAAACAAGAGTAGAAGCTTGACTATTATAGATTACTATTAACCTATATTTCTTAATTATGTATTACATTTTTAAATGTGCTGCACAAACACAATATACACATATAACAAAATTATATTGATAAACCAAAGTCCATACCAATGCAAATATCTATAGTATATTCCCCTTTAAATGTAAACAAACATTTATAAACAATATTTGGGAATATGGGCGTAGTTCTCTCCAAACTGCTTCTTGATTTTTGTTGGGAAAAATAACTTTGGGGGGGTGTTCACAGTGACCTTTTGGTAGATCTTGGTCCATAAAACCATATTAGTCTGGAAGGATTCCACACGTTCTCATCTTCTGTGGATACAAAAGAAGAGCCTCTTTTCCAAAACAACAAATCCTTAGACCCAAATTTTGGAGTCAAGGTATCTTTAAAATATATAGGTTAGTTTAGCTTAGCAGCCCACATAATGAAATATCTCTCTGTATTTAGCTTTTTCACAGTCAAAAAATTCAAAGAAAAGACAATAATATACATAATCCAGACTCTGCATATTTTGCATCTTCACTTGGCTTATTTTTCTTTATTCATTTTAATCTATGACTGTCTGTACTCTGTCTTTTTAAAGAGTTTGTTTTATTGTTTTAAATGATTTACTTTTTCCAACTCTCTATATTCTTTTTCTTCTCTCTCCCAAGCCTATGTACATTTATCCAACACTGTGACCCATTTAGAGGTCTATTTTTTTTTTATCTGAATCTGTCTTTATTCTGTATCTGTAATTATTTTCTGACCAAAAGCATCTTTTTCTTTTCTTCGTTTTTTTTTTATTTTTTTCATTTTATTTATTTATTTTTTTCTAAACAGACATGGCTAGTTCCAACAACTAGTTGCCCAGTCCAACATAGAAGAAGCATGTTTACTGCTTCTGAGACAGCCCGGTGGGAACCATCCTTACAACCTCAACTCTGGGAAGCACCATGCAGTATATAAACCATTTATATCTGAATAAAGGCTAAATATGCCATGGGTGCATTGCATAGCCTGGAGATATATCGGCCACAGGAATTTGCCATGCTCTCCTGCCTGGTAACACCTAGCAGACCTGATTCCACTGCCTGCCCAGATAGGGAACACTGAGCCATGGACATGGTCTCAGCTACTTTCCTCCCAACCCTGAGTGGGCATACAAGCACGCAGGTCCACAAACCTCATACAAGTGCCTCTCTTCATGATGATGATGTTGTTCACCTTGGGTCATTCTTTTGACTGTGTTATGAAAATATGGCATAATTTTAAATTGAATTAGTGAATTTTCTTATATCATTTAGTTATAGTGTTGAAAAAGTTTTACACTGCAAAGTCCCACTTTTGTCTGATAAACTGTAGAAAGTCACTGAGACTAGGTCTGTATACTATAGCAAATGAACATTAACCCACTAGTTTGCTCACTATTAACTTTTAATAAATTTTAGGTACTCTTGCTATTATTAAATGGTGATTTTATCCCAATTCCATGACTTTTTGAAAATTGTTAATTGAAATTATATAGGAAATAAGAGATTTTCCTTTATAATTTATTCATATATCATTTTATTTATATTTTTGGATTTATATTATTTTTATTTACAGACTTATTAAATGTTACTATCATTACTTACTTTGTATTTGTTTAGAGACAGGGTTTCACTTTATAGGCCAGGAATTTGGAGTCCTATTGCCTCAGCCTCCTGAGCATTGGGATTATAGGTATGTGCCACCATGCTTGGCTGTTTTCTATACTCAAATTTCTTCAAAGTTGGCCAGTTAGAGCTCTTTCAATTTTGAATATACTCTGATATCATCTCATTTTCCAGTTTATCCTCATTAACTTACTGGAGAACATTATTTAGAAATCATCATCTAAATGATAAGGGTCCTCATTGCTACTTGAGCATCATTCTAGGATTTTTCAGTGAACAGTATTAATAACATTTATGTCAATATGTATTGTGCATATCGGCACACATGTATACCTACATATATCTTCTCCATTTCTCATTATTCACATGCATGTTCATAGCAAATTGTATGGATACTTCTTTTTCTATTATCATTCAATACCACAATTTTATTCTTGACTTTCCCTTTTTTTCCCATGTTTGTGTCTCTCTTCTGTGACATGAGAATACTAGATTTTGTTATATCTAATTGATCACCTCACATAGATAATTGAAAATAAACACTTTTCTCACAATTTTACAGATACTTCTTCCATCTCAGAGAGAAAAAGCTTAGGAGGACACATATCCCTTCAGTATCTCTAGCTATGCTTAGACTTTCAGGTTGGCTCTTTGATTTTCAGAAATCCTTTCTTCCAAAAATATGGGAAATTCCCAGGACTATAGAAACATATTTCATTTGTTTTATCTAAAACTGTCTAAGAAGTAAAATTTTAGCCAATTTCAATGTAGTAAAGCAAAATTTAAGCATTTAGACCTCTACTGGGTATTTGACAACACAGTAAGGTTATTGTAACTAAAATTATTTTGGAAAACGGAGTCCCAGTTGAGAAAATACATTCATAAGATTAGCCTGTAGGCAAATTTGTGGTGCATTTTCTTGATTGATTTTTGATGTGGGAGGCCCAAACTCACTGTAGGCTATGCCATTTCTGAGCTGGTTGTCCTTGTACTATAAGAAAGATGGTTGAACAAGTCATGAGGTGCAAGCCAGTAAGCAGCATTCCTCCATCTACCTAGTTCATTTTCTCCAGTTCCATGCCTTGAGTGCCTGCTCAAACTTCCCTGGATAATAGATTTCAAGTTATTAGCTGAATTAAACGTTTTCTTCCTCAAGTTGATTTTAGTCATGGTGTTTTACCACAATAATATAAGCCCTAGCAAACACAATCATCTAAAGTCATATGGTAAATATAACTCATTTTTTTCAAATTGTTAATTCTGTTTAATGGAGAATCATTAAATACATCAAAAGTTGTAGAGTTGTTTGAAAGGAAAGTTTTCTTCAAATTTTAAGTAAAATCTCATGCCCAGGGCTTGGATATATCTATTTTATTTAAATAAGCTTTTATAATTGAGTCATATCATGACTTGTTTTGTTTTTCTCTACAAATTTCTCTAAGTGTGTTGTATTCAGGAAGAGTCATTTGGATTTTCCATTTCTTGTTTTCTGATATTAATGCTTCCTACAATAAGCAAATTACAGTCACTCTCATGGGATATTAAAACCCAAATTCAAGTAATGCTTATTTGTCTGAGATATTTACTAATTATATGTTTTCACATATCTTCATTAACTGCCTTAATACTAATTTTTGATATAAAATAAGGTTAACAGTACCAATCTCGTGGGTTTAATGAGGTAGTAAATAGTTTAATACTACAATGCATGTTAAGTATTCAGTGCAAATTCCATCCTTTTCCTTTCTCTCTGTACTTTCCTTCTGCCTCTTTCTCCTCAATATGCTTCCAGATTAAAACATCACTTGGGTGTCCCCTCTCATGTTATAAAATTTTCAAGTGGAAAGTTCAGTAGCCCTTAAACTTAACCATTCTAAAGGTTTTTGTTATGAATAGAAATTTCTAGGCTTTCTTGCGGTCTCATAGTAAATAGGGAGTTATAATGTAGATTTCTAAGACAAAAGGCCTGAGAGCTCTAAACTCATAAGTTTTGCTAATTTCCCTCCAGTTTTCCTGTTAGCATTTTCAATTCATTCTATTCTTAACATATATTTTAATCTGTATTTACCAAAATCTCTAGGTTTCTACATCTGAGCCTGTAAAATAGTACTCTGTACAGATGAATGGGCCTCTTTCAAAAATAGTTGAGGATAGAAGCATTTATTACTTCACAGTAAAACTTCAGTCTCTATCTACCAATTTGTTCTCTTGCCTCAAGGCTCTTAGAAACCAACCTCAAAATAGTTCAACTTCAAACATTTTCAAAAGCCCATGGTATTTTTTCTGAGTTCTTTTTTTTTTTTTTTTTGATTTAAGCTTTGGTTACCTTTTTAAATACTGAATGTTTAGAGACTAAAAAACCATTGCTAAGTCAATATCATTTTTTCTTTACTTCATTTCTCACTTTCTTAATCTAATTAAGATAATTCTGTGCAAGTAGAATTTTATTAGAATTGTACTTTCCTTCTTATCCTCGGGAACTGACAATGACAAAAGAAACATCTATAAATTAAAAGCCAGTAGGGCAAAAGAAAAATTAAGTGATCTAGTCAATCTGATTGACTAGTTAGTGAGTCCACGCAGAATTAAGAAGTGGCTATAAAAATTCCCTTGGAAAAAATGCAATCACGTATTTTCTTTGTGTTCAAGTTTAATTTAGGAATTCTTCATTCAATTAAATTCCAGAATTGTGCTGGTTTCATAATTAACCTGTGTATTTGATACCCAGCATATCTTACATGCTTTCAAAATTTAGGAATGAAAAGAAGGCATCACCAAAACCAATGCCCCTATCTTCTTGACTAACAAGTAAAAATAAAATCAGATTCTAAAGCAGTTCTCACAAAATTCTTAAATGGAAAAAATGTCTGTCTCTTCTTGGAACACACTAAAGATAATTCTGACAGAGAATCTTACCATTTCTGTTCATTGTCACATCTTATGACCAGTATCTGAATAGTGTCTGCGGTATTGAATTTAAAATCACAAGAGCAATCTGGGTGCGATGGTGAAATACTATAATTCCAGTACTCAGGATCAGAAGTTCCAGGTCATCTTTCTCTATTAAGTGAAACCCTATCACTCCTAATGCTGTTGTGGGATAATTTGATCACATTCTAGCAACAAAGTTTGCTTTGAATCAGAGGGCAGAGTTAGCTACTAACTGACCAAAATTAAACATAGAGATTTTGGAGCCCTGAGGATAGATAGACAGGAAGTAGTAGGGCAGAGCTTAGAGAGGAACCATGAACTATTTTGATGGAAGAATGACAGATATAGAGAGTTACTGGTTGCTTCTCCACCATGTCTCTGATCATTCTTAACCTGATATCTGACTCCTGAGTTTTTATTGATACAGAATAATATTGGTAAAGAATAATTAGATAAATGTGTCATATAAGCAAACAAAAATCACAAGAACAACAGGTGTTATGTTGCTTTGAGCCATGGTAGGGTAGCCTGTTTCTTGCTTCATAGTCCAGGCTGGCCTTGGAGTCATGATCCTGTTGCCTCAGCCTCCCACTCTTTGTTGATTATCAGTAGAAACTGTGGAGTCAAGATCTATCCAATGAGATAGACTTTTAAGAAATCTTCTATTTTATTAATAAAATATTATTGAACTATTTTAAGACATGCTAGTTTAATTCAATCTAGTTTAATTCAGTTGTTCAGAACAGCAGGCAGAAAAAATTATCAAAACTTGAAAATGTCAAAGCACGATTCCATGACCACATGTTTAAAATCTCATATTTTCAACAAAAGGAAAGATTAGAAAAATTTAGTTTAATTATTGATGCCCAGGGACATATTTTGACAGTTTTGGCTATTTTGGCAATGGCAGAAATGGAAAGACTGAAAATAAAATAGTACTTAAAGCATAACCTGTAAGCAAGCTTCATTCTCACATATAATCATGCCTTTCTTTATCTGTTTTTCCTCTCATTTTTCTCTCATCAATCCCCTCCTGAAGTTTACAGAAAGAATTTAACTAGACACAATGCACTTCTGAGAATCATCCTACTTGTTTGTTTTTAGTCATAATGATTATTTCACTACTTTCACTAAACACCACATGGAAGAAAAAAATGAATCTGCTACAGGCCTCACCCTGCAAAAACAATGGTGATTAAGGCTATTTATAACTATAACTATTTATAACTATTATTTATTAGCAAAGACATCATCATCAATTAACCATCTTTGATCTAGGAGCTTATTATATTTTCAAA
The DNA here is from genome assembly GCF_014885135.2 of Alexandromys fortis. Taxonomy (NCBI): domain Eukaryota; kingdom Metazoa; phylum Chordata; class Mammalia; order Rodentia; family Cricetidae; genus Alexandromys; species Alexandromys fortis. The sequence continues at coordinate 4,448,700 of NW_026068001.1, forward strand.
CAAAATCAACTTTATGCATGTGAATGCGCATATGTACACATATAAAACATTTTATTAAATATTTATTCCTAAGATTTTTAAATTGAATATATATATATATATATATATATATATATATGGAGAGAGAGAGAGAGAGAGAGAGAGAGGGAGAGAGAGAGAGAGAGAGAAACATTTGCAGTTGAGTTCCTCCAAGACATTTTTCTTGATTCTTTTCTTCTGGTTACATTGATTACAATTGTTCCAAGTGTATAGCATATGAGGTGCTGTGTTCTCTCCTTTTGATCTAAAGATCAGGCTCTCAGCCTCTAACAGTGGAAAAGACTTATATACATGAAGAGAAATTTTCCATCTGAAACTGTAGGAGAGTGTCGATTGCGTTGGGTGGGTTACTCAGTCTAGGGCTTTGTAACCCACCCTGCAATCAGTTATTCCAGGGTCTTGGAGGGGCGCTACCTGGAAGGGAATGAGCTAAGACAGAAGAAGGAGGCCAAGCAGATTTGTCAAAGCCTCAGTTTATTAGGGCCATGGTTGCTGCTTATATAGGCCCTGAATGAGGACTTTGAGGGGCAGGGAAACTGGATTCTTGCCACGTGTTCCAGATCACGTGATTCAGGTTCCTCAAGTAGGCCAAGAGGTCACATTCGGACAGGTAGGCCAAGAAGTCACGAGTTGCCACACCTGGTTCCCTGGATAGCTGGAATGTGAGGCGGGTTCTGCTAACAGATTAACAGTTAATTGGGTGTGGGGCAGATTTTGTCAATAGAACCTAATTATGGGTGTGAGGTTCCCTGCAGACTCCCCAGGGTGATGGTTCCTATAATGATTTTTAGGGGGGAAATGGCTCGTGACAGGGGAGTCTATCATTGGATTCATTAGTTAGTAAATAATATTAAACATATGATTTTCAAAGAAACCTGAAAACATGATAAGAACACATATACATGAGTAGAAGTATAAATTGGCACAATGTCTTTGGACTATTGTCTGACTGTATCTAATTCACCTAAATATATGCACACCTCAGGGACAAACAATGCAACACCTCATTTTATAATTATCAGAGATGTATATAAATGTTTTCCCACAAGACTTGCTTCAGGATTATTATAGAAACACTAATAAAAATAACAGAGAAACTATATACATGAAATTGCAAGAACTTGGCTTCCTAAAAAAGACCTAAAGAAGGATGACACCAATAGACAGGTAAAGCTGGAAGCAGGAAAACTCATGCGATATCAGCCCTAAACAAAGAACTATAGGCCACTAAGGAATGCTGAGAATGGCAGAAATCATGTCCTTTGGAAGAGCAAGTAAGTTGGTGATCCAATACTAAATGGTAAACCCTGCAAACATACAAATACAGGTAAAATCTGTGAAGTAAGCATATAAATATTTGCATATTTAGAAATGCATACACATATGAAAGGGCAATTAAGGAAAAACAGGTCATAGAGAGTAAGGAGCTATATGGGAGTTGGAGGGAGAAAAAAGAAAGGGGGACATAATATAATTAAGTTGTAATCTCAAAAAAGGTAACAAAAACATAGTCAAAGGGTTGGACAGGATGGCACACACCTACAGTCTCAGCACTCAAGGAATAGAAGCAAGAGGATTGGGAATTCTAGGTCAGCCTGGGTTACATAGCAAGCCCCTGTCTTTAAAAATCCAAAACCGGTCTCAATAGCGTGCCTGCAGCAAGCAAGGTAAGCGCTTTGTTTACTAGCTACCCAACAAGCACGGAGATCTGATCTCAGCACCAGGAGAGCCATCATTGGGGTGAGTTTCTGACCACCGGCAGCAGCCCGGGACACAAAACTCAGACATTCCTCATCCCCCCTATACTTCCTGGGCTTCCAGCAAGGCCTATACTCTCCGCATACTGCCTCTCTCCTCCTATCCCACCCAGCTTGCATCCAAAACCCTCCCCCCTTCTGCCTTTCTTCCCTCTTTGGGCACATAACATCACTCAGCTCATTGTGTCTGGGCACTGGGGCCGAATCATGAGGGCAACCAGGTGGGCTGGAGTTCCTTTGTTTCAATAGCCTGCCTGCAGCTAGCAAGGTAGGTGCTTTGTTTACGAGCTACCCAAGCAGCATGGAGATCTGATCTTGGCACCAGGAGAGCCATCACTGGGGAGTGCCATCACTGGGAAGGTACATCAGTAGGCAAGGAGACCTGATCCTATAAAAGAAGATCCATAGAGAAGCATTAAGAGGAAGAGATGGGCAGGAGCCAATGCAAGAATTCACCCAACAATCTGAAAAACAACATGAAACCACCAGAACCCAGTGACCTCACAACAGGAGGACAGGAACACCTTAATCAAGAAGAAGAAGAAAAAAAATGACTTTATGAAAGTGATTGACACCCTTAAACAGCATGTAAAAAATGCCCTTATAGAAATGGATGAGAAGTATAACAGAAAGTTTGAAGAATTGAATAAATCAGTGAATGATATACTAGGAAACCAAGGAAAAACAATCAAACAGATAATGGAAATGGTTCAAGAATTGAAAACTGAAATGGAGACAAAGAAGAAAACACAAACAAAGAACTGGCTGGACATGGAAAATCTAGGTAAACGAATAGAGACTACAGAAACAAGAATAACCAACAGAATACAAGAGATAGAAGAAAGAAAGAATCTCAGATTGTGAAGATACCATAGAGAAAATAAACACACTGATCAAAGAAAACAGCAAGTCCAACAAGCTCTCATCACAAAACATTCAGGAAATATGGGACACAAAAAAAAGACCAAACCTAAGAATAATAGGAGTAGAAGAAGGAGAAGAAATGCAGCTCAACGGTCCAGAAAATATATTTAATAAAATTATAAAAAAAAACTTTCCCAACCTAAAGAAAGATATACCTATGAAGGTTCAAGAAGCATACAGAACACCGAATTGGCTGGATCAAAAAAATATCCCCTCGCCATATAATAATCAAAACACAAAGCATACAGAATAAAGAAAGAATATTAAGAGCCGCAAAGGAAAAAGGCCAAGTTACTTATAAAGGTAAACCTATCAGACTTATACCTGACTTCTCTATGGAAGTCATGAAAGCCACAAGGTCCTGGATAGATATACTGCAGAAACAAAGAGACCATGGATGCAAGCACAGACTACTATACCCAGCCAAGCTTTCGTTCACTATAAATGGAGAAAACAAAATTTTCCAGGATAAAAACAAATTTAAACAATACGTAGCCATAAATCCAGCCTTACAGAAAGTAATAGAAGGAAAATCACTAACCAAGGAGTCCAACAATGACCACAATAACTGAGACATCTAGAGACCCTTCACCAGTGCAAATCAAAGAAGGGAAACACACAAACTCTACTACTAAAAAAGTGACCGGAGTTAACAACCACTGGTCATTAATATCATTTAATGTCAATGGACTCAACTCACCTATAAAAAGGCACAGGCTAAGAGATTGGCTAAGAAAACAGGATCTAACATTCTGCTGTTTGCAAGAAACACCTCAACCACAAAGACAGGCAACTACTCGGAGTAAAGTGCTGGGAAAAGGCTTATCAAGCAAATGGACCTAAGAAACAAGCAGGTTTGGCCATACTAATTTCTAACAAAATTGACTTTAAACTTAAATCAGTCAGAAGACATGGAGAGGGACATTTTATACTCATAACAGGAACAGTTCATCAGGATGAAGTCTCCATCCTGAATATATGTTCCCCTAATATAAAAGCAGCCACGTACATAAAAGAAACATTACTAAAACTCAAGGCAGCCATCAAACCTCATACACTAATAGTAGGAGACTTCAACACTCCTGTCAAATGGATTTAACAGACATCTATAGAACATTTCACCCAAATAGTAGAGAATATACCTTCTTCTCTGCAGCTCATGGAACCTTCTCGAAAATTGACCACATACTAGGTAACAAAGCAAACTTCCACAGTTACAAAATAATATTAGTAACCACCTGTGTCTTATCAGATCACCATGGATTAAAGTTAGAATTCAACAACAATACTACCCCCAGAAAGCCTACAAACTCATGGAAACTGAACAGTCAACTACTGAACCATACCTGGAATAAGGAAGAAATAAAGAAAGAAATTAAAGTCTTACTTGAATTCAATGAAAATAAAGAAACAACATACTCAAACTTATGGGACACTATGAAAGCAGTCCTGAGAGGAAAGTTCAGAGCACTAAGTGCCCACTTAAAGAAAACAGAGAAAGCACACATTGGAGACTTAACAGCCCACCTGAAAGCTCTAGAAAAAAAAGAAGCAGACTCACGTAGGAGGAGAAGAAGACTGGAAATAATCAAACTGAGGGCTGAAATCAACAAAATAGAAACACAGAAAACAATCCAAAGAATCAATGAAACAAAAAGATGGTTCCTGGAGAAAATCAACAAAATTGATAAACCACTATCCAAACTAATAAAACGGCAGAGAGAGAATTTGCAAATTAATAAGATTAGAAATGAAAAAGGGGACATAACCACAGACACAGAGGAAATTCAAAGAATCATTAGATCTTACTACAAAAGCCTGTATGCCACAAAACTGGAAAATGTAAAAGAAATGGACACTTTTTTTAGATAAATACCATATACCAAAGTAAAACCAGGACCAGGTGAACAATATAAATAGACCCGTTAGTCGCGAAGAAATAGAAGCTGTTATCAAAAACCTCCCTACCATCTTACACCTGTCAAATTCCAAATGTCCACATTTCTCCAAACAAAAACATGGTCCATCCTATCACAACAATACCTCAGTCTCTGGTCACTGAGTCTATAATTTGTGATTCTATAGAAGCTAAATAAGAAGGTGAACCCAAAGAAAAACCTATAGTTATCCTCCTGGCTATGGGAAGTAGACAAGATTGCCGGGCAAAAAATTGGGATCTTGGGGGTGTGGTGGGATGGTGGTAAGGGGAGATGGGGAGAGAAAAGTGAGAAAGGGAGGATGGGGGAAACGGGATGATTGGGATAAAGGAAGGTTGGATAGGGGAGCAGAGAAGCACATTCTTAGTTAAGGGAGCCACCTTAGGGTTGACAAGAGACTTGAACCTAGAGTGGCTCCCAGGTGCCCAGGGCTGTGTCCCCAGTTAGTTCCTTGGGCAGCTGAGGATAGGGAACCTGAAATGACCCTATCCTATGGCCATACTGATGAATATCTTGCATATCACCATAGAACCTTCATCTGGCGATGGATGGAGATAGAGACAGAGACTCACACTGGAGCACTGGGCTGAGCTCCCAATGTCCCAATGAGGAGCAGAAGGAGGGAGAACATGAGCAAGGAAGTCAGTACTACGAGGGGTACACCCACCCACTGAGACAGTGGGGCTGATCTATTGGGAGCTCACCAAGGCCAGGTGGACTGTGACTGAAAAAGCATGGGACAAAACTGGACTCACTGATCATGGCAAACAATGAGGGCTGCCGAGAAGCCAAGGACAATGGCACTGGGTTTTGATCCTTCTTCATGTTCTGGCTTTGTGGGAGCCTAGCCAGTTTGGATGTTCACCTTCCTAGACCTGGATGGAGGGGGGAGGACTTTGGACTTTCCACAGGGCAGGGAACCCTGACTTCTCTTCGGACTGGAGAGGGAGGGGGAGAGAAGTGGGGGGGAGAGGGAGAGGGGCGGGAGGGAGAGGGAAATGGGAGGCTGGGAGGAGGCGAAAATTTATTTTCAATAAAAAATAAAAAAAAATCCAAAACCCAAAACAAAGCAAAACGAAAAAAAATAGTCAATGAAGGGACACTTTTTATGGGCTCAGTAATAAGTAATGAATAAATTGACTGTAGTCTATTAACACAGTGAATTTTAGGTAGCAATGAGAATGAACAGCTCACAAATAGAACCAAAAAGAAAAACAGACAAAATGTATGGTATATTATTGCAATGATATGAAATTCTCAAACACATTTGTACTACTGGAAAGTTCATAGTGGCTTCTTTTGGTCAGGATAGTAATAAGAAGGGGTCATAAGGGAGCTGCTGATGTGCTTGTGACCACTGCTTTTTAATAAGCAGTGCAGCACACAGAGGCAGATTTAGTTTGGAAATAATTCATGCTATTCATTTAAAAATATATTTGTGACATGTGTTTTTCTATATGCATGTTTTATTTCCAAGAAATGATTTTATAAATGACATTAGCCCTTGAAAACTGGTAAGCTATCCTGAAATGCACAGGATCCCTGAATTTGCCCTAGGTTTAATTGTCACTGGTATTATTGTTATTGCTTCTATTTAATTCCATTTCAGTATGATATGGGAATGGGTGTTGTACCATGCTCATTTTGAGGTTATGAGAACAATTAGATATTACAGTTTAATTTTCACAGCAATTTCTACTTTCCTGCATCAACATTTCTCATTTATTATTCTAGAATTACAAGCTTTTGTATAAGCAATATTGTTATTATCAATCAGTGATGTGCAAACTGTCGAATTGAAGCAGAATTCATGTGTGTTTGGAACTGACAAATGCCATCACAGTCCAGCACCCTGCTAATCATAGCTATGGACACTGCATCAGGAAATAGTTCTCGAAAATTTAATTAAATTCTATTATGGCGTCTAAAATGAATGTAAAGGGGGGAGTTAACAAAATGAGATGACAGAACAGCAGCCTATTGAGTTGAAGTGATATCTTGCCATGTAAACACAAAGATAATTAAATTCACAGAAGATACTAAATTGGAAGGTGCTGCCTTGACCAACAAACATGGAGAAATCATTCTTTTTGGACTTGGAAAGGTTAAAGTCAGGGCAGGAAATAAAATTAAATTCAACCAGGGGAAAGCAGAAGCTGCTATGCCTGGGGAAAGTAATCTGAAACACAAATATTCTATGTGTTAAAGAAGCCGGAAAGGCCAGCATCCTGAGAGAGACTGAGGAGAGAAGAAGCATAAAAAAATCAGTCACCAGAACCTGATAGAAATGGAAGGAAAGGCCAATGATTGTTATCAGCTCTTAGGGGTCACTTCTTTCCCTCTGAGTTACTGTGGAAATTATTTCAAGGTCAACAGAAATTTCTCAAGGTAGAAGTGACATAAATGTGGGATGATGTAAGGGAGAAGGCAGCTGTATCTCTGATCTTTGTACTGTTACTTAGGACAATCAGATTTTTCCTTCAAAAATTATACACAGATGAACATTCTTGTGTGTGCATCAGTATGTGTATTTTTGCATGTTTATATATTCCTGTTGTATCACTGTTCTTAGAAACCAATTGATAGATTTATTTGTGAGTCCTGAACTATGGTTTGAGTCTTGTTTTACCTTGACCTCCAACTCATCAAATACAAAAGCTAGTCTTCAATACTCTGAACCTTTTCCACCTTTATCTATTATCTTTTGGTTTTTGCATTTGCTGGAATTGAGTATAATATAAGCTATTCCTGAATGCATGCTGTATAGTTTATAAATAATTCATAGGTTCTATTACATGCTCTGTTTTGTGTTAAAAATGTTTTATTTGCTGATAGAAACTACAGTATTAGCAAGATGTCAATAAAATAATGGCAAACAAATTTTAGAGAAATCACACTGAATTACTATGATTCCAGGCCACTTTTATAATGGCTGAGCCATGTTTTCCCGTACTCTGATAGATTATATAATTTCCTGATAATCTTATAGTACATTCATTTTCCGCTGAAGGTGAAAAAGTCAAATTTTGCAATTTATAACGAAGAACACTTCTAGAATACTATGTCATAAATAAAAATATTACCATTTACCCCCAAAAATTAATTTGCAGTATGCTAAATACACACACACACACACACACACCACTTTTGTCTTTAGAAGCAATAATTTGGCCATGGTATCTTAACTTAAAGACATCAAGATAATTTGGACTTATGCTTAGATCTGATTGATACCTCCAGAAAATGGTGTTGTGGGCTCATTTACCCACAATTTCTCATTCCTCACAGGTAATGTTGGCTTTATTTGGTTCTTACTTTTAAACAAAACAAATCAAGCACTAGAATTCAAGTGTGGAACAATATGACTACCTTTATCTCAAGAGGAAAAATCCCCATGTCCATACATGCTGGTATTTTCTAGGAGCAATGTGGGTTGCTCACTAAAATGGCTACTCTAGGCGGTGGCTGGAATTGGTGGCTCAGAAATGGTGGCAAGTATGACATCCAATTGCAATGGCAATCACTTTTCTGTACATGTTTGGTATTGGTGCATGTAAAGTGTTGAGTCTTAGTGAAAGACTACTGAGAGTGATAGGCACAGTATGTGGGGGAGACAGAAGCCAAGGAGTTGTCAGATCAGGTTAAAACATAACTTGACTATTATAAATCAAGGTGCTAGACACTTCTCTTGCAATATTGTGATTCCTCCACCTAAAACAGGGCAACTTCAGTATAAGTCTCATGTTCAAAAGAGATTTAGGGGTCTAAACAATACCTGGGGGTGGGGAAGACAGCAAAGCTACCTTATTTTCCACACTGGAAAAAAAGATTTAATGAGCATTAACTAAAAAAAAAATCATGGATCTTTGGTCATTAAATTTTGTCTCATGGAAAACTCCATTTCATCTAGGACTAAAGAAAAATCACCATGTACACACTCAAGTCACAAGTGAATGTAAGAATGAAGGTCAGAGTTGACAGCAGGAAAACATAACAGGGTCTGGCATCTGTTAGCAAACCAATTCTTTAGAAGTTATTTGGAGGTTTTCAAAGAGGAGTGCAGCTACTCCTACACCTGTGACGTAAGTCGGGTCCTCTTTGGAGAAGTTCACCCTTTTCAGGAGGGAATCATTTGGAGCACTGAGGAAGAAAGGGGGCACCCTACTAGTCAGCCAGATCAGCAGAATCAACCCTGAAAATCAGTGGGGTGACAGACATCACAACCATATCAGCCTCACATCCATGCAAAACAAATTTCTAACATATTTCAAGAACTAAGTGTCCTCATACTTCTCTAGATGTATATAGCCACATATATTTCTATAAATATATGTTCATATCCTTGTCAACACCTACTTAAGTGATGTGTTAAACTTTCAGAATACCTATTCTTCTCTTTTTATGAGTAAAGAAAGGATTCTGCCAAATAAAAGTCACTAAATTCAGGGGTTTTTTTTTGCAATACTATTACATGTATGTAATTAGTAACCCATAAATGTCTAACACCTGTGTAGTGCCTTACATGTAGTGGTACTTACTAAGTATTCACCATATTAAGAGTTCATAAGGACAGCAAGCACGCTGTCTGCCCTGTGTGACAAGAAGGCTGTAGGAGGGACTCACTGCAACCCTCTGGCTTGTTGGTGTTTCCTGCCGAACTCTCTGTCAGTTGTGTTTAGTTGGCAAGTAAGGGGTCTCGGACAGGGCCTTGTACAAGGAGGGTGGGAGGGAGCTGATGCCTGGCTTAGTATGAGGCTTGGTACTCTGTGGCATTGCCTGTGTTGAAACATAGCCAAGATGTGAAATTAAAATAGTCCTTCCCTTATTTAAAAACTAATAAACACTCAAACTTTGACAAAAAGAGAGTTCATAAGGAATCATTTCATTAACATTTTTTTTGCCAGGCACGTTTGATTCTATCCTAGGTCTCTGGGTTGTCCTGCCTCTGGTTTCTGGCCATCGAAGCAGTGCTAGACACTAGTTCCCTCTCATGGATTGGGCCTCAAGTTGAACCCGTCATTGGTTGGCCACTACCACAAGATCTGCACCACCTTTACCTCAGTACATCTTTCAGGCACTATAGATTGTAGATCGAAGGTCTTGTGCTTGGGTTGGGCTCCCACTTCCACTACTGCTAGGATCCTTTCCTGATTATAGAGAATGAGTAGTTCGAGCTCCATATCCCCTGTTATGAGGAAACTTTACTAGGGTCACTCTCGAAGATTCCAGGGAGTTTCAACTGCACTAGGTTTCTACATCGTCCCCCAATTTCAATCATCTCTCCCAGTACTCTCCCTTCATCCCTCCCACCCCACACCTGATCCCTCTTGTTTCCATCCCTGTCCACCCCTAGTTTACTTGAAAAAATCTATTTTATTTCTCCTTCCCATGGATATCCATGCATAGCTCCTTTCCACTCCTTGAATTATCCTTGTTACTTTGCCTCTTTGGGTCTGTAGATTGTAGCATGATTATCCTTTATTTAACAGCTAATGTCTGCTTATAAGTGAGTATGTTTGTCTTTCTGGGCCTGGGTTACTTCATTCAGGACGATTTTTTTCTAGTTCCATCCATTTGCCTGCAAATGTCATGATTTCATTGTTTTTAACAATTCCGTAATGATATTCTGCTATACTAATAGGTCTGTGCTTAGCCCACCTGTCATCAGAGGGGCTTCATCCAGCAACTAATGAAAGCAGATGTAGAGACACAGAGCCAAACATTAGGTGGAACTTGGGAACCTAGTAGAAGAAGGCGAGTAAGTATTTTAGGAGCCAGAGGGGTCAAAATCTCCACAAAAAGTGCCACAAACTTTGGACCAAGTGGTCAAATTCTAAGCCTAGGGGGAGAACATTCTCTTTCTAATCACTACATTGTGGTAATATCAGTTATTCATGGAATGTCAGGGAGCAAGACTTTAGCTGTGTACACACGAGTGAGTTAACCAGCCTTCAATGGAGAGCTCCAAGACCACAGTCACAGTCATGTAGGTTAAACTTAGTGGATCACAAAACAAAGCAAACAGGAATCTGAGAAAGTGCTTTGTAGGGAAGAGGACAGTAGACAGAAATGGGAGAGAATTAAAACAGTGTAGGGGATAAAAGTAATCAGTACGCATTGTATACATAAGATGAAACATCCAAGAACAAATTTAATTAGTAAAAAAGTAAAAAAGAAGACTCAGTAAAACGTTTTTCTGAAGATTAGAATAAAATGGATATGCAGGATTAAGAGTAAAACAAAAGCGACTGGAGAGATGATCTATTAATTAAGAGAACTGGCTGCTTTTCCAGAAGACCTGAGATCAAATGCTAGAACCCATGGTGGTTAATATTTGTTTGCAACTGCAGTCCAAGAGGACCTAATTCCCCTTTTTGGCGTCCACAGTCACTGCATGCATATTCACACACAACACCCATACACATAAAATAAAAATATAATTTAAAAAATGAGTAAAAATGAAACACACATAAATTACTTGCCATGGTCATTAGAATAAGAATTCAGAAAGAAGGAAGGAGACTCAGGCAAAACTATTATAATTTTCAAGAAAGGGATAAGAAAGCTTACTACTGATAATCATGGTAACCAAAGCACAGACCCATATGGAGCTGAATGCACTGTCTGACTAATTAAAAATCATCAATCAAACTAACAAATTGGTAAGATCCAAAATATAACCACATATACTATATCCTTTTATCTTGATAAACAACTTTATGATGACAAACTTTTAAAGTTAGTGTGCTTGAATGTTAAACTATTAAAATTAATCAATATTACCCTGACCTCATTCTGTTAATGAATTGATGATATTTAGGTGAGTAAAAAATAGAGATATAATTTATTAAATAATGTGTGTTTATTTTATGACTTTTTCCTTGCTTACATTTCAGCAATCATTAATCTCATTACTGTAGTCAATGTTTTCATAAACCTTGAGACAATTATATTATTTACACTAATGATCTCATCCAAAATTCTCTATTATAATTAAAAGTCAAATGCAAGCGTTTGACTGAGGCTGTACCTCAGTGTTAGATGCCTTATATTGGCATACACAATAAGGACCTGGACTCTATCCCCAGAACTCAGACTCCAAACCAGGGAGAAAAAAAATCACAAAATGTCAACTCAAGTACAAATCATAAGTATTAAATGTATTTCGGTAAAAATTATCGCCTAGAAATTAGAAAAATAAATCTAATTAAATATTTTAAGAATTTTAAAACCAATTATTCTATATTGAATTCTGTTTAGTTTCAAATGCAAAGTATTGATAACATACTTCACATATTAGGTTTATATAAATATATAATCAAACTTAAGAGTAATATAAATGACTTAGCATAGCACAATTCCCTTTGATTGCCAGGCTGCAAATACCATGCAAATTGGTAATTATTCCTACATTGAAATGACAGCACAAGGAAAACTATAAAATGAACCCTCAGTATTACTGGGAGATATTTTAAAAAGCAAAATTTTCTTGGATGCATGTATTTGAGATAGATATGAAAGATAGTGCTTTTCTTTTATTTTATTGCTCCTGCCATTCAAATTCTGTTAGATATCAAAAGGTGTGTCCATTTGCAGTTTCGTCAGCAGCATAAACCCCAAGCATTGAAATAGTTATCCTGATTTCTGAGGAATTGGGAGAAGAAATATGGGGAAGCACAATGGAGAGATGAAATGGTGTCACTTTGAAAAATGAACATTTATAGAGTGAGTTGTGCTGTGCCACCACAGTGACACATCAAGAGTTTGAGAGGTCCCCATATTTATTCATAAAATAAACTTCATATTTCAAAACATCTCTGCCATTGAAATTTTATAAAGCCTGAGTTCCAGCCAAGTGACCCTCTTTTCAGATCAGAAAATGAAAGCATTGAATGTTGGGGAAGTAAAAGAGAGGACCACAAGAGGAATGATGAAAATATGAATATTATTATTATTTCTTGTTGACCTAAAGATTGAAACCATTTCTATGTGCATGATAGGCAAGTCATCTTTCACTGTGCTGTATCCTAACACCAGAATTGTAGATTGGAAGATATTTATTTTTAAATTGGGACATATGTGATGTAAATAAACATGCAAAGTCACCTTCATATACATATGTAACAGTAACTAAATAAGAAGAAGTCATGACCAAGTAATTTACAATTGATAACTTCTGGGAAAGGAAAAATCAGTTTTCTCCAATGGAGTGTCACCACACTACAGAGCAAACCCCAGGAGTAGTTGCCCCAAACCAAACAGACTCCATGTTTGTGTGTGTGTGTGTGTGTGTGTGTGTGTGTGTGTGTGTGTGTGTGTGTGCATGTGTACATGTGTGAGGGGGCAGGTAGTGATTATTATTTTTTTTTTGGTTTCTCGAGACAGGGTTTCTCTGTAGCTTTGGTGCCTGTCCTGTAACTAGCTCTTGTAGACCAGACTGGCCTCGAACTCCCAGAGATCTGCCTGCCTCTGCCTCCTGAGTGCTGGGATTAAAGGTGTGAGCCACCACCGCCCAGCGGTAGTGATTGTTTTAAAGTTGTTTTCATTATTTTTGGAGAGAGAGGCAAGGAAACGAATATAAACTTGGGGGAGATAATAATTGATTTGGACTTTAGAGTCCAACTGCTATGTGAATTCTGGAGATTTAAAATCAAGACATCATACTTACTTGGCAAATGCTTTAACCCAATGAGCCATTTCCCAACCCTCTCTGATAATTGTTACAAGATAGCATCAGCAATACACAGAACAAATTGCTAACAAATGATAATTAGCTTTCACATTAAGTAATTGAATTGACGCTTTTAATACTCAAGGTTCTTCTTGAATGAAAAACATAAAAAAGGCTTTAGTGGAACTGCAGTGCTTAAATTTAGATTTTTATCAATTACCCAAATCTAAACCATATATTTTTTTTAATTATTCAATTTAGAATTTTGTTCGCAAATCTTTAATTTTGATTTTTCTTTGCTTAAATGCTTGCTTTCATGTCTTTCCTTTCTCTTTTTTCTTCATGTTTAAATGGTAATATATAACCACAAATATAAGACACCATATAAAATATATTTCACGTTGAAATAATAATGGTAGGAAAACTCCTACATATCCATGATACACATTCACATGTAGACCATAAGCATTGGTTGAGATGAGTCATAACTGGTCTTTCTTGATTGCATTCTATATATCCCAATAAAAATATATAATCCAATTTATTAGTTTATCATATGATTACAATAACAGAACACCATAGTCTTAATGGCTTAAACATCAAGAATTTTATTGTCTTACAATTCTGGAGCTGAAAGTCTGAGATTAAGGGTACTTTATTTATTTGTTCTGTTGGTTTTATTTTATACTTAGAAAGGTTTTTCCATTGGTTTGCAAATAGCTACCTTTTCATGAGTTCAGATTATCTTCTCTTTGTAGTTGCATGTATGAGAGTTATCCCTTTTTTATTTATTTTTTAACAGTTTATATATGGCAATTTTATTTTTTTTTAATTTTTTTTAAAGATAATGACCTTTTTTTTGAGAAAAAGGAAAAAAAAGTTTCCGCCTCCTCCCAGCCTCCCATTTCCCTCCCCCTCCTCCCACCCTTCTCCCCCTCCCCCCACTCCTCTCCCCCTCCCTCTCCAGTGCAAAGAGCTGATGTGGGAGTGTCATATATCAATCTGTTGATTTCATTGGTTAAGTAATAAACACACTGCTTGGCCTTATAGGTTAAAGCATTGGTGGGAGGAGTAAACAGAATAGAATTCTGGGTGGAAGAGGAAGTGAGGTCAGACTCTGCTCTG
>NW_026068001.1:4464545-4506794 GCF_014885135.2 Alexandromys fortis
CCGAATTTCCTGAGAAACCGAAACACTGATTTCCAAAGTGGTTGCACAAGATTGCATTCCCACCAGAAATGGATGTGCACAGGAGTTTGCTTCCTATGTATAACCCCAGCAGCACAGACACTAAGGGCCTCATTGAATAAATGGGACCTACTAAATCTGAGAAGCTTCTATAAAGCAAAGGACACTGTCACTAAGACAAAAAGGCAGCCTACTGACTGGGAGAAGATCTTCACCAACCCCGCAACAGACAAAGGTCTGATTTCCAAAATAGAGAACTCAAGAAACTAGACTTTAAAATGCTAATTAACCCAATTAAAAAATGGGGCACTGAACTGTACAGAGAATTCTCAAAAGAAGAAGTTCAAATGGCCAAAAGACACTTAAGGTCATGCTCAACCTCCTTAGCGATCAGGGAAATGCAAATCAAAACAACTTTGAGATATCATCTTACACCAGTCAGAATGGCCAAAATCAAAAACACCCAATGATAGCCTTTGCTGGAGAGGCTGTCGAGGAAGCGGTACCCTCATCCAGTTCTTTTTTATAAGGAGAGTAGCTTTAGGATTACCTTAACAAGTTTATGTAAGCTTAATCATCTCTTCAAAAGACCTCTGCTATTTGAAACAAGCTAAAGCCACCTAGGAAGAGGAAACCTCAACTGAAAAAAATTGTCTGTACAAGATTTGGCCTGTATATAGGTCTTTGGTGCATTTTCTTGATTAATGATTGATGTAAAGGGCCTAGTCCACTTTAGGTGGTGCTGTACCTGGGGCAGTGGTCCTGGATTGTATAGGAAAGCAGTCTGAGCAAGTCATGGGGAGCAGGTCAGGAACACGTGTTCCTCACTGACCTCTCTATCATTTCTTGCCTCTAAGTTCCTGCCTCAACTTCCAATCATAAGCTGTAAGGTAAATTAAATCTTTCTTTAATCAAGTTGGTTTTTAGTCATGGTGTTTATCAAAGCAATTGAGAGCAAACCAGAACAGGATCCATCTTCAAATGGAACCACATTCTGGGAACTCTGATTTGGAACCTCAGTGTATGAATTTTGGTGGGACACAATCTAATAGACAGTGACTTTTGCATATCACTCTTCCCTTGGCTTATATGTATATATTTAAATATGACTCAAGTTTCTTAAGTTTTGAGAAGTGTGTCAGTGCAATCATCACTGTGTTTCACTGATTGTACATCTGTCATTTCTAATACTTGTAAGATGCACCATTGATTTTTAACCTTACAATACTAATTTCATTATATGATTATAGTAAAGTTTATTTATGTATGCTATATTCTAGTATTAACATGTGGTATACACTAACATTTGATTTTATATAGTTTTTTATATGAACACTGATATGATGAAAATTCCTGCACATGATTTCTTGTGAGAATTTTGAGGAATTTCTCTAAGGTCTTCATATAGTCATGTGAGCGCTCAGTCACAGAATCAGTAAATGGTCAGTTTACACTCAGAATCTCCTTTGATTTCTGGTCCCCTTTTAATTTTTTATACTCAATTGCACAAGCTATTCCTTCCCACTATACAATCACCTTAATGTTTCCTTCAGGAAATTTATTTTTTTAGCTGGAGGCATGACCATGCAGAATAGAGATTGCTATTATTTATTTTAAAATTAATTTTAAAAATTTTATGGGATCCAAATGATGCCTTAGTGGTTAGAAGCCCTTGCTGTTCTTATGAGGACCTAGATTCAGTTCCCAGTACCCATGTGGTGGCTCACACTTGCTTGTGACTACAGTGTCAGAGGATTCAATGCCGCTTTTAACCCTCACAAGCACTTCATACATATAGTGTACATATATACATGCAGGAAATACTTATGTATATACAATAAAAAATATTTTCAACAAAAATAAACATAAGATAATGAACTTAGCTTTGGTATTTCCACATACCTTTCCCATTCAATTTTCCTTTCCTATGCTTGCCCACTTCCCAGGGAATGGGCACTTAATTCTCAGCTGGCCTGATGGAATGAAAGGAGTGCTCAGTGAGCCTTTAAAGAGGGATCTTAGGAAAGCTGGCCAGCACAAGACTCTTCTTCCCTTCCCACTAACTATAATGAAGTTAATAGAAAGCCAGCAACCACTCTGACATTTGAAGATAGAAGCACACGCTAGGACACAGCAGAAGAACAAGAGAATCTGGTTCCCCAAAGTCACTGTCAATTTCCATTTCAATCCTAAACTTCCAAATTGTAGGCTTCAATGTGAGAGAATAAATCTTTGTGTATTTAAGCCACATTTTTTCAGTTTCTGAACTTATGATGAAAGAAAATTCCCAACTAAACCTATTTTCAAATTTCACTTGATAATCTGTATCTGATATCTGAGCACATAAAAATGCTTTAAGTTTTCAGTTTATCTCTCAGGCTTGACAAATTCTGGATATCTCAGAGAAAAGCTTTATTTCAAAATGTCAATTGCTCCCTCAAGGAATAAGAGATCCTTGATAGGCATACTTGATAGTCCTGAAGAAACCATAGCAGAAATTCTCCATTTAACTAGAAGCCTTTGCTATTAACAAGCATTTATATGCAAAGAAGGATTAAAGAAGATGATATAATTATTATCCTAGAAGTTGTGATTAATCTTACTGCACACGTTTCCCATCTGCTTATATCTTCTTACAAGTCCCTCCCCTTGAGTTCCCTTAGAATTAACTGCTATCACTAATTTTTGAATCATCTTTAGCTTTGAAAATATTATTCCTGGGCAATATATTACTAGTTTTACTTGGTTTTGAGTCTATGAAATTATGGCTTACTGTATTTTATTTTTTTGTGCTCTACTTTTCCCCCCTCTCAAAATTAGGTTTGCAAGATTCATCTATGATTTAATGAGTTGTTGAAAGCATGATTTAGGATATAATTAGCTGTCATAATAGATAAACTTCCAAATTTCAGGATTGCAACTCAATAGTTTCTCTTCTGCATAAAGTTTAAAATGAATGCTGTAATAGAAAATGGCTCTTATCCAAATAGTGAGTCAGAAATGTATCATGTTTTCATTTTGTCCTCTGATGTATTTAATACATGGCTTCCCACACTGCTACAATCACCTACTCCCAAGCTGCAGGACGAACCTTAGATAGTTTGTATAGGAAGTTTCAATATGTCAGATGTGGAATTGACTCACATTCTCTCAGTTACATGGTGTGATGATATGTACTTCAAATCTCCCTCTAATAGGAAAGAAACCATAAGAAGAACTGCATTGAGATAATATCTTCTAGTTGTGGTAGCATCAAGACTTACTAAGTATTTACATTGAAGCAAAGATCTTCCCCATCAGTATCCACTCACTGAGTACAGCATGTACACTAGGACCTGGGCACATCTGTCCCTCAAAGCACTCGGCCAAGGGCAATATTTGTGCCAGAACTCAAATATTGAGGTGTCCAAAGCTTTTTCAGAGCTACAGTCCAAAGTTTTCTATGCCCACTCTTCTTTTACCTGCTATACTCTTGGGTCACACTAGCATCTCATCTCAGTCTCAAGAGCTCTCCCCATGTTTCCCTGCCTTCTGCCGCCCTTTGTTGTTCACAGGACTTACTCTCAGAACTCTCCTAGTTCTGACTCTTCAAACATATAAGCCAGATCACATAAAACTTATGTATTCATATGAGGGGCTGGGCGGTGTTTCGTTGTAAATCAGGAAGAACAGAAACAGAGTGCAGTGAAACACCAACATTGTGAGATTATTTAGCTCATTTCCTTTTTTCTATATATGATTGTTCCTTTGTCTATTTTATTCATTCTGTGTTAGTGGACATTTAAGTGGTTGTGTTTTACACTTTGTTTTCTTTTCTTCATTACAAACTTTTTTTTTGAATTTTGTATACCTTGAGGATTGAGAGTTTTCCTTGGTTATTTGTGCTGACATTTGGGACTGTTACACTGTAAGATGTTCACATGATCAGTTTCGTGAGTTAATAATAAGTTCTCTAAAGAAGCCATATGCCATCACAACCTGCATGTGGGATCAGGATCTATCCCTGGTGCATGAACTGACTTTTTGGAGCACATTCCCTATCATGGGATACCTTAATCAGCCTGATACAGGGAGGAGGGGTTTGGTCCTGCCTCAATTTAAGGTACCAGCATTTGTAGACTCCCCATGGGAGGCCTTACACTTTTGGAGGAGTGGATAAGGGTGGACCAGGAGGTAAGATGGGTTGGACAAGCAGGAAGAGGGATGGGAGGGGGAGTTGTGGTTGATATGTAAAATGAATTTAAAATTTTTTAAAAAGGAAATCCTATGCATAAGCACTCATGATAGCAATGCCTAAGAAGTTCCTTCAGGCTTGCCTTAATTTGTTTTCTTACTCTCCTTAGTTTTTGTTGTGTGGTGAGATAAAAATAAATAATGGATTTAAATACTAATAATTCTCTGTCCTCTAGCTTCTAGGATTGAGTAGTGATGCTTTATACGTCTAAAGTCCTAGAATAGACTATTACCCCAGGATGCATGTCTTTTCTTGCATTGTCACCCTTCATAGTCTTTTGCACTCACATATAGAACCCTTAATTTTTCCTTTTCTCAACATTCCAGATTTCCTCCTTATTAAAAACTTTGTCTGACATTTTATTTCCACTAATATGAATTTCAGAAACTTAATTTAGAAAGAAAATAACCCCAAAATTAGAAGAAAGTAGAAAGAATCCATGAATGTACATAATAATACAAGCCAGTAAAATTGTATAGTTTTTGATTTCTCACAACTCACTGAATATGTACACATATAAATACATGTGTGAATATATGGCTCATGTGTGCATCTATGACATATGAATGTATGTATATACATGTATAGTCTAATAGCATATATAAACAAATGTGTTATATTTTGAAGTAAATATGTTTTGTGTGTGTATTCAAGGCATCTAACATAACAGTGGAATTACTGAGAGTACATTAAGATAGTCTGGACTGTATAGCACTGAAGTATGTGAACTGAGAAAACATACACTAAATTTATCCCACTCTAGCCAGATACTAGAAGTTGCTGCTTCCTTGTCTTGGTAGTTGTGACCTTGGGCAAAATGGCTACTTTCCTCTTCTATCTGTCAAAAAAAGACTTAAAGAGAAATTTTCTCTGGGTTAATGTAGTCTGAGGTTTTTGTCCTGCCTAATTTCCACAGTCATTAAGTCCCAAGGAAATCACACAGAGTTCTACATTAGTTATAAACTGATGGGCCCATTAGCTCAGGCTTCTTATTAACTCTTATAACTTATATTAGCCCATTATTTTTATCTGTGTTAGCCATGTGGCTCGGTACCTTATTCGGAGATGTAGTCACATCTTGCTTCTTCTGTGGCTGGGACAGGACTGCCGACTAAGCTTTCCTCTTCCCAGAATTCTCCTATTCTCATCGCTCCATCTCTACTTCCTCCCTGGTTGTCCTGTCTATACTTCCTGCCTGGCTACTGGCCAATCAGTGTTTATTTAAAATATAATTGACAGAATACAGACCATTATCCCACACCAGGTTAGATTGTTCTGAGTGTGATAAAAGCTATTTCATACTCATCTTAAATACCTCACATTTTGGAGTTACTGAAAGGATAAAAACTAAGCCATGGTTGGAGACCATCACTGAGTATGACAGTCATGAAATTTGATAGAATGTAGGGAAAGCAATTGGTCTAAGGCAACACTGTCAGAGTTAGCCCTCACAAGTATAGCAGGAAAGCTACTTTTTCCCAGAGTCCAAAGCCAACAAACCAGAGCAGCCATTTTAACTAAACAAGCAGAGAAGAGTAACCTTACTATAGAGAATTGTGTAATGGCATGTGATGCTTTCTCTGATCTTCTCTCTGCTACTTGGGGTAAAGAAGGTAGAATAAAAGGTGCTTATCAAAGAAGATCCATTGTTCCTCTTCAACCCTCAGACCATTATAATCCTCTATGTTCAAGTTAACGGAAAGGTTGATTTATTTTTTACTTCTGGATAAGAGAAAATCCTTGGACTAAATATGATGTTCAAGTACATTATGTATTGTAACATACTTAAGTCCCTTCAGCCTGTGGATAATGAATCAAACCACTCTAATAACGGACAGTGGTTGGAGAGGCAGAGGCAAAAAATAGTTATGTTTCATAACAACATTTGAATCTGAATCAAAGACAAATTGTATATATGACTGGGATCTGATAAGAATACACAACTTAGTAATACAGTAGCTTTGTTTGTGTAAGTACATTCTATGTGGTCATATAACAATAACGTGTCCTAATGATGTCTACCATATCCCTGATATTGACACAGGACTGTATTATTAAATTCAGCATGAAATGCTCAACTTCCTTAGCGATCAGGGAAATGCAAATCAAGACAACTTTAAGATACCATCTTACACCTGTCAGAATGGCTAAAATCAAAAACACCAATGATAGCCTTTGCTGGAGAGGTTGTGGAGAAAGGGGTACACTCATCCATTGCTGGTGGGAATGCAAACTTGTGCAACCACTTTGGAAAGCAGTGTGGAGGTTTCTCAGGAAATTCGGGATCAACCTACCCATGGACCCAGCAATACCACTCTTGGGAATATACCCAAGAGAGGCCTTATCACACAACAAAAGTATATGCTCTACTATGTTTATAGCAGCATTGTTTGTAATAGCCAGAACCTGGAAACAACCTAGATGCCCTTCAATTGAAGAATGGATGAAGAAAGTATGGAATATATACATATTAGAGTACTACTCAGCAGTAAAAAACAAGGACTTCTTGAATTTTGCATACAAATGGATGGAAATAGAAAACACCATCCTGAGTGAGGTAAGCCAGACCCAAAAAGAGGAACATGGGATGTTCTCACTCATATTTGGTTTCTAGCCATAAATAAAGGACATTGAGCCTATAATTCGGGTTCTTAGAGAAGCTAAATAAGAAGGAGAACCCTAAGAAAATCATATAGGCATCCTCCTGAATATTAAACTTCATCAGGCAATGAAAGGAGACAGAGACAGAGACCCACATTGGAGCACCGGACTGAAATCTCAAGGTCCAAATCAGGAGCAGAAGGAGAGAGAGCACAAGCAAGGAACTCAGGACCGCGAGGGGTGCACCCATACACTGAGACAATGGGGATGTTCTATCGGGAACTCACCAAGGCCAGCTGGCCTGGGTCTGAAAAAGCCTGGGTCAAAACTGGTCTCGCTGAACATAGTGGACAAGGAGGACTACTGAGACCTCAAGAACAATGGCAATGGGTTTTTGATTCTACTGGACCTATTGGTTTCGTGGGAGCCTAGGCAGTTTCGTGGATGCTCACCTTACTAGACCTGGATGGAGGTGGGTGGTCCTTGGACTTCCCACAGGGCAGAGAACCCTGATTGCTCTTTGGGCTGACGAGGGAGGGGGACTTGATTGGGGGAGGGGGAGGGAAAGGGGAGGCGGCGGTGGGGAAGAGACAGAAATCTTTAATAAATAAATTAATTAATTTAAAAAAAAGAAAAAAAAGAAAAAAAATTCAGCATGAAAGGAGGGATTGAGAGCACAGTCTGAAACAGTATTTGAAAAATGCCAGAACCACTTTATGTTTTTCTCTCAATATTCGGGACCCTTTATTGGATCCTTAAATGTTTCTGTGAGTTGAGAGTAAGTTAACTTACCAAGTTATATATCAAGGGACATCAGGGATTTCAAATACAAAAACCCATATGTTCATTCACCATATCAACACTTGGTGAGCACTTTCTCTAGGCCAAGTACTCTGCAAGGCAATACAAGAATGCTATGTGGATTGTGATCCTTTTTCTAATAATCCATAATTCAGTTATCACATTTTATGGCACATATGTAATTTAAAGACAAGTAATTTGGTGAAATTGTCACAACTTATGAACCAGTCTTGACTGTGAGGTGGACATCTGAGAATAGAAGTTAGTAAGTCTGTAAGATACTACTAGCAGATCAGAGAAAGTCCTATTTCTAGATTTAGAAGAGAAATATAAATGAGGGCTTTTACTTGCTGTTATATGTAGTACTTGCATGATGTGTATACTATAGCTTTAGAGTAGAGGGTATTGGATACATGTACCATCAGTAGGCTACAGTCTAGTGAACTTAGTCAAGAGAAAGTCATAATGGAAGAGAAGGGGCAAGGAAAGGTGTTAGAAACCTACAGTCCAATAGAAGAGCAGAAATAATCCTCATATCACACTTGTAAAACTGAGTTGCAGAAGAATACATTCATCAAGATTGAAAGCTGAAAGCTGCTCCTTAATATATCCCTTTTTTGGTTTCCAGGGATCCCCATTGTTTTTTTCCAATTCATAAAGTGGTCGATGTATAAAAACAGCACTGTTATCTAATATAATGTTGGGAAACATAGAGGGATTGCTTTGCCTGGGGAGTTAAGAAATAAACAGATTTTGTTTTATGTTTTAGAACAAAATGGAATGGTTTAAACTCAGTTATTTAAAATCATTTTGTGTTTAAAGGAAATGAAAGATGGATGTGGGTGGAGAAAATAACTCCCAGTCCCAGGGAAGTGTTATGGAAAAAAAAATATTTTTGTAGGCACCCAGCTAATCTGGGAAATTGCTATAAAACCAGCAAATTCTTAGCTCTGTGCAACTCAAGCTCCATTTCTGAAATCATGAAGAACAATTGATTTTTTTAAACTTAGTTTCCCATTTCATGAGCAGCTTCACCTCAGTTCTGATACATGGAAACTACAAAACCTACCACCTAGTCCTGGGGTTTACTCACTGAGACAAAATAGAGTTCTACCCGTTAAGCAAATGACAACACAGCCATGGGTGTGCCTTGGCTAGCTTGGGCTGCCATAATAGAATACCATAGACTGAGTTATAGATTGAGTTTATCAGAAACCTATGTTTTGATGGTGGTAAAGGCAGGAAGTTTGAGATATAATTGCTGGTATGGTTAGTGTGTTGGTCAATTTTCTGTTTTAGTAACAAAATGCCTAAGAAAAAACAATTGAAGGAAGAAGAATTTATTTTAAATAATGGCTTCATGCATTACATTCCATGGTTGACCACTTCCTTTGCTTTTGACCCAAACAGAGGCAGAGTGTCATGGCAGTTAGTTCCTGGGGAAATAAGCTGCCCTTCTTATGGCAGCAAGAAACAGAGGGGTGGGGATGAAAGGGAAACATGGAGGGAGAAAGATTAGATAGATAGATAGATAGATAGATAGATAGATAGATAGATAGATAGATAGATAGATATTTCATAACTGCACCCTTCTTATCATGAGGTCCCCCAACTTCATCATCTCATCTAATGCTACATATTAAAATATTATCTCCAAACACCATCACACAGGATGGTAAAGATTCAACCCATGAATTTCAGAAGGACAGAATTCACTCCACACAAAGCACCCGATTTTCTCAGCTTTATCTAAAGTTAAATGGATAGCAATATGTTATTCTGCTCTTGTCTTAGTTTTATTAAAACATGGAGTTTTTCGGACACTCTAGTCCTACGTAATTCTATGCAGAAGGTACTTCTACTTAGGGTACAGCAATGGAAAATCTTTATTCTGCAGTATCAAATCTGAACTCAGTCATGACTACTAACCATTTTGGTTACATCGTTCTGCCATAATGAGTGAGAAATTCAAAAGCAGCCTGGTATTCAGAACTGAATTTGCACTCACAGCTATGCTTTGTTGCTGCATATCAGCTGCTCTTGTGGCTAGTTTGCTAGAAACATACAGTTTCCAGAATTCCAAAAGGACAAAGTGACTTTCAAACTGTGATAGAAATAAAACAAAGCAAAGTGTCTTTTTTCTTTCTTTAAACTGAGGAAATTTATTTAATTTTTTACTTGAAAAAGAAGATTTTTAAATTTATTTTTGGCTAATGTACAAAATAATGGGTCTCTGAGTAAAATGGTTTTATAATTTCCTCTAAGTACCGACAAAATCAAGCTCTCTGTGCCACTTATGAAACACTGGCAATCATAACATTGCCCACTTTCTCTCAACAATGTCCAATCTTGGATGTTTCCTTGTTTGCTTAAACCATTCTCTAAACCACCTAAGCAAAATTCAACTTCTATATGAAGTCCTGCCACCCTCATACTTATTCCCTAGTAATCCTTCACTGCAACAAATGAAAAAAAAACCATTTTGTTTAGCTGCAAATGTGTTCATGGTAGTGTTTAATTCAAAGAGGCTTGGCAGATGTGCATTTCTGTGTTCAGACAGGCAACATGACAAATGTTTCCCATCTAACTCTCTCCATTGGCTGTGTTTCTGTTGCTGTGGTCAAGCGGAAAGACATGGCTTTGCCTCTTCATGCTGGATTTTAACAATATTCTGTCAACTCTGCAGAATTTCTTGTCTAATATCTAGCCCAGGACTGGCACTTGAGAGATTAGGAATATTCTCTGTAAAGCCCAGGCAATGTTGGGTACTGCCTTAGGTTATAAAGTGCTTATCATTATCCACTATCATTCAAACTTTTACAAAGTGGGATAGCAAGACTTCCAAGCCAGCTCTATGAACAAAAACAATTATAAAAACAAAACTTTCTGATTCCCAGTCCACTTCTGTCCATCTTGCCTCTCAGTATAACAAATGTGAACTGAGATTTTGTGGTCGTTCAGCCAGTTGCCACATACTGCCAGCTCTCTTGGATGTATTATATCACTGTGCTTCTTAGACTTTTTGAAATAGGTGAGATATTTGACTTGTTTTTGACAATAAAATATGAGTGGAAGAAATGGATATCATTCCTGGATGGAACCTTTACGAACTAGTGTGCCATTTCTTTCTTTTTGTTTTATTAATCACATGCTCTGATTTTGCCTCAGCATTATGCAAGTATATGCAAGCAAATCCCCTCACTCCAGCTTCATTACCAAATGAGGATGATGTAGATCAAACCCTTCTGCTGCTGTAGGGTGAGCATTCCGACAAGAATCTTTACTGGTTTAAGCCATGGAGATCTGGTGCATGTTTGTCAGCATGGCATAATTTACCTTCCCCTCTCTTTTTAACATAAATGGAAATGTGCTTGTAGCCCCCCGTCCCCCCCCCAACACACACACTGAGAGCACAGAAAGAGAGGGAGGGAAACTGAGTTTTTCATAGTACTTACTTCAAATTAAATAGCATTGTCTGGGAGGCAAATTCTTTCTCCTTTTTTATATTCTCCATGCATACCAAAGTGCTAGGCAACTCTAATTCAAGCACAGAAAATGCTTACAAGTGAAGATCAACTTGGAAGAGATCCCAGCATATTAACTACTGACAAATTTATTGTTTGTCAAGCTCCCTAGGTGCCTCAAAAGTTTATAGAAGAGGAAAATGAGAAAAAATAGGAAAAACAGGCAGTCTGCTTATCTTCTACAAAATGTCCTCTTCTAGAAAGGGAAAAGCCAGGCTCTGCACAATCTGCTAGAGTCAAATTAGATATTTATGTTCCTTTCTTTATGAAGGTGCTGCTGTTAGATACCCCAGTCTCTCAGTTTGAAAGGTCACTACAACAGCACCACACCCATCTATAACAAAAAAGGGCTGCTTCTTCTTAAACTCACATTTAGAAAGAGGGTTTAAAGTTTCTATCTTCGGTACTTCAGCCCTTCCATTCCTCTTACCACCACAATATACTTAGAACAAATACTTTTTTTATTATTATTTGCTTTATTTCTTTTGAGTTGATCAAGGAAATAAGTATATATACTCACTGCAAAAACAATTTCATATTAAATATTTATTCTCAATCTTGTCTTCATATCAATATCCACTTTTCAATTTTCATATTGCAATCATCTTAGAGATTTCAAAATTGTTATGAATATCTTTTTCTCTATGGTGAGTTTTGTGTGGGTGATAGGCTAGAGATTTTTATTTGAAAGATCCTTAAATGATTCTAGTATATAGGTATCTTTGAGAAAATAGTGTGTAGTGCCCCACAGGAAACATATTCTTAGATGGACATGTATCTTTTTACTTTTATAAAGGTCAATGTGGTACAACATCAATTTTGTGTGTGTGTGCATGTGTGTTTTGGGGGAGCAGAGGTGGACAAGAGGTGTTGATCACCACTGTAACTTGTGGAATTTGTTTTATTTATTTATTGGTATAAGGAGTTTCATAATATTCTCTCATTGTCCTTTCAATTTTTAGTTCAACAATAGTTCTTTGGTCATCGTTAATGGTAAATTCTGGGGTTGGCTGCTTGTTCACTGTCTTGAAGGGGGATGGTGTCATGCTCTGTATTCCAGGTTGGGCTGAAACTTGAAGCCCTCCATTCTCATTTCAGACTTTTGGGATTAGAAGTGTGTGCCACTATCCCCAGCAGAGATTGAAAATGTCTGTCTTTTCATTTGATTTTATTGTTTCAGTCTAAGTAGATTTGTCTTTTCAAAGTTTTTTTCATAAAACATATTTTGTTCCTATTTTCACCTCTCCCAACTTTTCCCAAATCCTATGTACCCAACTTTATTGTCTCTCTCTTTCTCTCAAACAAGAGCAAAAAAATCAACACCACTTCACACAAATTGATATCCAAAAATCAAGCAGACAGAGGATCAATAAAAAATGCCAAAGCAAAACAGAAAGCACAAGAAAAACTTGGAGTCTGTTTTGTGTTGACCAATTCCTCCTGTACATGGGGGCTGTCCTGGAGTGTAATCAATATATCCATTAATTCTTCATTGGAGAAAAATGATCTTCTCTTTGCCAGGATGTATCAATTGCAAGTAACTTTTTGGTTGGGGTGGGACTCCATGGACACTTCCCTCTCTCAGACACTCCATGTGGCTCGAACCTGTGCAGGTCTTGTGTGTGATTCTATAGTCCCTCTGTATTCATATGTGCATCAGCCCAATTGTGTCTCTACTGGAAATTTGAGAGAGCGTCGTTTATTAAACCTAGGGTTTAGTGAGAATACTTTTGTAAGATTTTACCCTTTAAATGTGTAGTATCTAATTCTTTTGCTGGGTAGTAAGAGTTAGAATTGATTTCAATTGTAGGGCACTCAACTGGTGCCCAGTGGCATTGAGAACTGGTTTGTTGTAGAACAGAGACCTTTGTATTTAGTGTTCAGTGTTGTAAAAGCAGCTCAGTAGGCACCAAGAGAATCTGATTAAGTAACCTAACTGCTTCTCTTTCATTTATGTATTGAGATCATTATCATCTTCCTATCTCAGATAGCTATTGCTTTAAGAAATGGGTTGTGTTCTCAGTAGTCCTCATTGTCCGCTATGATCAGCGAGTCCAGTTTTATCCCATGCTTTTTCAGACCCAGGCCAGCTGGCCTTGGTGAGTTCCCTATAGAACATCCCCATTGTCTCAGTGTGTGGGTGCACCCCTCGCGGTCCTGAGTTCCTTGCTCGTGCTCTCTTTCCTTCTGCTCCTGATTTGAACCTTGAGATTTCTGTCTGGTGCTCCAATGTGGGTCTCTGTCTCCTTTCATCGCCTGATGAAGGTTAATATTCCGGAGGATGACTCAAGATCAATGGCAATGGGTTTTTGATCCCACTGCACGTACTGGCTTTGTGGGAGCCTAGGCAGTTTGGATGCTCACCTTACTAGACCTGGATGGAGGTGGGTGGTCCTTGGACTTCCCACAGGGCAAGGAACCCTGATTGCTCATTGGGCTGACAAGGGAGGGGGACTTGATTGGGGGAGGGGGAGGGAAATGGGAGGCGTTGGTGGCAAAGAGACAGAAATCTTTAATAAATAAATAAATAGAAATGGATTGTGGTGGATGGCAAAGATGTTCCTTTTTAGAACTACGGTTCCTATCTCAGCCACTAAGGGTGCTAGTAGCACTCAGCCCTGAGCCCCCAGCCCTCATTCTGAAAAATTTCATTGGCTTAAGAGAAGTATATCACCTGAGACTACACTTCCTTTCTATGAACAGCCTGCATTCAATGATAGTTTGCTACAATAAAGGTCAGACCACTCACCTCAGAGGGATAGTCCTTTGAGGCCATTTTAGCTTTAAAGTTCCCTGCCGTTTTTTTTTTTTTTTTTCTTTTTTGTCTTCTTCCTTTTTGTATTTTTGGAACAAAATCTCACATAACCCCAGGATTTATTTAAATTTGCTATGTAACCACAGTTGGCCTAGAACTAGTTACCCTCTTGCTTCTACCTTCAGAAGACTGGGATTGTAAGTGCACTCCATCATGCTTAGCTCTGAGGCCATTCTTATTATTCCATCTTTATCTATCACTGCCCTTTGTTAATTTTCCTTATTCCAACACCCTACTCCTAGGCACAAAGCCACTTATTGTTCCCTAGTAAAGTAATTGTAGATTAATCCCCATCTCAGAACCTCTTCTTGGAGATACAGAGTTTTAAGTAGGTAAAATTTTCTTATATCTAAGCACACTTTTCAGAATCAGAATTTTTAAATCATTGGACAGATTAATAGATAAATTATAGAAAACCGTCTAAATAGTTGTTAAGATGGGCTGGTTAGCTGTCTTGTTATTGGCATGAGCAATGCAAAGGAGAAAAATTATGAAGGATGTTAGTAGGTAGAAATCCACAAGAGGGAAGAAGCTTTATTTCATTTTATGAATTCCTTAGAGAGCTTGAGATGCTTAGTGGAGATACTAGAGCAGGATATCCACCTCCAATACAGGAAATTGAACAAACGGCCTTATGGGTGATAAGTGAGGCAAGTGTTCTATCCATGAACTATATGCCAATCCCAGAGCCCACAGAAGACGACCTTGTAGAATAAAACACAAACTTGTGCCACTTTATGAGTGTTTTTCCTAGCACTGCTCTTAAAGATTATAAAACAGGCTTCTTATATTAACTGAGTAATTTCTTCCTCTTCAACTCATCTAACAAACCCCAAATCCTGAGTTATTCCTGTAGGGTTGCAAACAGGTGAGTGACAGTGAATTAAAACAAGCTTGAAGATCCAATTAAAGTGCAAACTGTTTCTTGGTTCTCTAAAGCTGATGGTAGCAAAGAGATGGGACACACGGTGATTAGAAAAGGATTATCAACATAAGATGTTCAGTTAAGTTAGATCTTTAGAGGGATTGAAGGTCAGAAAGACACAAAGCTAATACAGAACTCATGTGTCACTTGGACTATGGAGCTCCTGTATAGGTACTGCTGAAACAATGCCACTAGCTACAGGCCAAAGCATGGCAGCATCCTAAGCAGACACTGTACTCTACAAAGCTAGGATTCACTGTTGGAAAGCTGGCCTAGTTTTCTTTCTATTACTGAGATAAGCACAATGACAAAACACAACCAGGGAAGGAAGGGTTTTATCTGGCATAAATGTCCTGGAACACAGTCTATCACTAGAAGTTAGGACAGGAACTCAAAGCAGGAGCCTGCATATAGGAACTAAAACACTGTGGAGGAGTGCTGCCTCCTAGATTGCTCCTCATGATTTGCTTAGCCAGCTTTTTACACTTCCCAGAACCAGCTGTGAAAGGTAACACTGCCCAAAGTGGCCTGGACCATCCCATATCAATCCTTAAGCAAGAAAATGCCCCACCACAGTCTTGTGTACAGGAAAATCTGGTTGGGGCATTTTCTCAAGTGAGGTTTCCCTATGTTCAGATGGCCGTAGCCTGTGTCAAGATGACAGAAAACTAACACAAAGCATTTTGTGCAATTTCTCTAACAGTTCTAGTGGATAAAGCCTTTGATGAATCAGAACTTTATTTGGCGCATTTCAGACAACATCTGGGATTACACCTAGCTCATGGAATGAGATACAGCAGAAGGGAAGGCAGGCTTGGGCAAGGTGACAAGGTATGTTTGAACATAACTCATTACCAGCATTACAGTCACTTTGGATTGTTTTACAGGAGTCAGAGTTCAGGTAACTTCTTTATATAGTGTCATTTCTTTACAGGAAGAAGTCTCTCTCTTCCCTTTCTCTATTTCTCCCGCTTTGTGAATTTTAAAATATAACTACTCTATGTTAACTGTACATATCTTCACCATACAGTAAAAGAAATATCAGATATTCTAAACAACCACTGCCTCATATACAGAATAACTCAGGCATTCCAGAGAACTGTCTTATGTCCTTTACAAAATATAAATCCCCCCCCAAACTGACAAATGTTCTGACTTTGGTCATTGTTGATTGTTTCTCTTATTTTTGACATTTTTTAAGAATTACACAGTATGTATTATTCATTTTGTGTGCACTATTTCATGGTATCTTTTACTTAATATTATGACTGTGAGATCTGTTGTGGCCTAGACCACAGGCCCTGGTGGGATGTGGTCCCCTCATCTAGGGGCCATGCCAGGCAAAGCTTGCTATGGACTATGGACTGGCACTAGGGTCTAAGAGGGCTGTAGTCTGGAAACTTGCACTTGTCATTTCTCTGTATGTATGTGGTCAACTGTTCCAGATGCTGAGAGATATGAACTGCTTTGTTTGCTATCCCAGAATATACCTTTATAAAGGGGAACTTGAGGTATTCTGAGATCCCTGTACTTCTGCTTTCTGACACTTTTTACTGACTTGTTTTCTGCTTCCACACTTGAGGCATAGAAGAAAGCCTGTGCCACTAATAAACTGGCTGGCCTGCGTCTCAGTACTCCTAGCCCTGCTGACCCCAGCTTTTGACATATTCCTTTCATTATATTTTTATTACATTTTTTTTATCCCTGGCCCTTTCTCTTGGGACCCTTTCCAGATAAGACTGGTCTGGATCAGTGATTCATACTGGTACTTTTGGCAGACATTTGATCCTTTTTATTGTTGTATACTAGTTGTTTTTAGAATATATAGCAATTTATTGGCTCCATTTGATTGACATATGAATTATTTCCAGTGTTTATTTATTAAGAGTAACTCTTTCATGAACATTCTTGGACATTAATAATCAAAATGAGGGCTGAAATCAAGAAAAGAGAAACAAAGGAAACAATGCAAAGAATCAATGAAACAGAGAGTTGATTATTGGAGAAAATCAACAAGATAGACAAACCTTTATCCAAACTACTAAGAGACATAGAGAGGATATCCAAATTAAAAAAATCAGAAACAGGGCTGGAGAGATGGCTCAGTGGTTAAGAGCATTGCCTGCTCTTCCAAAGGTCCTGAGTTCAATTCCCAGCAACCACATGGTGGCTCACAACCATCTGTAAAGAGGTCTGGCGCCCTCTTCTGGCCTTCAGGCATACAGACAGAATATTGTATACATAATAAATAAATAAATATTTAAAAAAAAGAGGCATTTAAAAAAAATCAGAAACAAAAAGAGGGACACAACAACAGACACCAAGGAATCCAAAGAATCATTAGTCCATGCTTTAAAAACCTGTACTCCACAAAATTGGAAATCCAAATGAAATGGATAATTTTTGCTATAGATAACACTTAACAAAGTTAAATCAAGATGACATTGTATGAGAGAATAATAAATTAAAAGAAAAAAGGAAAAAGTCTTCAAATGGAAAAATAACACTAATATGAATAACAAAGGAAATGATGTAGCTTAGGTGAGCAAAAGACATCCATGGGGCAGGCAGCCTTGATCCTCAAGGTCGGTCCTTCCTGAAGCATCCACAGACCTCCTGATGCCATGTAGCTCAGGTGAGCACAATCCTGCAGCCAGTGTCTTCATGGTCTGACCTGCCTGGAGCATCCTCAGGCCCTCTCAGCCCCTTGTTATACCTGGAGCATGGGTATCATTATGATGAGCAAGTAAAAAGAAAAAGAAGGATGGAATGGTTCGTGTGTGTCATAAGAGGCAGTTTTGAAGAAGCAAGGGCAGTGAGGAATAAGGTGATGTTGGTGGCCTGTTTGTAATCTTGGATCAGGGAGCCATCTGCGGCCTAGGGCCAAGTCTGAGTCCATGTTCCTGCTGCACCTGAGGTCTGTGATGATATCTATGGCCCCTGTTACCACAGAGAGTCATAGAAATCATGCATGTTGAAATCCAAGGGCTGACCCAGCTCCACCTCTCAATGGCCCTGAGGTAACCAGCTCTGCAGTTCTCTGGATATTGCAGCAGAAGAACTTACTCTTGCACTTGAGAGAGATGGTCCCACCCTTCACCACAGGCATGTGACAGCTGGCCACAATGGTTTAGGCCTAGGAGAGCTGGCTCTGGCCCTCATCTGAGAGGGCAGTCACAGTATCTCAGACTGACTAGATCAGCTATGACCCAGACTCATATACTAGTTCTGGGGTAGATTCACTCTACCATCTACCCTATCTATGACCTGCTGGATTATATGGAAATCAGGACTGGTCCTGAGGAACCATAGATACAGGAGCTCCATGACGCATAGCACCAGCAGGGTATTTGAAAGGATATGAAAGTCCAGTGAAGATGGTGTCCCAGAAGCTTTGAACCAAACTAATGACTCATTGGAATGAACATTTTGGGTAAAGCTGGTTGAACCAAAGGGTATACTGTATGACCCACCACAGCTTCCGATGCAACTAGGATGAATAATGAGGTTTTGGAAATAGAGGGGATTGGGATTTTGTTTGTTTGTTCATTTGGTTTTGTTTTTTAGTTAATTTTGGGGGTTCATGCTGCAGGGGTAAGGGGCACATATGAAGGGACTGGGAGGTGAGAGGGATCGGGGTGCATGATATGAAATTCTCAGACAATCAATAAAGAATTACGTTAAAAAATAGAAACCAAAGAAGAAAGGCTTTGAAGAAAAATAACACTAATATGGATAGCAAAGGAAATGGTATAGTGACAATCAACACAAGAAAAAATGTAAAATGTTAATTAAAAGATTAAGAGATCGGCCTTACACAAAAAAGAAGGTAGATATATGATACTACCACAGAAAATATAATAGAATTGAGGCTAGTATTATAGGGGAACTTATGTTACCTTGTTAAAAAAAATGCTTCTAAATCCATCATAAAAAGGAGACTTTATATATTCCTCATATACAATAAAATGATTCACACAGTTTGAAAGTAATTAATATAAAATATAATAATAAAAACAAATTGACAAATAAATAAGCCAGAATCAGGGCTTCCAATCTTGATAACACACATAGTGTATAACACGAGCAAGGAACTCAGGACCGCGAGGGGTGCACTCACACACTGAGACAATGGAGATGCTCTATCGGGAACTCACCAAGGCCAGCTGGCCTGGGTCTGAAAAAGCCCGGGATAAAACTGGACTCGCAGAACATAGCAGACAATGAGGACTGCTGAGAAGTCAAGAACAATGGCACTGGGTTTTGACCCTACTGTACATACTGGCTTTGTGGGAGCCTAGGCTGTTTGGATGCTCACCTTACTAGACCTGGAAGGAGGTGGGAGGTCCTTGGACTTCCTACAGGGCAGGGAACCTGGTCTGCTCTTCAGGCTGAGGAGAGAGGAGGAGTTGATTGGGGGTCGGGGAGGGATATGGGAGGCAGTGGCGGGAAGAGACAGAAATCTTAAATAAATAAATAAATAAATAAATAAATAAATAAATAAATAAATGGAATATACAAAACACAAAACAGTAGAAAATTTTAATAAACCAATGCAGTTCAAATTAGGAAAAGAGGAAACAACATTAGTAGTGATACAGAGGACCCAGGAAACTATAGTGAGGCAGATCACATTGATATACATTAAATCTCACACTCTAAGGCTAGATAAATAGGCCAGTTTTTAAAACACACATGCTCAAATATCCATAAAAATATGCCATGAACAAAGTCACAAGAAAACCCTCCAAGTATTTTATGAAGAATAAATAACATGCACACTTTTCCACTGTTATAAAATCAGACAACAAAAAGTCTTTTCTCTCGGGAATTTCAAAATGTTGTAAATCATGTATTTGCAAAAGGTGAAATAAAGCCAAATGTGTAGACGTTCTTAAGTGTATTGATAATGACAACATTATAAATTAGGATACATTGGGGCTAGAGAGAGGGCTTATTTGTTAAGAGGATATGCTGATCTTGTAAAAGGTGCAAGTTTGATTTCTAGCACCTATACTGGGTGGCTTACCTACTACACTTATATATACACACACAAAAGTGCATATAATTAAAATTAATAAAAAGAAATATTTAAAATGGGTTACCTATTCATAAATTAAAATACATGGGAAATACCTGGTGACTAGTTTTGAAAAAAACATAGTCCTATATATTTAACAAAAGTAAAATTACCCACATAATATATAAACAGAATTGTAATTCAAAAATTCACAGGGTAAAGGCTAGTCATGGTAGCATACACTCATAATTCCAGCACTCAGAAGGTTGAGGCAGGGAATTATAGGCTAGGTTGGGCTACATAGCAAATTTGAAGCTAACCTTGATTACATAGCAAGACTGTCTTAAAAAAAACAGATAGATCAATAGACAGAGAGAAAGAGATAGATACAGACAGACAGATTGATAGTGGCATGAAGGAATTAAGAACAATGAAAAGAGATGTCTTAGGATTTCTGTTTGCTGGAAGAAATGCCATGACCATGTCAACTCTTATAAAGGAATGAAAACAAGTGGATCTGGCTTACAGGTTCAGAGATTTAGTTCATTATCATCATGGTGGGACATGGCAGTACACAGACAGACATAGTGCTGGAAAAGGAGCCAAGAATTCTACATCTTGATCTGCAGGCAGCAGGAGGAGACTGTGTATCACACTGGGCATAGCTTGAGCATATGAGACCTCAAAACTCATTCCACAGTGACACACTTCCTCCAACAAGGCCACACCTACACCAACAAAATAATGCCTCCTAATAATGTCACTCCCTGTGGGTCAAGCATTCAAACATGTGATTCTACTGGGGCTATACCTATTCAAACCACCACAAGAAACATATAGAATCATATAATAAAACCTAGTAAAAATCTAGAAATCAACAAACAGACAAACCACTAACTAACCTAATTAAGGAAAAGGGGAGGACCTAAGTTCAGTTCCCATTACCTACATCATCAGATGACTTAAAGCCACCTGCACACTCCAGCTCCAGGAAATCTGAAACCCTGTTCTTGCTTCCAAGGTCCCATTCACACACTGGGCATATACTCATACAGAAACACACACACACACATCAAATATATATATTTCTTTTCATAAGTAAAAAGGAAGAATAATAATATAAAGAATATCAAATGTACAAGATAAAAACATTCCATAATCTACAATCCTAGAAGGTTTTGTGGAGGGACACCTACAAGACACTCAAAGATCTGATACTTCAGGTACTGTTTATATGATTCTAGAACCTAGAAATATTTCCCATTTTTGTTTATAAAACAAGTAAATCTAATATAGAATGTACAAGTAGCATTTATGGACTAATCTCATAAATATTAATGCTTTTACATTAATAAAATATTATATAGCAGAACTAAAAGGAAAACTTACATGGTTTTCTCCATAGATGTTAAAAAAGTCATTGGCAAAATTAAACACACATTCAGTAAAGGTAAATAGGAAACAGGGAATTTTTTTCTAACATGATAATAACACGGACATATGTATGTATAAAAAGTGCATACTTTTCTCAAATGATAAAAATGTGCATATGTGTGTGTGTGAACTAGTTTCAAGCACATGAATTACATAATAGAACAATAGAGATAGTATCACAAATATCAGGATTCAAATAATTCCTATTTTTTTCCTATTTTACATTATATTGAACTTAATAGAAAT
This sequence comes from Alexandromys fortis, assembly GCF_014885135.2. NCBI lineage: Eukaryota > Metazoa > Chordata > Mammalia > Rodentia > Cricetidae > Alexandromys > Alexandromys fortis. The sequence goes on from NW_026068001.1 coordinate 4,486,164, forward strand.
CAAATAAAGAGAAAATCCAAAGATGTAAATTGGACTGAAGAATAGAACATGGTAATATGATAGTATACATCAAAAAGCTTGAAATAACTGCTGATAAAAAACAAATTAGTAATTTAGTAACATATGAAATTTCTAAAATCAGTATGCTTCATATATAAAATATATAATGCAATTTACAATAACAAGAAAGATACTACTTTGAGCATACTTAATTACATTATCACAAAATCTATATCAGAAAGTATTAATAATAATATGCCCCAAAGACACACTGTAGATTTACAAATGCAAAGATAGATGTCATTCAAAGGAATAAATAAATCATTTCCTATATATAAATATATTCTTCAAATAAACACACCCTGTTTTCAAAAGTGGTCCATTTAGAAAAATGCAATAATATACAGTCGTAATTTAGGAAAATACTAAAAACAGAGCAGTACGGGAAATAGCTTCTACTATATACTAAGACTTCATTGTTCTTCTGTAATTAACAGTGTTAGTACCAGCAGATGAAAAGACTGATCAGTAGAACAGAATATAGTAGTCCATAAATATATGCAAGTGCAGGAAAGTATGGAGTTGGTCCAGCCTAGTCTTGAGAGTCATGTGTTAAGTTTTTCAGGTTAAAGTCCATGGCTTCTGGGGAACAATGTGCCATCCAGTTTCTGAGAGTCTGATTTACTCCCTTAGGTAGTGAAGCATTCAGGCTGCTCTTGTTTACCTGTGTGATCCCTTAGTAGTCATGGAAGAATGGAAACTTAACAAGACAATTGCTCTTAGACATTAATCTTCTGTATCTTATATTGCTTGCAAACTTCATTGTATGCTGGCAACTACAATTGTATTGATCCTGAGACTTGTGATTATATTCTGTTTCTGATAAAGGTATAAAAAGTCTGATTGCTCTCAATAAAATTGTCACAAACTCAATCTTGCTGTGATCCCTCCAAGCCAAGCCTGGTTGCATTCATCACAACTGTATCAGGTAACTGTGGCCCAATAAGAGAGGTCCTTTGCACCTGAAAGCACATGGAAATTTAAGAAGATAACGGTGGCACCTTTGTTTCACTGGAGTTAAAACTGAAGAAAATTCTATTATAATAAGTGGATAGTCACTGGGGAGTGTAGGTAAAGCTAGATTTACTCCCATACAATACACCAGGATGAAGTTCAAATGGCTTAGATATCTAGTCCCCCCCAAAATAAACAAATACGAATAAACCACACAAATTCTAGAAAAAAGCAAGATAAAATTCTCTTTAAACTGAGGTTCTATGATTCACAAAGACAGCAAATCAAAAGTTTGATAGGGCTGGGGCTGAAGCTCATTCATCGAATGTTTGTCATATGCTGGCCACTCACACAGTCACACACGTGCACATGACTACACACACACACACACACGCGCACGCGCACACACACAAGGAAAATAAAAAAGAAAACCTTTCACACATGAAACACACACCAAGCAAACTCAGAAGGCAATGAAATTGGCAGAATAATATTTCTCATGCTGTTCCATGGGACAGGGATCCAATAGTGGCATGCTGCTATTTGGACAGTCTTTTAATTTTCTCATGAGCCCTGATGAAGTCTGGAATGAAATTGTAATTTTCCAATCTTCATTTTCATTTTAGTGCATAGTTTCCAGCTACATCTTCTCTGCAAATTTTTAAGATCTTAAATCCTTGAGCTTGTAGCTCATCTCCGCAACCCTCATTTTCTTTGCAATATTTGGGATAGCAGTTTCTAACTCCACAGTTATTTAAATACTAAATAGTTCAAATTGTTCTGTTACATACTTTATTTTTAGTGATTATAGGTGATGCAAATTTAAGTGATCATTGCTGTAAGGACCTATGAACTGTTAAACCACGCCTTTTAATATCAGCCAAGTGTTTCAGCAATCATATGAAATGAGATATACACCAGATTTGGCTGAAGTAGGGGATAGAGCAAGTGCTGGCAGTCTGTAGACTCTAAGAATGTTTCTACTGAGACCAATGAGGAATCCTTGAGGCAAACCTGTGGAGGTCAGTGAAAATATCTGCATACCATCAGCTAGCCAAGACATTTTCTGTGTGTTCCTTTATGCTGTTCTTCTATGGTAAATGCTCCCCAGCAAGAGGTAAGCTATGACATACAAATGTAAGCCCATATGCTTTGTCATACTCACTACTTTAAGGCATTTTCTTTCCCATGTTCTGAAAGGAACCATTACCATTCACATCAGTGATAATGCTTCCCCTCTTGCTACTACATTCTTGATACTCTTTTTTTTTTTTGTCGAGTCAAGCAGGAACTCATTTATTTACTTACAACATGTAACTTATAGAAAAGCAAAAACCTATGGATCCCAGAAGTAGCTGAAGGAAAACGTTAGCAGTCAAATTTGCATGCGCCACAGCTCCTATAGCCCCTAATGGGGATCACAAGGGCATCAGGAACTTTGCATCATCTTACAGGATCTAACTCCAATCATCTTCTCCTCCCATACTCTTGATAAATAGAACATCTTCCCGGCCTTCACACGGGCTCATCTGGCTCCATGTAATATATGCACTCCAGTATACCCATTTTCCTCAAGCTCTTCAGTCTATCTCAAGTGCCTTCTATGAGAACTCAGACATCATTTCACCTACTATGGCATTGGCTGTCACTCTCTGGGCTTCCAAAAGCTACATTCTAGAATATTTTCTCCAATCATTTAATTTTTTCCATCTTAATTAACTTGGACTCATTTAGTTACATAATCTAGTCCCCTTCAAGCAGCTTCAAAATACACACCACAATATTACTTGTTCTTATTGCTGCATACTAAGTAATTCTTGAAGCTATCATCATATGTAACCCCATTCTTTGCTTTTGGACTTAACCATGCAGTAACTTTGGCATTTAACTTTAGTTACCAGCCTGGTGGCCAAGTGTATAAGTGGAACAGTTCCTAATATGGGAAAGTTCGTGATTTGAATCAGCTACAGGGTGGGAGCCTGTAGCATCTTCCCATATGTGGGGAAATGCTAGATCTTACTGAACGAACTGTAGTTGCCTTTAAAGTTTTGAGGGATTGGAGATGTATGCAGAGCTATAATCCCCAAAAGCATTCATTCAGACATCTCTAGTATATGTTTCAAGGCTCATATTTTTTCCATGAAGGTCTTCAACTTGTCCTGCTTTGCGTTAATGTTTGAATGCCTCTAGAGCTCTGTTGCTCAGTTAGGTCTTGGGCCCATTTGTATCAGCATCAGTTCCTGCTCTTTAAGAAGTAATATCCTCATTGTTAAGCTGCCAATAGTCACTCTGGTTATCATAGTCTTTAACTGCTAACAGCTCTTAGTCTCACATCATCTCCATACAGGATGACAAAAGGACTTAGTCACAGCCACCCACCTCTCCTGTCCTTATGACACTTGTATCTCTCAAATCTCTGAATCATCAAGCTCTGTTAGGGAAATCTTCCACAGTGGGAAATATTCCTAGGTGATTCAGGAGGGGTAAGCTTCCCCTTACCCTCTAGGTGCTGAGTGAGCCAGCCCAGATCCCTTTCTATATGTTTTCCCTGACCTTTGCCAGTACCACCTAAGTTAACTAGCTTCTTTGAGTGGCAGAGGCCAAGATGAGATTAAAAGTGCAAAGTTTATAGCAGGAACAGTCCAGGGAGGGTTAAAGTAAAGAGAACAGTTATAGGCAGGTAGAGCCTCCAATATTTGGAAGAAAATAGCAAAGGGAAGGGAGAAATGGGCATAAAGACAAAGCAATTCTTCTAAGGTTTTTCAAACCAAAAGTTGTTCCTCAGAGGAAACCTGACCCAAGGGAGGAACATGCTTACTCCAATGCCTCAGCCTTGACTTAACTGCTAGCTGAGAGAAATAGCAGCTGGAAGCTGTCAATCACTGTGCTCTCTGCTTCACACAGCATGTTTTCCTGAAGAAGAGCTGTGCAGCATGTTTCCATGGTTGCTGCACTACATAACCAATCAAAATCTCTCCCATTCCCCTAGGGTTCTGTTGTCTAAAACGCCTTCTGGTTCCAATTTCTGTATTGTTCCAAATACTTAGCTATATATACTAGAAAGCAACTGGCTGATAAGGCAAAAAGGAAGCTTTCTTTTAAAAATAAAAAAGCAAAATTAAAGAGTAATAGAGATAACTCATAGAATTGTTCAGAGTTAAGGTAGGTGAAGTTTCCATGATAATTTGCCAGAAAGCAACCTGCAGAATCATAGAAGGATTTCAATATGGCTGTTCCCCTACTACAAAACCAATCCGGCATACTATACACTGAGAAGCTGCTATCTAGCCATCTAAACTGAAATAGCTGCTGCTCAAAACTCATTTCTGCATCAGAAGCTCAATGTTCCTTATCTTTCCTGACATTCAGATGGCTGACCCTACTCTGGAAAGCAGATTAAGCTTATATAAATAGATCGAGGACCATCAGGATTCATCGCAAGTGAATTTGCCCACTGAGTCATCTTATTGGGTCAAGTTTGATTATTTTTGATTAAAAGAAATACTATGCTAAGTGTTTAGGACAAAATAAGTAGCAAATTCACCTTTACTTTTCAACAACTCTTACTGTATAAATTTATTATAATAAAATGGATATTTGAAATATTTTCTACAGCTTATGCTCTCATCTTCTCTCTATTTTACACACAAGCACACACACACAAACACACACACATACACACAGTGTGCCAATTAAAAACAAATAAGATCTCTAGCACACTAGTGTTTGGATAAATACACCAACACCATATCCAAACCACAATACAACTTCTTTATTGGTCAGGGTTAATAATTCAAAATGTGCCTTTGTATCACTTTCTTTCATTGTCAATGAATTTTATTAGGCAAACCTGAGTACAGAAGAAAGTAGGAGCAGACACCACTAGTGTTCTGTTTCATATTTCATTGGACTACTTGAATTCAGTTGTAGCTGCAAATAACGATCGTTATCAATGTCCATTAGATTCCCAACTTATCACTTGCCTCTATTAGTCTAAGAAATTTATCCAGCATAGAAGTGTAGGCTTCCATATCACATTCACAACCTGGAAGGCTTCTAATACACGAGACACATTCAATCAACAAGGAATGGAATCCATGATAAATATTCTAGTCTTGACCCAACCTCCTCTACTTCACTTCAGTTGTCAAGAAATCTATACTAAATGATGCTTCTGAGGTTTCTACCAAGGTTAAGCTCAGTTACCTCCTTTTATCTGTTCCATTTACTTGCAGATAATTGCAGAAGCTTTCATCTCCTCTCCTCTCCATCCATCCCTTTTTTCCTTCCTTGTTTCTTCTGAGACGATCTCACCAAGATGGCCAGGAGCTTGTGATCCTCTTGCCTTCCAAAGTGCTGGGATTGCAGATGTGCACCACCACAACTGGCTCTCCTTTTGTCCACAATTGGCTCTTATCTTCTGTTCCCTATGTGCACTTCCAAAAATAAAGAATCCTCATTCTTGTCTTTAGTTCACAGTCCACTTGTATGGAGTTCCGAGTAAGCAAAAGGACATTTAAATCAAAAATAATATTTGTAATAAATTAGAAGACAATAAAATACCTGATATGCAGTTATTAGGCAGAAACCATGAACTGTAAAAAGACTGGGGAAAAAAGATAAATTTTAAAGAGTAAGAATCAATATTTAGCATTATAGAGAAAACATAAAAAGAAACATACCCATGAGCTACTGTTAGAGTGTTGCGCTGGAAGACCTGCTTTCCCTGCAAACCTTCCTCAAATCCAAGTTAAAGACTATGCCCTCTTGCAGAGCTTGTACTGAAAGGATAAAGGGCCCACCCCCGCCCTCTTTGCATCTATTGATGTGGGAGTGTCATATATCAATCTGTTGATTTCATTGGTTAAGTAATAAAGAAACTGCTTGGTCCTCATAGGTTAAAACATAGGTGGGTGGAGTAAACAGAACAGAATGTTGGGAGGAAGAGGAAGTGAGCTCAGACATGACAGCTCTGCTCTCTGGAGCAGAGGACATGCTCCCCTCCCCCGGGTAGATGCATGCGATGAAGCTCCAACCCAGGATGGACATAGGCTAGAATCTTCCCGGAAAGCGCACCTTGGTGTGCTACACACACTATTAGAAATGGGCTAGTCCAGGTGCGAGAGTTAGCCGAGAAGAGGCTAGATATAATGGGCCAAGCAGTGTTTAAATGAATACAATTTGTGTGTTGTTATTTCGGGTAAAGCTAGCCAGTGGCAGGAGCTGGGTGGCAGAATGCAGCCTGCAGCTCCCACAACAATCTATTAATCTTCTTTCTTAGTGATGTGATTATCTCTGAAAAGGAGAAAATGAGAACAAAATTACTTGTTTGAACCCATCCACCAGGTGAGAATGGCCTACTTGCAACTGGTAGCAGCTGAAGGGTTCTCTGTGGACTGGGCCTAAAGTGAGTTTGGGAGAAGAAAAAAAAATGCCCTTTTGGGATTTAAGATCGTCAAACACAATGGCTAGTGTGTGAGTGCCTGGCTACTCACCTAAGCTTGAGAGACAACTTAAACAGAGACTGCAATTATAAAATCAGTATTCATCAGGGGAAAGGAGATTCAGAGCGGAAAATCAAATAGGATAGTGGCCAAAATTTGCAAATTTTTGTGGGTAATGTGATACAATTATGATCTGTGTGCTCCTTACTTTGTACATACTAGCGTCCAGGTCAGATACTTGCTTCTAACTAAAAGGTGTACCGCCAATGGTCAGAAAGATGTTGGCTCATATGTAGCAGCAAGACTTTAAATGATGAAATTGCCATTTCACCTCCCTCAGCTGCCTTTCATTTTGAAAATATTTTCCATATAGAAAACTTAGAGTGTGTCTCATTTAAAACACACGTTGAGGCTTGTGGGTTGTGGAGAATATATGCTTTGAAGTATATACAAAGTATGATTAGGATAGCATTGCCATGTTGATTTCTCCTAGGCCTTCTGTTTTTCCTTCTGCCAAAGTAAGATTACACTTAGGAACCATGGAAACTTATTTCAAAGACACTTTTCACTTCCTGGTGCTAGTTTTCCCTTAAACTAACAACATTCTTGGAACTGCTGTTTGATAGGAATAGTAGAAGCAATACTAAGGGTTTTATATCAAAATCACCAAAATTTTAAAGTCTAGAAGTGTTATACTGTTGTTATAGTCAGAGTTGATAATGGTCCATCATATTATTAGAAATGAATGATGTACATTTCTTTATTTCTCTTTCCACAGCCATTAAATGTGAATAAAATCCATTTGCATCATAGGCTACACGAAGTTACCTTGTCATCATCCATTTAAAACATTTATTTAATGCCATTTTATGAATGTAGCCAAGCTTGACAGAAAAAAAAAAAGACGGAGCAAAACTTCCTCAGGAGTGTGGTTAGTTTCTTTCTTGGGACTAGAGTGATAGACTGTAAATATGTTTATGACACATACACATAATTGAATAATAAACATTTATCTGAATGAATATGCATGATGCTCAGGTATTTGCATTATGTAAAAGTAAAGAGTCACTGGATTTATATAAGAATTAGTGAGTGGGAACTAGAAGTACATTTTGTGTTTGGACAAGGTAATGGGAAAATGTGTTTGTTCAGTCAATTAATCTATAAAAGCTCTATTGAGTACGTGGGCTTTTCAAAACAGGCACGATGTTTTGCAGTGATGGGATGAAGTAAAATGGCACTCTTAACAGAAAATGATAGTGATGACAATGACTCCTTTATTTCTTTGATTCCATAAAATATTCATTAGGGGTCAATTGATAGTAGATCCAACACAGAATGGGAAGCTTCATCATTATGAAGGTGCAAACTATTCCAGTATGTGCCCAGTTCAAGCTGGAAGTAGGAGAAAAACCAAAGGGAAAGAGAAAATTTCCATTTTGGTGCTGGTTTCAACACATCAGAATGTTTCTGGTCCTACTTCTCCATCCTTCACAGTTCCTCCTGTGTAAATTCGTTTTAAAATTAATATGTGTAACATCAAACCATATACAACAAACAAGTAGTTCAAAACCATTAGGAAATAGCTACAGTGGTATTTTAATGTCATTAGTCTTAATTATAGAAAAAATATCAAGTTTTTGGTTTTTTTAGACAAAGTTTCTCTGTGTGATATCCCTGGCTATCCTGGAACTCATTTTGTAGAGGAGGCTGGCCTTGAACTCACTGTGACCCACCTGCCTCTGCCTCCCAAGTGCTGGGATTAAAACATCACATTTTTAAAAGATAAATTAAAACTCTTTAAAACACATGATATTTAAAAATCTGGCGGCCTAGCATGGCAGTATATGCCTATAACCCTAGGACTCAAAAAGCTGAAGCAGGAATATCATGAGTTCAAAGTTAGCTTAAGATATACAAAATTATTGTAGGATACATACAACAGGAAGGAGGCATTGACCAGAAACTCAGAGGAAAGTCTTATGACCCCGCCTATGCCTTCATGAGGAAGAGCTAACAGACAAAATCTCAGACAGAATCATCCTTTTGGAATGGTTGGGCAATCCTTGGGATAATGGTTGCTTGGGTCAGAAAATAGACATGCACAACAAAAGACTAACATGAAATTATGTTTGTATGTTGAGAATGCATCTTAAAAATTGAAAAATCACATTAAACATCATTTCCAACTTTTTTGTTCTCAAGCAACCTGGGCAGGCAGAATAGACTTTTAGGTCAAGACCAAATATATAGGTAACTAGTCACTGATTTTAAGTCTTTTGGCATGGAGAATCAGAGGATTGACCAAAAATTGTTAGGAGGAGCTACTGGTTATAAAACTATTCAACAGCTATAGTAAGAGGCCACTTGTTCATTTTCTGACTGCCCAGACTCCTGAAATAATCACACAGAAACTATATTATTTAAATTATTGCTTAGCCAATCACTCAAGCATATTTCTGGCTTACTCTTGTATCTTATTTAACCACAAAGCTTGTGGCCTACCAGCAACGTTCTATCAAGGGTCTGTCTCCAGCAGGGCCACGTGGCTTCTCTCAACTCTGTCTTCTTTCTCCCAGCATTCAATTCAGTTCCTCTGCCACCTCGCCTAGCTCTACTCTGCCCTATCACAGGCCAATGCAGATTCTTTATTCCTTAACCAGTAAAAGCAACACATATACAGAAGGACTTCCCACACCAAGCATCTATTCTAATCTATTTCCTTTCCCCCTTTTAATATACATTTTTGTGAGTCTAACATATTTAGATGTCTCTATTCAATACCACAAACAAGATACACAATAGTTCTCTCATTCCTTAAAAATAACTTCATGTTACAATTTTGCTCTTTTATATGACTTCTCTTGCTAACTTCTGTCAAGCAATAATCTGCCTTGCTACAACATATTGTAAGTATGATAATATAGTATGTAACCTTCACAGATTTGCTTCATTCTAATTTATTGCCTTTGTGATTAATTGATGGTTCCAGTGTTGTTAGTTTAACCCTTTTTCTTATGAATAGTATTTAAGTTGCTTGTGTATATCATAGTTCATTCACTTTCTGACAGATATTTAGCTTGTTTCCTGCTTGGACCAATTAAAATAGAGCTGTTCCAACCAAGGAAACAACTACCAAAGTGAAGAGGCATCCTGAAGGATGTAACTTTTTTGCCAGCTGTATATCTAATAATGAATTAATATCTAGTTTGCATAAATACCATAAAATTAAATATATACAAACTAAATTATCTAATCAATTAATAAGAAAATTAACAGAATGTGTAGTCTGCAAAAAAAAAACAGAATAAGTGTATGGGAAAATGTTTTACATCTAAATATCAACAAAATACAAATCAGAATTACATTAAGATTCTTCCTCACCCTAGTCAGAAATAGCTATTATCTAGAACACAAACAAGAAATGCTGGCTAGGCTATAGTGGGGGTATAAACCTTATTAACTAATAATGGGAATGCAGTCATCATGGAAATAAGTATGGAGGTTTCTAAAAAAGAACTAAAGATAGAACTACAATATGACCCACTATATCACTCCATATTTCAGAGATACCTATACATCAGTGTTTATTGCTTCACTAAGTGCTCTGTGACAGTTGAGTAAACAAAGAAAATGTGTTGCATGTGGAATTTATTTAATCATTAAAGAAAATGAAATTGTTATTTTGTTGTAAATGAAAAGAACTGAAGATCTCAGAGAGAAAAAGATAACTATGGAATGTTTTCTCTCATGTGAGGAATCCAGATTTAAAATTGTGTGTGTAAATTATGAAAGCAGAAGTAGAACTCTAGGGGGAAGAAGGGGCAAGAGATGGTGATAGAGCACTGAATATGAGTAAATTATATAATACACATTTACGTAAATGTTTAATGAAACCCCTCAATTTATATAAGCAACATGTTAATTAATATAAAAATAAACACACTAAAAATTGAGGGCAATTATGTGTTGGTTTTTGTATGTACATAACAGTGCATTTTGCTAGAATAGATAATCAAAGAATAAAATTATTGGGTCATGTAAGTGTATATTTAATTTTGCAAAACAGCTGCCAATTCTATTTCTAAGGTGTTGTGCCATTTTGAAGTTCCATTAGCAGTGTGTGAGGTTCCTAGTTGCTCTACAGCTTTGTAAAGAGAATGAATATCCTTAGATTTTACCCATTATAAAAGAAGTGTACTGGTATCTCCATGTATTAGTTTCATGGTTCTACTATGAAACACCTAAGCAACTGGCTTGTAAAACCAAAGCATATGTTTAACTTAATGTCTAGAAGATGCAGTCCAACATCAGACCAAACTGTAAAGTTGTAACTCACACCATTTTGTGAGATAATTTTAAGTTTCACACAAACATAAAAATTAATAAGGAAACATACTTTGTAAATTTTACTTTTTACATCTATACTAATAATTTACAAACTATAATATGCAGCAGTCAAAATATTGACATTGATACAAACCACTAAGAACATTCATATTTTTCCAGTTTTGCTTTCTCTAAAGTGCACTATTACATTCTTTTTTAAAAAAAATATTTATTTATTATGTGTACAACATTCTGCTTCCCACACACCGAAGAGGGCGCCAGATCTCATTACAAATGGTTGTGAACCATCATGTGGTTGCTGGGAATTGAACTCAGGACCTCTGGAAGAGCAGTCAGTGCTCTTAACCTCTGAGCCATCTCTCCAGCCCCCCCCTATTACATTCTATATAATTTTGTAACCAGTTTAGATTTGTACATCTATACCACAAAGAAGACGTTGAATAGTTCTATCACCACAGGATCCCTGTTGTTATTTTAATTTATATTATTATAAGTTTGTTTTATGATGAGGGGGGTGTTGCCTGTATATTTGTCTGTGTACCTCATATATGCAGTACCTCCTGAAGTCAGAAGACAGTATCTGATCCTCTGGACCTGGAATTACAAATTGTTTCGAGTTGAAACCACTTTCTTAAAAATGGTACAGTATAGCTTGCTTAAGGCTACTTACAAACTTTATTTGTATATACTCATCTTCTTTATCTATCAGCTGTTGACTGACTTCTAGGATGGCCTATTTCTTGGCTACTTTGAGTAACATAGTGGCATACATGGATGCAAGAGTGTCTCTGTGTTATATTTAGAGTCTTTTGGGTGTACCTGAATCATATGGTAGTACTTTTCAGTTTCTTTGAAGTCTATCTATATTTCTTTCCATAGTGGTTGCACTAATTCACATTCAGTATTCCTTGTCATTTGTTTACTTGACTATAATTATTCTAACTGGGATGACATGAACTCTCAAAGTCGTTTCAGTTTGCATTTTTGATAGCTAAGGATGTTTAACACCTGTTAGAGTGCTTATTGGTCATTTGCATTTCTTCTTTTGGCAGTTGTTTATTTAATTCATTACTCCATCTACTAACTGGAGGATTTCTTTTGGGTGTTCTTTAATTTTTGTTTTATTTTTAATTATGTCCTAGATACTAATATCTTTTCTGATTTGCAACTGGAAAAGATTTTCTCTCATTCTGTGAGCTCTTTTCACTCTGACAACTATTTTCTTTGCTGAGCACAAGTTTCTTAATTTCACACAACTCTATTTGTCAATTTTATAGATTATTTCCTGTACTATTAGAATTATTTTCGGAAATACATGCCTATGCCTATATTTATATAAGTCTTTGATCCGTGTTTTCCTCTGGTAGTTTCAAAATTTCATGTCTTATATTAATGTTTTTCATTTATTTTTCATTGATTTGTGTAAGGGGTGAGTAATATGAATACAATTATTCTGCATGTCCAGTTTTCTCAGCATATTTACAGAAAAGGTTATATATTTCCTGAAGTATGCTTTTGGTATTTTTGTCAAAGATTAGGTAGAGGTAAATGTATGGGCTTATTTCAGTCTCCTCTATTTTATCCCATTGGTTTGATTATCTGTTTTTATGTGTCGTCTCTTTTAGCATGGCTCTTTAGTATGATTTTAGATAAGACATTGTGGTAGCTCCAACACTTCCTTCTGAATGATATTGTTTGACTTTGGGGGTCTTTCATGTTTCCATATGTATATTAGAATTTTTTCTAGTCCAGTAGAGAATGTCACTGGAATTTGATGAGAATTGTATCAAACCTGTAGATCACTTTTCAATATTGCCATTTTCATAATATTAATTTTGTTAATCCAAAAGAATCAAAAAAACTTTTTACCTCCTAAAATCTTCTTCAAGTTCCCTATAGTTTAATTGTAGAAGATTTTCATACTTTTAGTTAAGTTTATTCCTAGATATTTCAGTGCTTCTAAGATAATTGAAATGGAATAATTTTCTCATTTCCTTTCAGCAAATTTCTAATTAGTAATGGAAATTTTATTGATTTTGTGTTCTGATGCTTTGCTTAGCTTTGCCAGTTCTAAGAGTTTTCTGGTGGCATCATTGTGATTTGTCAATATTGGATAGTGTGGTCTACTAATAGGGAAATTTTGAGCTCTTTTTCTATTTGTATCCTTTTTCCTTCTTTTTAATTATTTTTATTTTATGTATGTTAGTTTTTTGCTGCATGTATGTAGCTGTACCACATGAATGTCTAATGCTCATGGAGGTCAGAGGCCAGAAGACAATAGAATTTACAGAAAATACTTTGAAATCTTCCCACTTAGTAGAATGTTGGTGATAGACTCGTCATATATGATCTCTAATATTTTGAAGTATGTTCCTGATCGTCCCATTTTCTTCTGAAATTTTTATCATGATGGAATGATAAATTTTTTGAGGACCTTGTCTTCATAGATTAAGATGCATTTCCTTATTTAAGTCTATTTATTTGAGGAATTATATTTACTGATTTCCATTTGTTGAACCAACCTTGTAGTCCTGGATTGAAACCAACTTGGTTATAGTATATGATCTTTCTAGTGTGTTCTTAAACTAACCTTTCAAGAATTCTATTGAGAAATCTTATAACTAATGTTCATCAAATTGTTGTATAACTTTCTTTCTTTGTTGTACTTTTATTTTGTTGTGGAATCTGGATAATGCTGTCTGTGTGAGATGAGTTTGACAATGCTACTCCCCTTTCTACTTTATGGAACAGATTAAAAGTAATGGTTTTAGCTAGTTCTTCTTTAAACATTTAATCTACAGGGATTCCATTTGGCACTGGACTGTCCTCTGTTGAGAGACTTTTTAAACTGCCTCTTGTTGATTACTGTGGATCTGTTTATTTTTTCTTGATTTACTTTTTATAGGTTATATGTATATAGAAATTTATCCACTTTACTAGATAGCCCAACTTTTGGAATATGAGTTCATACATTCCTAGTAGTACTACTCTGAGTTTCATTCTAATGTATATTAATTTTCCATTTTTCTTTTTCAAATTTATGAATTTGTATTGTCTCTCCCTTTTGGATAGTTTGTCTAGTACATCAAGTATTCATTTAAAATGCTTAACTCTTTGGTTCTATGTATTGCTATTTTAGTTTCTTTTTCACTAGTTTCTGCTAGGATCATTCTTTTCTGCTTATTGTGCACAGCTTTTAGATTTGGGGTATTATTGATTTTCTTTCCTTCCACTATGTGGGATTGAGAGATGAACTCAGGTCATCAGGCACAGAATCAAGAACCTCCACTCACTAAGGCCCATAAGAATAAAATGACTATTATTATATAATAAGAGTGGTCGAAAAAAGATTTACACTCACAGCCTTTTGGAGAAATCAGCCCTGATTTTAAACCTTATAACCCATAGAACAGCAACCAAAAAATTATTGTGATTTATTGGTACTCTGTTACAGTTTCCCAAGCCAAATAATACAGTGTCCAAAAGTACCAAAACTGTGGCAGTAGGTTTCCAATAAAGCACCATTATGAAAATTCAGTCAGCACATTCCATTTTCCTATGGGTAACACTTGTCCCTTGAGAAAAATATACAGAGAAGCTGCTGGAATAATGCTATAGTTTTTTTTTTTCTTATTTGGTGTTGAATGGGACTGAATTGAATAGCTACTTACCCATCCATCTGTTACAGAATGTTCTGCAGCACTTTACAAATGATAAGTCAGAGAACTCAGATACCTTTTCTAATCTTAACCTCTTCTTGCTATTTAATAAATTAATCTGCTAAAGTTCAAAGGATATTCTAAGTTGAATATCTGCAAACCCAAATAAAGATAAAAAGCTCAAGCAGATTTTATGAGACTTGACATGTGTCTATCAGTATCGGTTATGTTATGCAATAGATAGAGAAAACAGAAATATAACCCAATGTGTATATATATNNNNTATATACTTATCTTATCTCAATGCATGAGGAGATGGTTAGTTTGCATCTGGGCTAGGTGGGATTCCTGTATTCATGTGTAACGAATGCCTGCAGAAGGAAACTAAGATAACATTGGAACGTGCTAGTTAATGTTTTATAATGGGCTGTTTAAAGTTCAAATTTTCCTTACAGGCATCTTGTGCTGACTTGTATTCTTTGGGGATGTGCAGATTGATGATTTGCACCTGGTTTAACCATTTACAATGTCTAGTTTTAGTTGTAACCACTAGAATAGAAAATATTTTCCAACAGATGTCACGGATCTTAGGGACAATCCACCACTGCCATTTTCCTATATCAGCATAGGTTCTAGGTTCTATCTGTATTTTTTTGTTTTTGAGGCAGAATTTCATAGTAGCTATGAAACCAGTCCAGGAATTCACTCTATAGACCAGGATAGCCTCAAACTCACAGAGATCCACCTGCCTCTGCCTCCAGAGTGCTGGGATTAAAGGTATGCGCCACCACCACCACCTGTCTTCTAGCTGTATTCTTAACACTTACCCTTATAGCCACAGGTAAATGTAACTATCAATCATAGTGTTTGGAGCAGACAGATACGATCAGAGAGATCTATAACTGCACAAAATATAAAGGAGAAATGGCCACAAGGGAGGCCAGCCCCGGTTAATACATCTACAAGGCAACCCAACCCTTATACATAAGGTTCAGAGAATATTGGGAAAGAGGAACACAGAAAAATTGTAAAAGCCAAGGTACCAGGAACTCTGCTGTGACATTATCTACCAAGCATGACAAAAATGCTACACCCATAAAAATCTCAACAATCTGTTTGCCTGAGCAAGACCTGAATGACCATACCAATTGACATTTCATTGTGGATGGGGGAATTTTCACAAGGCTTCTCCACTACATGGAGAGCTACAAACAATCAATGTATGCTGAGACAGAGAGAATCAATTTTCTCCAGGGGCAAGTTCCCTGATAGGTTATCCATTCCGTGTAGTCAGCCCTAAATACATGAATACATGTATTTACATACATATGAGTCACACCAAAGGAAATTAGTATTGCGGCTTCCTTTCATACATCTTAGTGGATTATGACAAACATAATGCATATTCTTAGGACTCGGACCTACTTTGAAACATATCAAATTCAATTATGATTAACAGACTCCCCCCCTCCTTCTACCACATACGTTTAATTTAAAAAAGTTTGTATAGGGGGTTATGCCATGTGGGTGTCCTCAGAGGCACTGGATACCCTGGAGGTGGAGTTGTTGGAAGACACCTGACGTGGCTGCTGGTAATAAAATTTGGGTTCATGACAAGAGCGGCAAGGACCTTTAACCAATGATCAACCTTCTAGCTCTGGGTGCTTATGTTTTAGAAAGCCTCAAATTATAAAGTATTGTTGTATTATTTCCTTTCTGTTGTCCTACTCTGAGGTTGCACTGTAGGTTGAAGATAGAAACATAGCGGCCTGTCCTAAAATTTTCTGGAGACCACATATTAGAATGAAAATGGCAAAGTATTTTCCGCTTCAAGGAGAGAGCAGAGCTAGTAAAATGCCTCTAATTCTTGACCTTCTTTCTGAATGTAAGTAGAGAGAAGTTGGGGTATATCACAGGTACAGCATAGAAACAACTGGACCACTAAATACAAGCTTTTCTAACTCTTTTTTTTACCTAGCAGAGGAAATACCATGATCATGTAGTAGGTGGTTTTCCCAGGGTGAGGCTCACCTATTGCACTCTGTCAAGAACATAAGTTTGGAAGAGAAGAGTTAAGATTGCAAGGGAAAATAAAAATGGATTTTGGCAGTTATTTCTTATGGGTATCATGAATTCTATTTTTCTATAGACTATCTCTGGGAGCAAGTGCATTATATGCTATAAGGGAGTGGAAGCTGCAGAAGAATGAAAATTGCATAGTTAAATCAAGGTCATTCACCAAAGACACACATAAACAACTGCTAAATCCATTGCTTGCATAAACTATTCTGTTTTTTGTTATTGGATTAAATTAGTCATGGATAGCTTTATACTCTGGGCACCGTAGATGCTCCAAATGAGATCTCCATTAAGAAGCATATGCGAATAAACAAAATGGTTATGAAGTACAAGAGAACAGTGGAAATATTTATATACAAAACTGTTTTGTGAAGTTAATTAGGATCTTAAAAAAGGATTAAGCTCTAGGATAAGGTCTAACTCTAGAGAAATGGCTTAATAAATTATGGGACATTGATATAATGAAATATTATGCAAGCATTAAAATGATAATTAAGATTATGTTGGAACATCAACAAGGTGTTTTATATAATTTAAATCAAAACTAGTCAAATACAAAATGGAATAAATATACATCAGAGCCAAAAATTGCACATGCATATCGAAGGAGATTAACTAAAAAGGTTATTAAACTGGGAATGGATCATTTGTTTTTAATTAAAATTTGCCATTATTTAGATTTTTGTATAAGCACATATATATTTAGATGTATGCATGAACATATGACCCACCATAAGACAGTTAGTTGTAAGCTCCTAATTTGAATTTTTCGGATTCTATCATACTTGGTAGAACACTTTCTAATAGAATATACTGGAATGGTGTATTTGGTGGTTTGGAAAGAAAAATGACTTACTGAAGAGAATGGCACTGTTTGGAGGTGTGGTTTCGCTGGAGTAGGTATGGCCTTGTTGGAGGATTGTGTCACTGTGGAGGTGAGCTTTGAAGTCTCATATATGTTCAAGCTTCACCCAGTGTCATACAGAAGCCATTTCCTGGTGCCTTCTGATCAAGATATACCCTTCCTACATGCTTCCCTGCTCCATGCCATGGCGATAATGGATTGATCCTCTGAACTGTAAGTTGCCACCTCAATTATTTTTTTTTCCTTTATAAATATTGCTGTGGTCATGTGTCTCTTCACACTCTTCACAGTAATAGAAACCCTAAGTAAGACAGTGGAAATAGTCTTGAAGTCTGTGCCATCCATCAATTGTAAACCAATTTCCTGGCAACCCTGACCCAAATAATCTCACAAACATGATATTAACTACAACACCACTTCACCAGTGGCTCAGGCATATTTCTATTTAATTCTTATATCTTAAATTAACCCATTACTATTAATCTATATATCACCATGAGGCTGTGGCTTACCAGTAAGTTTTGGCACCTGTCTCCTTCATTAGCTACATGTCATCTCCTTGACTCTGTCTACTCTCTCCATATATCTCTGCTCAGATTTCCTATGTAGCTTTACTCTGCTAAGCCATTGGCTGAAACAGCTTTATTCATCAGCCAATAAAAGAAACACATGTACCGAAGAACATCCCACATCAAACTACAGTGTTAAGATACCAGCTTCATGTACCTATCATAACAAAGAACTTGTTCCTAAGATTTAATTTTACCTCATCCAAATTCAGATTCAAGTACCCATATATGTCAAATGCCTAACCTATTGTGTTCTATGTGAAAGTGAATGCCAGAAGATGGATGCAATTCGGATAGTGGGTACAGAGATCTAGATTCCTCTTTTGTGGTTTTAGTTTATCAACGTTGCTGCATTGAAATTATCATTAGGATTACCAATGTATTGGAGCCTATAGTTATGCAAAGACTTGCCCCTTTCTAGTATACAAAACATCAAGGCAAGATGACATGGCAGTGAGTAGTCGTTTATTATAGGATGCCAGCCAGAAAGATATGAGAAAATGTGTGTAGGAAGCAGGGTTATATTGTAACCTAACAGCTCACCCCCAACTTCAAGAGCTATGTCCCACCTCCTAAACATTCTACAACCTTTCCCAAATGAACTGGGGACCAAGTATTAAAACATATGAGGTTGCGGGGGACATTTCATATTCACACCATGACAATGTCTTAATTCCTGGTTCCGTCACAGGATAATCAATATTTCCAAAAACATGTTTGGGCATGGCTCTGATAGACATAAATAAAAACTCAAGAAGTGGTGAAATTATTTATTCATTTGCCCAGCTACCTATATTGTGGCAGTATAAATGGAATACTTTTGATTTTTTTGATTTTTTTTTATTTTATTGATATTTATTTTTCTTTGTTCCCCTGCATGCCTCTCCCCTTCCCCTTTCAATCCTCCCCCAAGGTCCCCATGCTCCCAATTTACTCAGGAAATCTTGTCTTTTTCTACTTTCTACTTCATATGTAGATTAGATCTATATAAATCTCTTTTAGTGTCCTCATTGTTGTCTAGGGTCTCTGAGACTGTGGTTTGTAGGCTGATTTTCTTTGCTTTATGTTTAAAAAACACCTATGAGTGAGTACATGTGATAATTGTCTTTTTGTGTCTGGGTTACCTCACTCAAAATAATGTTTTCTAGCTCTATCCATTTTCCTGCAAAATACAAGCTGTTGTTATTATTTTCTGCTGTGTAGTACTCCATTGTGTAAATATACCACATTTTCCTTATTCATTCTTTGGATGAGGGGCATTTAGGTTGTTTCCAATTTCTGACTATGACAAACAAAGCTGTTATGAACATAGTTGAGCACATGTCCTTGTAGCATGGTTGAGCATCCTTTGTATAAATACCCAAAAGTGGTATTTCTGGGTCTTGAGGAAGGTTGTTTCCTAATTTTCTGAGAAATCGCCACACTGACATCCAAAGGGGTTGTACCATCTTGTATTCTCACCAGCAATGCAGAAATGTTCCTTTTTCCCCACAAACTCTCCAGCATAAGTTGTCATCAGTGTTTTTGATCTTGGCCATTCTTAGAGGTGCAAGATGAAATCTCAGAGTTGTTTTGTTTTGCATTTCTCTGATGACTAAGGATGTTGAACATTTCCTTAAGTGTCTTTCAGTCATTTGAGATTCTTCTGTTGAGAGTTATCTGTTTAAGTCTGTACTCCATTTCCTTACTAAATTATGCAATCTTTTGGTGTATTAGTACACATGTGTTGTCTATAGCAATGAATTTCATAAGACCACTTTCATACAAGTATACATTATACTTTGACCGTGGTCCCCCACATCTCTTTCCTTCCTCTTTTGTCCCTCGTTCTAGTTAGTTGCTTTTGTTCCCCTGAATAGTTTCATTTATATTTTCAGATTATATAGATACACGATTTTTATACCTATAGAACATTAAAAGTTTAACTGGAAGAAAACAGGTGATTTTTGTTATTTTGAGTTTTAGTTCTCATGATAATCTCCAGTTGTATACATATCCCTGAAAAAAAGTCAAAAGTTTGGTCTTTATAACTGAATAAAATTTTATTGTTTATGTAGAGCATATTTTTGTTCACTTCCTCTGTCAAGGGAATCAAAAATGACATCGTCCTGGTCAGAAAGAAATACATAAATCTATGGAACAGAACAGAGGATTCAAATATAAACCTACACAGCTAGAACCACCAAGTTGTTGACAGAGATACCAAAAACTTACTTTATAGACAAGTTGTCCTCTCCAAATAATGGTGCTGAGAAACTGGATACCCATACATAGAAGAATGAAACTACATATGTATATCTCATCTTGTACATCTTAAATACTTTACCAAACCTTTCTTTTTATTGTGTACCCAGTCCAACAATGGTTTTCTATTTAATCTTTTCCCTGCATCTTTACCAAGTTTGGAATCATTTATCTGTGTAAGTCTTCTGTGGTGAAATTAAAACTTTCTGATATAATAAACATGTTATACTTTAAAAAAAATAATCTGGGGGCTGGAGAGATGGCTCAGTGGTTAAGAGCATTGCCTGCTCTTCCAAAGGTCCTGAGTTCAATTCCCAGCAACCACATGGTGGCTCACAACCATCTGTAAAGAGGTCTGGCGCCCTCCTCTGGCCTTCAGGCATACACACAGACAGAATATTGTATAC